>NW_028274818.1:49962000-50269000 GCF_037043125.1 Eumetopias jubatus | reverse complement strand
AAAGCTATTTTGAGATTATATACATATGTTTCTCTCTCTATATATTTTATGTATATATACATATACATATTGTATACACACATCCATAGACATATTTTTAGTGAGACACTAGAAGATTATATATATATATATTTATATGTGTGTATTGGCATATA
This sequence comes from Eumetopias jubatus, assembly GCF_037043125.1. Taxonomy (NCBI): domain Eukaryota; kingdom Metazoa; phylum Chordata; class Mammalia; order Carnivora; family Otariidae; genus Eumetopias; species Eumetopias jubatus. Next base: position 50,268,845 of record NW_028274818.1, on the reverse strand, counting down.
TTTATAAATATAGTTTTTAAAACAGATGAGACCCTAATATATCTACTCTTGTGCAATTTGCTTTGTTCACTTCCAAATGGCTAGGAATAGAATATGTCTGGATGGATACACAGTCTACTGGTAGCAATGGCCGCCCAGCTGCCTCTGGGGAGCTGAACTCGATCACCGGGAAGTAAGAGTGGGAGGAAGATTTATTTTTCATTTGTTCTGTTTTACACATTTCGAATTTTTTAAATAAATCATCTTGTTAAACTAAAAAAGAAGGAGAGAACTATGGTAAGTGCTGTCCAATCTGTTATCACAGGAGACAGTCATGCAGGGCAATGACAACAGAGGGAAACGGGAAGAGCGCCGCCAAGGGATAGATACAAGGGGCTGGGAGAGGCAGCGAAGACCTCCGCCTGGAGTGTCAAGGGAGGTGTGGTGGATGGGGTGGCATGGGAGCTTCCCTCGTCTGGACGAGCAGGAAGGAGGGGATGGTAGAATGGAGGGAGAATAGACAACAAGGAAGCACAGGCATATAGGCTCTGGGGTGTGGCAAAGGATCAAAGCCCTCTTCCAAACATTGACCCTGGACCCAGACCTGGGGCCTGACACTGGGACAGAGTATCACTTAATTGTAAATGGTAATCATAGCCAGGAAGACAAACTTGCTGATTCTAAGGAGCTAAGAAGAGAGGGAAATCCTCCCAGACATTAGGCAACTGAACAGACACCTAAGAAAGGGGAAAAACAGAGAACCCCATGAGGAGACAAGACTGGGACCCAAGAGTCAATTTCTGCGTGAGACGGAAGCTTAGCGGTAGAGACTAGAGCGTATCCAAGGCCTTAGACTGGGGCAGGGAGGGAGGCCCTGGGCCTTCCACCGTCTGCAAGCAAATGCAAGGGCTTGGGATTGAGAGCAAGCCACCTCGTATCAGAGTAGAGGATGCTTGGCAGGCTGAATAATGGCTCCCAAAGATGCCCAGGGCCTGATCTCTGGAACGTGTGAATGGCAAAAGGAACTTTCCTGATATGTTTAAATGAAGACTCCTGAGATGGGAAGATTATCCTGGATTATCTGGGTGGGCCCAGTGTAGTCCCAAGGGTCCTTATAAGAAAGAGGAGGCAGGAAGAGTCCTGGCAGACAGCTGGGTGACTCAGAGATCAGTGACGCACCTTAAAGATGGAGGAGATGGCCACAAACCAAGGAACCCAGGTGGTCTTGAGAAGCTGGGAGGGGCAAGGAAGGGATTCTCCCCTAGAGCCGCCAGAAGGAGCTAGCTTACTGACCCCTTGAGTTTAGCGCATTGAAACTGGGTTTGAACCTCTGGCCCCCAGAAGAGTCAGGGAATACATTTATATTTTTTGAAGCCACCTAGTTTGTGGTGGTTTGTTACAACAGCCCTAGGAAACTAACACAGGGAGCGAGGTCACGCTCATGTCGGGAAGGCAGGGGGACTTAATGAAGGGCTTCGAGCTGAGGAGTCATATGATTAAGTGGCATTGTAAGAAGATAACTGTCATGCAGAATAGACGAGAATGGCAGGAAACCGAAGAAAAGGAGACACATGAGGAAGCAGTTTCAGTTCTTATGGAAGCTGATACTGTAAACTCATACAACTTTGGGAAATGGACAGGAGAAGACACCTGTTGGAGAAGCATTTAGGTGGTAGAAAGAATAGCACCTTGTAAATGGGTGAACGTGGAGGATGGAGGGAGGACAGCCTCTAGAAGGACTCCTCATTTTGTGTGGTGACCCCTCAACGTAGTGAACAAATCCACTAGTGGATACAGAGAAAAAAGATGGAGACCACTGATGTCCCTGCAGAATACCCAGGTAGAAATGCTCAACACTCAAGGGAAAATAAGGTCTTGAGTCTCAAGGGAAGGATTAGAGATGGAGGTTGAGGTGGACATAGGAAAGAATCCCCCAGCAACAGTGAAGAAGAGCTGAACATTACAGATGAAATTCTGAATGTTCAGAATTGCTTATATTCTGAAAATAAGCAAAATGTAAATGATTTCTTTAGAGGAATAAAGGGAAAAAGGAATGAGAAATAAAGGCCAAAGATTTATGAAGAGAATCTGGAGAGAATAGAATCGGGGACATCAAGGGAAGAGAGAATTTTTGAAAAGACAGACCTGGTCAAGAGGGACGAATTCTTCAGCTGACATTGATAAAACGATCACCGAATAGAAAAGTGAATCTCTGATTGGGAAGCCCTTGATTTCCTTCTCCAGAGCTATTTCTGTAGAATGAAAGGAGTTGAAAAGCAAATAATAATAATTTGAAGAGTGAAAAGAAGTTGAGGAAGTAGAGAAAAGATGCATAAACTACTGGCTCAGGAAGTTTCATGGTAATATGTTGAAAGGTAACAGTGGTAAAAGAGTCGCATGTTTATAAAACTATTATTTGGGGGGAAGATAGAAGGTTGGCGGAGGGATAATTCAAGTGGTTGAAGGGTTGTAAAGATGAAAGATGAAGACACTATTGAATGAGTGGGGTCCAAGAGGAAGCAGACAGGGGTAGAGGCTGCTGTACAGGTGGAGAGTTTAGCCTGAAGAGGAAGGAACTCATTACATTTTCTGAGGCATGAGGGCAAAGAACAATGAGAGCAGATAAAAGTCAGGTTAGCAGTGGAGAGAGGGGAGGTTGGAAAATTTCAGTTCTGATAGTCCTTATTTGCTCTGTAAAAAAAAAATAAAAATAAAAATAAATAAGAGAGGCTAATCTTAAGCAATGGAAATGGAAGTTTATTTTTCATAGGCTTCAGTCAGACTTACTGAAAGACAGATGTTCCTAAATGTTGGTATGGCCAAACCATATAGTGGTAGTATGACAAATAAGTGCATGATGGATGGAAGGCTGCCTTCTGAGGATCTGGCCAAAAATAACCATCTGTGAGTGTTCATCAGTCAGGCAGAACTAGAGCACTCTGCATGTCTGTAATCAAACCCACTTGGCAAGTTGCCGCATCAGAAGGGCTTTTCCTACCATTCCCACAGCTGCCACCACCCCTGCTCCCACCACCACCAATAACCACAATAAACACCTGTTGGGGGCTTACCATATGCCCCGCTCTGTGTCAGACCCTGGGAAGTTAAAGTTGAGGAAGGCATGGAACCTACCTTTGAGAGATTTTGTAGTGACTTGTGGAGAGAAGAGGACAATCTTGACTCTAGTGCCTGACAAAGGTGCTCACATAAAGAGGGGCTCACAAACTATCAGAGCTGGAAGGAACCACAGAAGGCATTAGAGATGAGGTCCCGACAGTGAACTAAGCAAAAGTCACCCGACCAATGCCAAGAGACCCAACCTGTAAGTCCTGTGTATTTTCTACTTCATTTTACCCCTAACAAGCCTCCTTTCCTATTCAATCTGTGAGCAATTTTAGGTGCAAAAATAAATAACAGAGGAACCCTTTTCACTAGAAGGTTTTGAAAGTCAGAGCAGGCAAGAACATATCATCAAAGGACTCGAGTCCAACAAGATGTCACTTTTATGTCATGTTGTCACCACTAGTGTATAAATCCCATTCTGGAGCAATCCTCTCAGAGTGCAGAAAAGTGGAAGAAAATCTTCCTTTGTTTTATGTATTTATAAGTCTTCATCAGTTAGCATACTTCACGCTTTTGGAAGAAAAGGAAATTAGCGCCTAGGGAGGAGAAAACCATTTAAGAGTACTAAGCAGACCAAACAATAAAAGGGAGAAACTCTATGTGACACAGAGTAAGAGCTGGGAGGGGGGTGGTGGTATACATGGACAACTGAGAGAGATCTAAATAGACATATTAAAATGTTCGAGTATCTTCTAAGATCAATAACAGGCAAAGGGTTGTATACAGAATACTTAGGAGAACTAAAGTCACCAGAGGGAGTGTGACAAAATGAACTCCTCCTTGGTAAGAATGGCTTGAGATCAACGTGGGGAGGGCACAGTGCCAAGGTCAGGGATACATCTCCCTCCTGGGCTCAGTGTTGAACTTCAAGGATGCTGCAACCCTCGGGATAGAAGCAAGGAATAGAACCAGGGGTTCTGGGGAAGGTCAGACTCATTCCCCAGCAGTCCCAGAACCTGGCCATCCCTGAACCCCTGGCAAACAGAAACGGGAGGAATTAGCCTTTTGGTTCAATCACTAAGCTCTGGCATAGAAATGTAAGAAAGCTTCGCCAGCTGGAACTGGCCTTATCTACATTTGCTTACATGACACTCCTTTCTTGGCAAATTGGAATCAGAACAGAATTTTCAGAGACGGAAGTTTGAAAGGCTACTAGAAGCCTGTGATTGCGTCTTTGAGTTTAGGGGAATCAGGGCTTGGAGGGAAATGCCTGCAACAACTGGAGCCCAGACACAAGCCTCTTGCTTCTTCTGGAAGGAAATGCCCCGCCACAAGAGAGGGCCTCGTGCCTCTGCTAACCTCTTGAGCAAGACAAAACAGAAATTTGTATGGAGCTTAGACAGTCAAGAGCATCTCAGGCATGGGGGCAAATTTTCCACCGCAGCATTGCTGACACAGAGGGTCCCTCATTGCAGAGGGACTCTTGATCATTAAATCTTAGGATGACCTACTTCTTGAGTTTCCATTGCACTAATTTCATCGCTTGCCCTTTAGCAACTCACACATCCATAACTTGGCCTCATCAGAATGCTACGAGGGTAAGTCAGAAGAAATTCCATGAATGGCAATTCTACATCAGTCTTGGTTGATCAGAATACATATTTGCCAGCCAGTACTCCTCCCATACCAGAAGGTGAATTCAGAAGGTTTGAATAATTCCAATTTCTTATACGTACTTGGACTGAATACTAACTTGCTATCCAACAGTGGACAAAGATTTATTTGTAAGGCTGTTATCCAGAGCTGTATAAACACTTGAGCCTATGGAGATTTCCTCTTAGCACAAATCAGTGGGGAAAAAAATGCGCCTAAAATCAGGATAGAGTGAGAAGAGGTTTGCTCTGTGGTTATTGGAAGGGGTTGCCAGCCAGGGAGGGCGGAGGCAGGACATAGAGGGGGAGACTGTGACACTTTCCTGCTTCTCCCCTGTTCCACAAGAACAGTCGAACGCTTTGCCCTTGCTATGAGAGCAGAATGCATGGGGCCTGGTAAAAACCTTTAGAGGACTCTGTCCATGATAACTAACACAGTGACCATACACTTTTGACCCCATCCTGTATCTAACGTTTCCCCAAACACCCCAACCTTGGCAATTTTAAGGATGCGCACAGAGCATTGAGGCAACATCTGAATTAGTCCTTCACCAACAGACTCCTTTGGTTTGGTCCCATGATTCGCACCTAGACAGCCATACCTGCACGGGGTGTAGAATCCGCTGGTGAGCTCATCACTCACCTTTGCTGATGTCCTCATACTCCAGCCAGAGTCGCCGCTGCACCTGCTTGTTTGGGTACCAGATGGAACAGGACTCCTCAAAGCCATAGATAGCTTCCTGGATGTAATGGTTGCCAAACTGGTCCAACAAGGCCACAAAATCCCCACGCGATGTAGACCCATCCAGGGAGTGGAGCGCATTGCTGAGGGCTATGGAGAAACATCACCCAAGAGTAAGTGAGGACTCACAGGGTGGGCACCTGGATTCCTGGGCCATTCGGCCTCTAAAGCGGAAGCGCCCATGTGGCCCAAAGCGATGCTGGAGAGCTGGCTGGACCTATCAGCTGAACGTTTCCAGTTAGCCAAATCAGACATTTTCGCTCCTCAGTATCTCTCAGGCCAGTTGGTTATGTTGTTAACTTCGTGCAGGCAGAACACTGCCAAATCTAACTCCCTGCTTAAGTCAATGTTACTTTTTTCTTTTTCAAATCGTAAGTCATGACCTTAAATCAATTTAATGAGCTCAAATAATGGCGTTTCAAAAAAAAAAAAAAAAGAATAGCATAGTCCAAAATAGAAACACAAATACCAGCAAAGAACATTTCACATCGTAAAATGAAGTCCTGCTTCACCAAATTTCCATTGTGTGTATGTGGGAGTGTGCATATTTCAAGGTCACGGTGTAAAAAAAGTGTATTCTAACCGTGAGTAGTGACCAAAAGAATGTCTGGAAGTAGAATATTGCCTCTGGACATAGACACTGGTATTGGGAAGATAATGGAAGAAGAGGAGTGAGAAAGTCACTCATATACTGCTTATATTTATTTCAGAAAATCAAAAGTATATGGACAGGGAGCTGGCAATTCTGCTCGCCCCCCTCCCGCCTCCCCTGCCAAATCTCCATAGATTTGCTTTTCCTGTTGAGGAGAATTATACTGGTCGGAAGGATAGCCCATGACAAATTTTCCAAATCCAATACCTTCTGAACCTGGCCAGTTTTAGTCAGCCTTCCTGTGTACACACCTGTGTCCTATCAGGACAAGGCAGGGCCTGGCCCGGGCATGAGAGCCCGAGTGCAGAAGTTCACATCACCTGTGGTGTCTCGGATGGCTTTGAAAGGCACATGGCAGCAGTGACAATCCCACTGTTAAGCCCCAGTGCGCACAACACCTGTGCCGGGAGCAGGCTCAGCATGTGAACGGGGCAGAGTCTCCACCGCTACATCTTCCTAGAATGAGGAGCTGCTTCGTTCTTTCGAGGCTTTTCTGTGCCAGCAGAGTTTACTTCAGTAAAATTCCCCATCCCAATCCCTTCTTGCCGAGAACTCTTTCAGGTTAAAATAAACAGAGTTCTGAGTGCCCTTGTGTCCTATGGAAATGTTCTACATCCTTAATGCATTTTCTTTCCCTATGCATAAAGCTTTACCTTTCGTAAGTATGTCTCACTTCCTCTTTATAATCCTGCCCCCTATTTTTATTTCTCTCCTATCGGTGCTGAGGCTCCACCTCCCTGTTGCTGACCTGAAGATCCCTCTCCTTGTCTTGTCATCCCATGCCAACAGTATCATCTGGCTCTAGTTACCTTCTCATCCAACACAGAGAAACCAGACTCTAAAGCATAAAATTCCCATCTGGTACATTCTTTAGCTGGCTTCACAGGAAGGAGTTGAGTAAGGTTCTCCTAGTCCAAGGGGATGAGTTGAAATGGAGAAGTATACCTGCATTAAGGCCTTATTTGTAGCAACTAATTTTCCCATCTGCAAATTGCACATTAGGATGGCTTAAGTGCTAGGAAAGACTTGATTCAAGGCATTTACCACTCAAATGTAAAGAATACTTGTACAAGGCGTCTCACTGTTCTGGATCAATTTGTCCTGGTTTTTGGAATTCACTGTTCCTTAACTTATTAGGTATCTAGCTCTCTTGCCTATCGTCTATCTATATTTCACTCACTTGCTGTTTAGGGACCATAAAAGCTGTTTTCTATCCCCTCCCCGCCCCCTCCTCTTTCTTGCTCTTTTTCCATATTTCTTTCATTGTATGAAAAGTCTAAGTGATGCTCTTTGCATTTGGAAGGTTTTATTCTGTCAATTTATAAAAAGTCTGCTTTTGCATATCCTCTCTGTACACTGTGTGACCCCAGGAAGAAAGATAAAGTAGGTGTTTATCTTCAACGGCCCCGTCTTGCCCTTCTCATCACTTCTATAGTCCAAGATAAAACTTGCAATTTAATCTATCTTTAGACAAGGATCCGATTCCAGGTGTTTGCCCTTAAGGGTGAAATCTGAGTGAATAGGTTCTGTATCTCACGAAGTGGCTAGATTTTCGACTGTATCTGCAACAATGGGATAAAAGGCTTGTGCCCTTGGAAAGGCTCTCCACGCCCCAAGAGCAGGGGGAGGGACAGCTTGCTGCCGTGCTCACCCTGAGAGACCGCCACTTGGTTGAGTTTGATGTGGTACATCACAGACCGGACCTTCCAGTGCTGCAACACGGGGTATCCAGACACCTCACTGAAGTTCACCATCCCTGGGGACAGAGGAGACGCGGGCTCAGTGTGCGCGATTGATTCACAGGTCCCAAGTCTACCGGGTTAGCAGGTGTCATTGTGAGAAAACGAGAACGTGTTCTTTGATGGAGAGAATTTCTGGAATCACAGTGACAACTCTCACTTATTGAATCCTTCCCCTGTGGCAGACATTTTGCTAAGAAGTCATTTGATCATTGCAAGATAGGTGTGATGATTTGCACTTCATAAACGGGGACACTGGGGCCCAGAGAAGGTGTTTGCTTAAGGGCCCCAGGCCACCAGGTGGAGCCAGGATGGAGTTCCAGATGTATCTGAGACAGGGTGGGGTTTCTAACCATTCTATAATATTCCCTTAGTAAATTTATATGAAACTCTAGGCTTCCTGTAACACACATGAGTTCTACTCTTTTTAATAGCTATAGTAATTGACTCAGCTCACGTACCTGATAACATTGATTTTTCTGTCCCATTTAACTGATTTGTGTTCAGTATTTAAGTTTTAATTACTCTGAAGCTGATAATGCTGATTTCTTCCTCTCCAGGGGGGACGGGGTCAGTGTGACTCAGTCATTAAGGGGCAGGGTGGCCCTGTAGGGACAGCCATCTATGTGCCAGACACTGTAATAGACACTTTATTTGTGGTTTCCCTTTTACCAATGGGAGAACTGAGAAGCCAAGGTACTTGTCCAAAGTCATTCTCAACAAACACATCCCTGTAGCTGCTTAGACATGCTAAAATGGGCTATTCCTACTTGAGCACTGTGGAGAAAGAGTGGCGTCCTGTTTGAATTCTAGTCATCACCTTGCTAAGCTTGGAAAACCAATTTTAGCTTCATTTCTATGCCTAATGTTTGCTATGTGTATAAGTTAAAGGAATAAATATATATGGGTATGCATGTGTGTAAATGCGTATATATGTATATAGGTAAATAGAATGGCAATATGTATAGAAACTTTAGATAATACTGTGTATAAATATAATGGCAATAATACATACCTACTGAATTATCCTGCCATTGTGACCCATGCCTCCTTCAGGCTAAATCAACTAATTTAATACATAAACTGGATGAAGAGGGGGAGGGATTAATTAGCTGCTTGTCAACTCTGATCAAATTAGCTGAGTAACTGCCAAATTTCCATTTCGGTGTGAATCATACAGGAATAATTATCGGTAAGGCAAAAAGCAAAAAGGTCAGAAGGGGTGCTTAGGGAATCAATTGCTTAAATTTCATCTTGGGCAATCAAAGATAAGTTACTTGAAACTAAAAGAAGGTTTTCAGTACCTTTTTTCTTTCAAATATTCTTCTTTCAGGGCGTTAAGCTTTGTGACAACAGTTATACTACTACATACTCTGGTTTTTCATCTTTAGGTTAATTTTAAAAGCATATAAATGAAACTCGAACTTTACAGGATTAACCCCCCAGTCACATACCTCAAAGGCACATTTCATTAGGGCATAAATGTGCATGATTTGTGGAACTATTGTACATAACGTGCCTTCTCTAGTTACGTCAGCTCACCAGCTTGCTGTTATTTCAAAAAGTCTATTAATTAAAAAAAAATAGCAAGCCCAATCAATGAAGACTTTTCAGCATACTGGAAAACATTCCCTTTAATGGAGTTGTTTCCTAGTGGGAAAAGAAATGGGCAGGAAACCAGGAGGCCGGGTTGCTGGAGGGGCAGTTTCTGCTGCCAGCCCCCGGCTGACTTCCTCTCTGGCTACCTGGCTGCCGGAACTTTTGGTCGCTAGGGGCTTCAGCTGTCAAGCGAGAGGCTTAGCTAAGGTGACCTCTTGCCTCCTCTTCAATCCTGAGGTTCCGACTGGCTCTGTGACTTTGGGCCCGGCAACTCCTAAGTTTCCGTTTTCCTACTGAAAAATGGCGATACCGGTATTCATCTTACCTGCTTCACAGGTAGGTTGCCAGAACCCAGTAAAGTTCTGGGCATGAAAGTACACTGAGAAAAAAATAAAGCATCATGTACATGCACGGCTTCTATAATCCGCCTCATCACCCCTAATTGTGTACACTGGCCATTTCTTCCTAGATGCTTTTGTTATAAATTCTTGGGCTTTAGTTCAGAACAACAGAGTGAAGAAAAAATAAAGAAGGCAGGGATGTAAGGGGATAGGAAGGGATTACAGTGTCCCATGTTCACCCACAATGAGCCAAGCAACTGAGCCCCATTGCTTAGTCACGGAACAACAATCCTACCAAGTACATCTCGGCTCCACCAGAATCAGGGGGACAGGTGCAGAACCGTCAGTGCTTGGGAGGTGTCTGCCTGCATACGGATAATATGTCCATAGTTAAAAAGAATGGGATATTTTAAAGTATATATTTTCTAGCTGGGTCATAGAATTCTTTCTCACTGTGCCCTTGACATGTAATCAGCTCTAGTTTTTATTTTATTTTATTATTATTTGGGAATACATCTCTCAATCACTCTTTTTCCAAACAAAATATCTCTGACTGTTTTCTCAAGAAAGAACATGCTTTCCCCTACCTATGCTTGAAAAAAAAGAATGACTGAATAGACTTCTATGTGAGGAAGGGAGGAAGGAAGGAAGGAAGGAAGAAAGGCGGAAAGGAGGGAGGGAGGGAGGGAGGGAGGGAGGGAGGGAGGGAAGAAAGATTGGTTTCTCCTGCTATTTTATATGAAATGTCATAGAAATGTATTATGCCCAAGAGTTCTAAAAATCTGTTTCTTGCGATGAACCCGAAGAAGTTCCAGAGAGATCAGAGCTCTAAATCTTCACATAGATTTAGCAATTATGGCATCCATTGGCCCATGAATGTGGCCAGCAGCCTCCTCTCCCTCCTTGGTCTACCTCCAGAGTGTTCTTTTTCTCAACTGAGAGACTCATAATACAAAGGGGCAATGCCCTGACCATATATAAAAATAGAACTCTGACCCATAATCTGCCCCAAAAAGCCCAGGAAACCAACCTATCATCTCTAGTAACCAGCCCAAGGAACTAGTCTACTGTCTGTAAATCAGACCTAGAGAAGTCAGACCACTATCTCTAGTGACCAGTCCAGGAAGCCAAACAATATGCTCTGTAAAAATTGGCCCAACATGTCCAGGACTTGATTGATCACTGATAGCTTTCCTGATTGGTGTTCTTGATTCCAACTCAGGTCCAACCAGAGAAAGGCAAATATGTACCCCTAAACATCTGCCTAGAATGCCTCATTCCTCCATAGTTAGTTGGCCCACCTACATGCCAACAGTCTCCAATAAGGGCACACCCGAAGCCCTCACTTGTTTCCTCTAAAGCTCTCCTACTCCTCTGTCTGCCCTTCAGTCTCGGCCAAGATGCAAGTGATGGTGGCTGAATCCTTTGCTATAGCCAGCTCTGAATAAGTAGCCTTCACCTGTTTTAATCTGATTGCTCTTCATTTATCTCCACACAACTTGTCACACCAAAAAGTCTAGTGAGGTTCAGAGTTCTTAACTCTTATTTTGATGAAGAAGGAAGCAGCACTCAGCAAGATAAAACACATAAATCAATATTTTCCAGGATGTTCTTCAAACCAATAATTCTGAAAGATGGAAATAGTTATTATGTGTAAAAGGATTCTCTGGTTAAACAGGTTTGGGAATTGCTGGGTCAAGTGAAGTAGAAGGGAGTTCTTCACTATAGGGCTGCTGGGGACCTGCCTCTCTAAGCTAAGGTGTTGCAAATTGCTGAGAGGTAGATACTATAGTCTTTCCAAATGTATTTAAAGAAAGAACCTATTTATGAGTGGAGCACTGGTTTTTCATGAAAAAAACACCACCGTGCTTATAAATGCTGAGGTTGAAGATTCTGAAGATCACTTTAGCTCTAAAATCTTCTAAGCTTGTAGGTTTATGGGGATTATGACCTATAATAGCACTTAGTACAACATGATACTATATTCTCTCTGTGACTTTCAGGAAAGATATAATTTAAATGTTACCAGAACTAGAAAGTTAATATGGGAGAAATTTGGTCAACCATCTCTTTAATTCTTCTAGTCATTCTGGGCTTTAAGAAAAAATAAAACAAGACTGAACCTTTGTACATCAAATGTTAGACTTGACTTTCTCAAGGCCATGAAAAATGGAAGTGATCCATATGGACATCCTTCTACTCCTTTTACCGCCAATATGCCAAATTAGGAGAGGTCCAAGGGCACTGGGGAGAAAGAAATTTCTGTTGTGGACGAGGACCCAGTTTGGATTTGTTCCTTATTTCCAAAGATGTAGATTTAAACGTGGTCTTTTGATGTCTCCCAGATCTAGCCACACGCTCCTCCAAAAAAGCCTCAGGTAGCATCCAGGACAACTCTGTGTCCTCCCAGCCTAGCGAATGAAGCAAAATCTCCTCACCTTTACAATAAATTATTACGTGTGAGGTCTTGGTGGATCTTTAAACAGAAGACACATATCTCTGGTGCGGAACCTGTCCTATTTGTGTGTGTCACATCACACTTCCCTTTATATATATTTTACACACACACAGGAAGTATTCCTCAGCAAACGATGTGGAAACAAGAAAATTAGATTCTCTAACACTAGAGATAGAAGCTTTAGACATATGTCCAAAGGCTGCATTTTAATTTTTTCCATTCAGGGTGTTTGTCTGTGTGAGTGTGTCATCTTTCAGACAGCAACTGATTCTGATGACATTTGTTTCTCGTCCAGAATATATTTAAGTTGTTTTCTCTCTTACTCCCTCTGTTTCTACAGGAAAAACACTATTTGGTAGTTTTTGAATGTTCATGTTCTTTTCCTTCCTTGATATACTTATTTATTTAACAAACATAGATCCCACTGTGCATCAGGAACTATTCTAAAAACTTTACAAATATTAATTTATTTATTCCTTGTATCCATCCTATAAGGAAGACAGTTTTATATTCACTTTCACAGGTAAAAATATTGAGGCACAGTGAAGGTAGGCAACTTGTCCAAGATCACACAGCCAGTGAAGAGTTGAGCCAGGTGTTATGCTCCAGAGTCTATGTGACTGCTACACAGTACTCCCTCAGACAGACCTACTTCTAATCTGGCTCAGGTCTAAAATAAAGTTTTAAACATAACTTGATATCTTGAAAAGGCTTGCCCTCAGCACAATCCATTCTTCTGAAAAGGAACGAAAAAGGACAGAAAGGGATAGATTGAGGGAGACATGGAATGAGGAAGGAAGAGAAGTAATGGAGAAATGAGCAAACCAGCAGTGGAACTGAGCTCACATCCAACTTTCTAACAAGTGATGCTGAGTTCCTGGTTGGCTCCCTTATGGGTCCATCGGACCCTCTGAAGTGCCTTGTTTGGTCCAGGAGGCATTAATGGGTGGTGGTGGGAGGGTGGTCTTTAGAGGCCCAGAAAGGAAGAGCATTCCCTGAGGCTCCTGCCTCTTCCAATCAACCCGTACTAATTCCATAATGATCCCAAGGGAAGAATGTCACTGGGCTCAAAACAGCATTGAGGGGCATTATCTCCAACTTGTGACAAGAGTCATGAGCCCCCAAGAGACTGCATTGTCTAAGGTCACACAACTAGAAAGCAGTGGAGCCATAACTCAAAGGCAGGGTCATTTGACAACAAATCTCTGTCATTTTCTCCATAAGTACCTGCCAAGGAACCCAGTGGCCCCAGTGACAGGTATCTAGGTGATGGTAGCCGTCTACCTTCTCTCTGACTCTACTCCCCGTAATCCACTGAGACCTCTGAACTTCTACCTAACTATTATGCCATCTGTTTTCAAAGCATCCCAATAAGACTAGCAGGGAAAGGTATTATTAGACCACTTTTGCAGATGATTATATAATAATCTTGACAATTTTACTGACAAATAATCCTACTAGAGTGTTTTAGAATTGAGCTTTTTTTGTGTATCAAGGAAATCATTGGCTTCAAAATGAAAACAAGAGAGGTCAAGAGTTTTGAGATTATGAAACTGTTGGGAGCTGCCTGGTTTTTGCCAGATGAGTAAGGGCAGGAGGCACACTCACCAGTCAGGAACTCGGGGTCGGGGGTGGGCTCCGAGATTTCCTCCAGGCACTGATTCTCCAGGGGGACAGTGGCCACCACAAGACCATCTGGTAGTTGCTGGTCTAAACCTCGAGCAAAGTTGTTTTGCCTGGAAACAGAAGCAGATTTCCATTTCTGAGTGTTCAGGCGAACCTCACTCCTCGGTGGGCAATCTATATCTCAACCTACAATAAAAAAAAAAATTCTTCCTGGACCAAAAGGTTCCCCTCCCATTGAACCCCACTTGATGGACATGTCTGGAGCAGGACAGGGTGTGAGAGGTAGGGTGAGGGCTAGGACAGAAGAGAAAGAAATCAGCTGAAAAGGTCTACTCAGAAGATCGAGAACATTCTTCCCTCCCTCCCGTCCCAGGCCCTACTCCCCGATCCCCACTGCACAAGATCTAGGCAGATGCAGTCTCATTTCTAGACTACAGAGAAAATTCTAGGCACCACAAGATTAGCTACGACACTTTACTGCTTGCCACTGGCAAATGAAATCCCAACCTAAAAGGGGAAATATTAATAAAGCTCACTGTCTGTAACAGAAACAGCAACTGACTTCAAGAACAGGTTTGGATACTTACTACTCGTTTGCTCATAGGAGTCCAGGCCTAGGTTGCTATCGATTGCTGGCCCATATTATGACATTCTCCTCCGCCTCCCCACTCCCTCCCTCCTCCTCGTCGCCCTCATCATCATTATCTCCTGGAAAGCATGAGTTCTGAGGAAGATGTACTCTAATAGCTAAGAGAGAACAGGAACGGGGGCCAATGGAGAATTTCCAAGAAATATTCTAAATCAATGGTTCCAAACATTTTGTTCTCAGGACCCCTTTATAAAAGTTTTAAAAGTAAATGAACGCTCCAAGTTGCTTTTGTTTGTGTGGATCATATCTGTCCATATTTACCATATTGGAAATTGAAAGAGAAATTTTAGAAATATGTATTAACCCAACTAAAAATGACAATAATCAACCCATTAAATCCGAACATATTATGAAAAATGATGAGAAGAGTGGCATTTTTAAAATATTTTTGGCAAATTTTTTAAATGTCTGACTTAATAGAAGACAGCTGGATTCTCACCTCTGCGTGCAACTTACTGCAAGATATTGTTTGGGTTGATGTGAATGGAGAAAACCCAGCCTCTCTGTAGTTGGGAAAGGCAGGACTTTGAATATCCCCTGAAAGGCTCTCAGGGGCCCTCGGGATCCGTGGGCCATACTTGAGGACTGCTATTCTAGACTGACTCACACACTGATTCTTCCACACAGAGCAAAACAGAACCTGAGCATTCTCTGGTGGCTTCCATGGCAAATCTTGTAGTCTCTGCCTGGGCAAGACAGAAATTTATTTAACACTCTACTGTTCGCCTGGAGGAAGCATGGTTCTCAGGTTCTGGAAAGAGGAGAAGACCACGGGAGAGAACTCAACCTGTCCTTTTAGGATCATGTTCACCTTGCTCCAAGGTGCAAAACTTCACGCTGACTTTAAAGTTCTTCAGGGAAGAAGATCCATCAGTATCCCTGAGTAACCAGTTCCATAGACACGAGATTCACCTGAATGTTCCTTTCAGCACTTGTCCTGCAGCCACTTCCTTGGAATGGTTGTTGTAACCAAAGAACATCTCCCCAAAGAGGGTCTGGTTCATGGGAACCTCCCTGCTTTCCCCACAGTCTCCTCCCTCCGGGCAGGTCTCCATGATGAGTTGGCAAGAGCGACCATCCAAACCGAGCTTGTAATCCTCGATGCACCTAACATGGTAGGAAACTCAAGATAAAAAGTTGTTCCATCAATGAGCTATGCAGTCAACTCAACTCAATAGGTTGGGAAGAAAGGCCTCTGGGAGAGTGTTGGGTGGTAAAGATGATGAGTATCCCAGTTTGATTTTGTCCCCTTTAGAACTCAGTTTCTTAAGCCTACACACCAAGTCTCTTTCCATTATGTGACGGTACAGAACCCTCCCACCTTTCCTTTGCAGATAAGTGCGTTCAGAGCTTTAGAGTGCTTCCTCCTCTAAGTGGATCCTCTCCTAGATAGGTCAGGGTAAGAGTCACTGGAGATAAGCTTCTAAGCGAGTCACCACATTTAAATCTGAGATATTCTAGAACCTTTCTCCAGGACCATCTATGTGGTCAGACCCTGCATTTGTTTGGAGGGTAATTAGGCAGCAAGAGGAATGACACTGTGCTTAAGAAATTAATAACCTGCTAATCCAGTCCTGTGACAAGTCAACTAAGAAATCAGAAAGATTGATCATCTTCTAATTGTGTTCTGTTTGAATGTGTCCAAGCCCAAGATCATCCCAGATTAACTCCCCCTCCATTCAGGGTAGCCTTCCTGAACTAAACAGACACTAGGGCAAGCCGTGTGAACACCTCCTTGGCGTCCCTCCCCATTAAGTATGTACAGTTACTCTAATGGAAGAGCAATACTGATGTTGGTAAACATGGCTCAATGACCTATAAGTCATTAATTGGACCTTATTTGTAGTTATACTGAGAAGAATATAATTTGTTAGTTCAAGAACTACTTTGATAAACCTGTCATTTAAAAAGCATATGAATTTCATGTGGGTCTCTCCTTAAACTATACCAGATTTAGAATTTATAGATGCTCATGACATTAAAACACATCATTTATTACTATCCATGGTAATTGTTGTAACAAGATAAAGACCTCTCTTCTATATGGAGGAACCAATAATCATAGTGTTAAGTGGGGAGAAGCAGTGATGTTGCCCTTTACTGGGTGACCTCGGGTCAGCTGATGAAACTCTCTGAGTTTCAGTTTCCACATCTGTAAAAGGTGGGGGAAAAAAGCTGCTCCGAAGGGTTGTTGAGAAGATCACATGAGACAACGAACTTAAAAACCTTACAGTGTCCCCAGCAAAGAGCAAATACTCATCAAATCCTATCGTTATTACCAGCAGAGGGACAAATGAGGTCAAATAATTCTTTGTATTCCCCATTTACCACTTACATATTTGTGTTAACAGGAGTCTGCTTCTCCCTCTGACCCTCCCCCCTCTCATGCTCATTCTATCTCATTCTCTCTCAAATAAATAAATAAAAATCTTAAAAAAAAAAAACAGGTGTGACTAGAGGCCTTTAATTATTAAGTGCAGGTGATTTCAGCTTTACATAAAAATGTGAAGGAAATCTTTTGGCAGGCTATCTACAGTGGCTTGGAGTGTGCTAAATTCCCACACATCCTGAATTCCAACTGAAATAAGAAAGAAAGTCCAGTTAGGAACCTACCACATTAATGCAGGCCACAGGTGTGATGGGAGATCCACAAAGGACTCTATGGCACCAGCCTAGGTCTGGGACAAGACAGTGAAGTGGCTCCTTCCTGGAGCCCTAACTAAGAACTGTGAAGCTGACTGATTCCCTCTCAGTCCCTGCTGAGCGTCCCGACAGCTCCCCCTTCCACGTTGCCCCACACCCCCATTCTTCTTGCTGTTCCTGTGTGTGTCCCACTGTAAACTCCTTTGAGGGCAGAGGCCGGGCTCGGATCCTGCTGTCTCTCCTGTATCTAACAGCTAACTAGAGTCTCTGCACAAACCAGGGGCTCAAATGTATGTTTATTAAAGAATTTATGAATCTATCCCTATTAACTCAAGTGGGTCAACCATCACGATAACATCATAGAGACATTAAGATTTAGATCAAGCTTCCATTTATGGAATGGGATTTTACAAGAAACTGAAGGTAAAAGCTGTCAACTGAAAAGAAATACAATACAGTGAAGTAGAATAAAATAACATTACCGCTCCACCCAATAATCTTGTCATGATTATTCAGTAGGCACTGGCTTTTAGCGACAGAGCTAAAATAACAAAGCTGTGTTATTATAAACATTGATTTTCATTGCTAGGCTCTTAAGAGTAGGAGATCCTTGAGGGCAAGAACTGCACGTCTTTCATCTGTGCTGCCCAGTGGCTGACATGGTATGTGGCATAAAGTATGCACCCTCCCTGACAGGCAGGAAGACAGAGGTGGGGGGAGGGGGGCAGGGAAGGAGTGGGGGGAGAGCAGAAGAGAAGGAGGAAGGAAAGGGGAGGGAAGGACAGACAAGCAAACTATGAGTGTTATTTACTTTATAAATATAACATGAAATGGTCTTTAAATATAATTCTAGTCAGCGGTGTAAATTTAAATTTTGAGGGAACCACACATTTAAAAAAAAAAACAACACAGAGGGCCTGAATTCTAATCCTAATCTTTCCACTTACCAGTTCCCAGTCTTTTTATTTTTTTTTTTTTAAGATTTTTGTTATTTGACAGGACAGGGAGAGCACAAGCAGGGGGAGTGGCAGGCTCCCCTCGGAGCAGGGAGCCCGATGTGGGGCTCAATCCCAGGACCCCAGGATCATGGCCGGAGCCGCAAGCAGACACTTAACCGTCTGAGCCACCCAGGCGCCTCAGCCACCTCCCAGTCTTGAGGGAGCCACTTAACCCCATGTGGAGGAACTGCGCTGGGGAATTAGCATGTCTGTGGGAGGGTGGGCCTTCAGGGGCAGAATTCAATGACAGTTTCCCCTCCTCCAAAGATTTCCCCCTCCCCTTCTTCGATAATCAGTTAGTTTTACACAATCTTTCCCACGCTTTTGGACCACGGAATCCTCTCGTCACAAAACACTTTAACATAGTTCCACAGAACACAGCCTGGAAAATCCTGGTGTACCCAGGCAATGACTGTGGTCAGGTTCCTCTCCCACGGGGATGGGGCTACACTTTCCCCGAAGGTCCTCCCGACTCTGATTTAATTTAAAAGTGCTGCCCTTCCAGTCCCGCAGGTTCTTTCCTCAGAGCCTCAGGACCGGCCGAGCGGACCGGTTCTTTTAGATTTCCTTTCCTGGTTTTAACGCGGAACGTCCAGCGTCCCAGCAAGCTGGCTGGCCTCCCGGCCGCTCAACTCACCCGCAGAACATGAGGATGTTGTACAAGGCGGGGTCGTCCGGGAAGGGCGCCATCTGCTGGAGACACAGCTGCTCGCAGCCGCCGTTGAAGCCGTCTGAACAGTCCACCCCAATGTGGCGGTCATAGCAGCCAGAGCTGTCCTTCATGGGGCTCAGTCCGGACGGGCACTGGCACAATCAGAAAGCATCCACGCGGGGAGGTGAATCAGGGGACTGGGTTCTCGGGGAACCGTAACCACTGACGCCTATTTTTAGCGCTCAGCCTTGAAACAATGCATTAACAGTGGAAACTAATGCTCGAGTTCCCCACTATACCGGACTCCCTTTAAAAAAGCAAGTGACCTTTTTGACATCTCGCTTCTCTCTGGGCACAGATCTCACACACATTTGCATTAAAGCCACTGCCTCTGGACAAGCTGGAAGGGAATGTCACAGCAAGACAGAGTGAGGTGTGCTGGCCTCCCAACTGGGTGGAGGCAGCGGCCGTAATGGAACAGCACAGGGAGTGTTGCTGTTTGCACTTAGTATTAATCGGACTTTTTTTTTTAACATGCAAACACGTTGCCAACGTTGGTACCAGATAGCCGACCGGGCTGGAGGGAATGGACAGGGCGGGGGCTTCCAGCTGGAAGGAGGAAGTGGACTTTCTCTGTGACCTTGGAAGGGGTTTGCCCGCTCTCCCGGTAGAAGTGGCCATACTCATGACCTCCCTGCCTCAAGGACAACCTGCAGAAGACGCAAGACAAGGCCATCTGCTACATGAGCACCCATGGGTGCTGCGCTTGGGTTTGGGCTTTAGCCCAGTGTCCTGGACACTCTTATTGCGAAAGAATTTGCTTCTCCGCACTGCTTATGTCCTCAGTAAACTCCCCAGGAGTGCCAGCAAAGAAGATGATCCAGCAAGAGATGTCAGCCAGAATCTGGGGAAGACAAAGGGGCTTAGAGAGCCGCAGGGGCTCTCCGGCAGTCCCCATCGTGCACTGGGTCTCACTCATCCGTCTTAATCATTCAGCCCCTGAAACATCCCCTGGAGTATGCAGTATGATCAGCCCTATGTGACATGTGAAGAAACTGCGGGCACAGAAAACGTAACTTTGTGAAAATCCCACAGCTGATCATGGCAAGACCACACACGAAACTTGGCAGGCTGGCTATGGGAGCCAGGACTCGGCTGGCCCATCGTTGGCTTACCCCACGATCAGCCCCTCACAAAACAGTCACGGTTTACTGAACACATCGTGGGAGCTGGGCATTACATGGCACTCTGGGTATCTGTGGCTGATCCTTCCACACAGGCTGCTAGAGGGCTAATCGCTTGCCCAGGGTCAAGCAGCTAGTATGGGGCAGAGCTGGCGGTCTGTCTAGATCTAACCTGCTTTTAATGACTGCTCTATACACACACTTTCAGCTAATTAACACACTCCCCCAAAACCAAAACCAAACCGAAAACGACTCTCAAAACTTGGTGGAAAGGTGTTGCCCCGCCCCCCGCCCGCCCTCCCCCGCTCCCACCCTGCTGCCTGGCGGTTTCTTTCTCTCTACTGCCAAGCATTTTGGCTCTAGCAGCTTGGAGTTTCTGCAGGTGTGCCCCGGAAAACCCACCTCCCCTCCCCGCAAGATCACAGCAGGATATGCACTGTTTGATGACACTAATTCTGCAATTTCCCAAACAAATGGCCCCTCTGTGGGCCCGCCAGGCTCCCAGGCTGGTCCATCCCCTTCCTCTGCACGAAGCCAGCTGGAATGCTGGAAGGTGAGGGCGTTTAAAGTCACTTCCAAGGGCTGCCCCATGCGGTGCAAACCCAGATGTTCCAGATGATGGTAAACAAGCAAATGAGGCGGCTGAGGATGGCCCCTCACGTTTTGTTGGTGCCCCCACCCATCCACTTCCTTGGCCATCCAGCTGTTAGGCCAGATGTGCCACCAGAAGGGAGCTGGCTTCACCACTGTGAGACTGCCCAGGCATGCATGTGGAAGCTTGATTGGAATTAAATGGGCTGCCCTGGTTGCCATGAGTTGTTTTTCTCTTCTCCCTTCTATAGAGCTTGAGAAAAGCCATCTACTAGAGACCACGCCAGTCCTCCCACCTCATGGGGTTTCAATGCTTGCATCGGCTAGCACACCAGCCAGGACTCCCATCTTCCTAGCCACCTGCTTTTTTCCACAATGATCCATCAAGCATGACTTCTGACAAAGACTTCACCAAATGAAACCCAAGCAGGCTTTGTTCCAGAATTCCAAAGCTTGGCATACCCACATCTTGCCTGGCCCTGATGTCTAGATGCCCACTGCTTTGCCAAATTGGACCACCTGATATTTACACTCTCTTAGGAGATTTGGAGAGAAGATGCTTAGCCGCCTTGCCCAAGATGCGATTTTTGTTGTTGTTGTTGTTGTTGTTGTCACAAGCAAAGCTAGAATAATAATAACAGCTGTCAGGGATTAAGCCATTCTATGTGCAGGACAATCTGTATGTGTTATCCTCAATGGCAACAACACAGATAGACTTCTTTCACCTCATTTTACAGAGGAGTAAACTTAGATTAAGTAGTAACTGGTTTAAGGTCACAGAGGGGGCAAATGGCAGAATCAGATTTTGGACCTAGATCTCTTTGACCCCAAAGCTCATGTCTGTCTCTTCTCCTTTGCTGTGCTGCTTCTCGGGTGTGAGAAAATGTGGATTCACTGGAATCCCTAAAGAAATAGAGTCAATTCACTACGTCAACAGGTAAAGCAATCTTGTAGATTTGTTGTTTGTTTGATTGTTTTGAGCAACTCCCAGAGTACATTCTGGGATCAATTATAGATTTGTAGGTTTAGCCTAATATTCTCCCTGTTTCTCTTTCTTTTGTGTCTCTCTCACTCCCCCTTCTCTCTCTCTCTCTCTCTCTCTCTCTCTCACACACACACACACACACACACACACACACACACACACACTATATTAGGGTTGCACATATTTATAAGGCAGAAACACTCAAAATGTCCAGAGCAATGACCCTGAAGGCAAGACAAGATCCTCAATCACTGAAAAAGATGCAATTATCTTCACTGCACTGTAACTTACTTGGTCTGCAGTTCAGAGAAAAATATTTTTGAAAGATTTCCAGGAAAAAAAAAGGCTGAAACTGAAAATAGAGTTTTCTTCTCAACCCTGGTTGAACCAGTAGCCCCATTCTCCAAGGGGTCTGATCAATCAGGTTTCCCACGGTGTAAGTTTGTTTTTGTTTCCACCTACATGTTCCTTGTACTGTTGTGTTCACATTCTGGACTCCTCAAAATCTGCATCTGAATACAAAGAAAACCACAGGCTCCAAACCATGCCTTCTTCTTAGAAGTATTTGCAGCCAGAGCCCAGTTGTCAGGAGAGAAATCCTGTCTCCAGGATGTGCTGACATTTTCTCGTTGCAAATGTTGGCCATTCTCATCTCCTGGCTGGTGGACAATCTCTTCACTTGTTCCTTAAAAGAGAACTGTTTGCTCAGGATTGAGCCCCAAGGTCATACATTAACCCCTCTTTGCATAGGTTACATTTCACAGTCCCATAGCCTTTATAAACTACAGGCTTAAAAAGAAAACTCCATTTATTATGGCAACAACCCTCCCCCATCAAGAAGGTCTAATAAATTAGCTCATATTTTAGTGACCCCTAAAATACACAAGGTTAATCATCTTTCATGAGATGCTCATGGCTTTTTGACTTATTACTGGTCTAAGGCATCATTTGCTAATGAGATTAAAATGATTTTCCCCCATTCAACTCCTTTTCTTCACTGTCTCTCCCCTCTTTTGCTACCAATGATTATTGGTTGATTGGTTACGTAGGAGTCTAGTCAAATCTCTCTAAGCCTGAGACACACACCCTTCAGTTCCTTCAGACACACACCCTCCAGATTGTGAGGCAGATGCTCTGTTGGCAGATGAATATAAGTGATGGACACGTGAGCATGTTCAGGGCCCTTGGAAGAAGAGGAACACTTTCCCTCAGCTGAGCCTGCCTTGCCTTACCTGCATGATTCGTAAGATAGTCAACCATAACCCTTACTCAAAACAAGCTCCCTTTTACTGCATGGTGATCTCCCTTTTACAGATAATGATTTCCCTGACTTTTTGATGGGCTCTGACACACAAGCCCAAGCCATGCAAGACTTCTCCCAAGGGGAAAGTTTGATGGGATTAAATTTATGTTTTGGCTTCCTGTCCCCATTTCTCTGAACGCCTCTGAGGCATAGGCTTGGGCTTACTGTCCTACAGAAAGAAAGAGATAAGGTCATCTGTAATGGTCTTCACACATCTGCGCTCCAGTAGAGGTAAAATGACACATTTCGTGGGAACCCATTGTGGACAGCATGTGGACAGAAGGGCAGCAGGGTCACTGGGTAATTCAAAGCTCATTAGAGCATAATGCTCTGGCAGGGAAGGTCATGTGTTCATTACACAAGAAAGCGGGACAGCCGACCTCTTGCCTTCCAAGACCACGGTCTGCTCACCTAAGCACATGCAGATAGCGCACAAAGCAAAGGCATCTTTTGGCCACTTTCAGGCCAAAAGATGTGAAGTGTGAAGATGAGGAAGGAGCACGGGCTTTCCATTTTTTTATAGCATTGGAAATAATTTTCAAACTTTCCAAGTTTTAACTCAAACCTCAATAGATAGGCTTGATGAGAGTGAGGATGCCCTGGTTCAAGCTGGGATTGGGGACCAGCGTCCTGCCTAGCAAGTCTGTTCCAATCCCAATGCCATCTCCTACCCGTGGCTCCCAAGGATGTCAGCAGTATGACCACCAGATCCCATTAACATGTCACCTTACATGACAGAAGGGGCTTTGCAAGTCAGGTTGAGATGGGGAGATTATCCTAGATTATCCAGGTGGACCCAATGTAATCACAAGAGTCCTTAAAAGTGGATGAGGGAAGCAGAAGATCAGAGAGCATGTGCTACAGAAGAATGGCCAGAAAAAAATGCAATGTGGTTGGCTTTAAAGATGCAAGAAGGGGACCATGAGCCAAAACCTGAAGAGAGACTCTAGAAGCTAGAAAAGACAAGGCACGGGTTTCTCCCTTGGAGCCTCCAGAAAGGAATACAGCTCCGCCAACACTCGATTTTAGCCCCATGAGACTGAGACACGTGTTGGATTCTCACCTACAGAGCTGTAAGATAATAAATGAGTATTTTTTGAAGCCACTCAAAACCTGTGGTCATTTGTTACAACAGCAACAGGACACTAATACAGTAACTCTGCAGGACCTTATGGAACTTCACAGATCACAAAGCCCCTGCTTTTGTGCTTTCCAGGGAGGGACTCCTGCTTCCCACCTTGGCACAGTGAGGACAATGGGTAGAAGTAAGACCCAAGTTATCAGCAGTGGGTGGCTGACCTCTGCTCTGGAAACCCTCCCAACGAATCACCAACCCCTGCTTTGGGAGGGTGGTCTGGTTTGGAACAGAGTGACTGTGGCTTCTACAGGTCTGTGCCTTTCACGGGCCATTTGTCTCCTGCCCTCAGAGACAACAGAAGCAATAGGGCAATTAACTGGGTAGCAATTAACCCTGTGGGTGTCCATGCATAACTGAGAAACATGTCCTGCCTTCCTCGAAAGAATGAAGATTGAGCGGCCAAGGCGCACCAGCCCCACCTGCCTGACTGGCGTCCAATCAGTAAAATACAACACGGGTGCATCTTCTTGTCCCACATCTCTGCCACTTTCCCAGGTTCCTTAAGGGGCTGGTTGTTCTGAGTTCCTCAGCTCTTTCTCCTTTCATGAAAACACATCTTTCCTGAGAAGGCTTTCAGTTCAGCACCCAGAGAACTAACTGAATGGCAGGTTTCCGTGGAGTGGAGAACCATAACGCAATTCTCCCGAACTGCAATTTGGAGACAGGTCCTCTGCTGTCCCCAGTCCACCTCCAGATGACCCGGGACTGCTCTGCTAACACATCAGGGCTCTGGAACCATCCTGATGTCCAGCTCAGCCCCTGATCTACTTCTCAGGATGATCCTGAGGGTCATGATATGGCACATCATGTCTCACCCCATCAGTCCTCCTGTCTCAGGGATCACGTGCTTTATGGCCAAGGAAAAAGTCAACTGAATGGCCTGCCAGCCAGTGGGCCCTTCCTTCCTCCAACCGCCGACGTGGACCAGTGACTTCAAAGTATTATGCTAATCCCAAGCACTGGTCTAATTGGGTGACTTTCAGCAGTGGCTCCGATTCTAAAACGCAGCGGACTTATTGCAAATGCATATTCATCGGAACTATTCCTGCTCCCTCCGTCTCACAGATTACAGTGCTAAAAGTACAAAAATATACCAGCAAGGCTACTATGCCAAGTAAAAGGGGCTGGGATCACCGACAGAAGGCACTTGACAGGCAACCCTTCGGGGCTCAGGAAAGGGGCAGGGAGGTGGGTGGAGACGGAGAGCGTATGTGTGCATGCGTATGAAGGTGTGAGCACGCTCAAATTCATCCAGGACCAGCCGGGATGGGGGAGGGGTGGGGTGGGAAGAGGAATCCACGCATGTGCACACACGGTGTTTCAGGACTCAGAATGACCCGAGAGAGGAGTGAGGAATGAAAGGTTGAAATCTGAATGAAGAAATGCAGGTTGAATAGGAGGGGAAAATGTGTCTCAGCTGGAAGCTCCATTAGACAGTGAAATTGTCTCCTGAGGGACCTGGTTGGGAAGCTCCCTGTTTAAGACATCTGAAAGTGGACCGGCCAAACGGAGGGGAGCGCTGTGGGACATCACCTTACCTCCTGGCTGCCTCTGGAAGACAGAACCTACAGAACACTTTTCTTTGTCCTTTCCTGATGGTCCTCTGTTCCGCTTTCCCTTCCTTTGATGGACTGGCCAGGTCTCCGCCTACCTGCCCCTCTGCTCTCTCCCTATTCTTTCCTTCACTTTCTTTCCCTCCTCAGATGAATCAAGCTCCAGTCAGCAGCTGCCTAATCTGTGAAAGCATGGGGAGGGCTTAGGGCTGAGACAGTGCCACCCTGGATCCCAGGCACTCAGCAAGTGCTCAGAGAGCAGGAAGGGGGTGTGTG
Organism: Eumetopias jubatus; assembly: GCF_037043125.1. NCBI lineage: Eukaryota > Metazoa > Chordata > Mammalia > Carnivora > Otariidae > Eumetopias > Eumetopias jubatus. The sequence continues at coordinate 50,243,022 of NW_028274818.1, read as the reverse complement.
AAAGAGGGACTGGCCCAGCCTCCTCACAGCTTGCCCTGCTCCGGGTCCCCTTACCGGAGCACAGCTGTGAGACTGGGAAGCGGGGGAGGCACCGTGTTTTCCCTGAGCTGGAGGCTCCTGGCCCTGCCCCAGAAACACTGCAGAACTACGTGTCTCCATGAACCAGACCTCCCTCTCCTTTACGCCCGCTTGATATCTGGCTTTGCTGCCTTCTTTCTCTGTCCTCTCCTCTCTGTGAGGACTGCATCATTCCACCCTTAAAAGAAAGGAGGGCTGGCGACAGACAACAGTGTTGAGGGGCACAAACATGCCAACGGAAAGGCACCAGCAGCTGAGGGCTTCATCTACTCCTGCCTCCCTTTACCTGCCAGGTTCAGTCACTCTTCATCCACAGTGCAGGAACGACCTTAGCACACTCTCAACCAAATGGCCTTTCTAGGTCCTAGCATCCCATGTTTTAGTTCCCATAGCTGATAACAAAGTAGAAAATCACCTTGGGCGAAGTAGGAGTTCATTGCCAGGGTCTCAAAGGAGACATACTTTTATTTTTCTCTACCATTTCTGGCGTAACTTACTTCTTTCATCATTCTGGCCTTAGGTAGGTTTCTCCTCAAATCTCCTGCTACAGTCATTTGACCCAAGACAAAGGTAGAATTTCTTATTACAGTCAATACAGTGGAATTCTTATCAGAGTCAATGTCATACTATTCAGCAGCTAATTATTTCTCAAATTGTTTGGTGGTATCCCTCACCAAGTAGATTGTAACACTGGAAACAAAGAATCCTGCTATATAATTCATGAAATTTCCCTAGGATATTGATAGTACACACAGTAGGTGCTCCATAAATATTTCTTGATTGACTGGTGATTAGCTTCTCATCTCTGTCAAGAGAAAATTCATAATTTATTTTTTTATTATTTATTTATTTTTAAGACTTCATTTATTTGTGGGAAAGAAAGAGAGCACAAGCGGGGGGGTGGGAGGGACAGAGGCAGAGGGAGAGGGAGAAGCAGGCTCTCTGCTGAGCAGGGAGCCTGGACCACGCAAGGCTCCATCCCAGGACCCTCGGATCATGGCCTGAGCTGAAGACAGACGCTTAACTGACTGAGCCACCCAGGTGCTCCTTATTCTTTCTTTCTTTATATATTTTAGAGAGAGGTGGGGGAGGAGAGAGAGAGAGAGAGAATCTTAAGCAGGCTCCATGCCCAGCACAGAGCCTGACCCCGGGCTGATCTCACAACCCTGAGATGGTGACCTGAGCCGAAAACAAAAGTCAGCCACTTGATCGACTGAGCCACCCAGGTGCCCTGAGAAAACTCATAATTTAGATTAGACAGTGCTGACAGCTAGAGAGGGATCATTTTTGACCTTCTCTCTCTTTTTTTTAAGATTTTATTTTTAAGTGATCTCTACACCCAGCATGTGGCTCGAACTCACAACCTCAAGATTAAGAGTCGCATGTTCTACCAACTAGCCAGCCAGGTAGGTGCCTTCTCTTTTATTCACAGCATATTTTCATCTATGTATCTGCATTACTTCTTACCCTGTGGCCCCCCCCCACCCCAACTGATGGGGCGGACGTACCACACAACCAGTGGAGTCCAGCTTGCGGTCTGAGATGCAGCGGAAGTTCTTACTGCAGCCCCCGTTATCCTTGCTGCAGTCGCGCACTGGCCCAAAGGAATCCAGCAGAACCTCCAGGCTGTCAAAGGAGGACGAGGTCATCAGCTCCTCTCTGTGGGGAGACACGGGGGGGCGGGAGGGGGGAGGAGTCAAGGGCACTTCAGGTGCAACAAGTAGCATCACATTCCAAGTTCCTATCTAGTCAAACACATCACGTCTCGCTCTCGCTCACAAAGAGTAAAGATCAGCCATACTCTGAGCCTTGAACTAACAAATTATGGACATTCTCCATATCTGGGAAATGAGCCAAGGCTGTAATGCCTGGTCAAAGAAGGAGGTCTAAACTTGGGCAAGGAAATTAACATTTTATTGCCTGTCAGTCCTTAGGGGATGTGGGAAGTGCTTACAAACTCTAATTTTATGTCCTCTCCCAGAGCATGAGCCTTGGGGTATGCGATATTGACCCAGATAGAGTAGATCCTGGCACTTTGTACTGGGAATCGGAAGGCAGCCTGCCAACTTCCCCTTTCAGCTTGTTGTGATTCCTTCCCTAGCTCCTTGGGCCTTCAGGTAGTTCCTCACTCAGCACCCCATGCCAAGTGTGGCCTCAGCTCCATGGGCCCAGACGCACCTGACCTCCACAGCATCCTCCATCACTGTCATGTCCGTCTTACACTTCGCGGAAGGGTTAATGGCCAGTTCAGCCGGTGGGATCACAAAGCTCTTGCTGAGGGGCAGCCACATGCCCTCCCCAAGGGTGTAGGTGAATCTGCAGGGACACCCAATACCAGGTGGTTACGTCTCGGGGACCAGCAGCCCACTGGAGGACTGAGCCTTCTGCTGTCAGGGGCTTCCTTTTCAGCCCTCCTCACCTCTTCAGACAAGGGAGGTGACGGCCATTCTGTGGACAAGACGACTGAGCCCGAGGGAGGCAGAGAGGTCTACTCCTGCACACCTGTCTGGCCATCTGGGAGAACTGATGGTGGCACCCACTCACCAGCTGTTGGAAGTGGTTTTTACCAAGCCCTAGGAAATCCAATTCCAGTTTCCTTCAGATGTGAAGCTGGACTTCTTCAATTCTAAGTCAGATATAACTGGAAGCATTTTAATTGAAGCGACAGGCTGGCCTCCCACCATCCGCATCCCTCGGATTGCACACTCAGTGGTAGTGGTGGTTGCTCTCTGTACCTGGAGAAACCCTACCAGGGGAAAGGAAGTGAGAAGTTCCCCGCGTTCTGGTTGTTGTGTGATGTACACAGAAAAGCTGAAGCCAGGAGCCCCAGGGAGAGGAGACGAGGATGAACAGAACAAACCTGGATGTATTCTCCGAACTCCTACCCACACCCTCAGCTAATGGCGGGAACCCTTGGGAGTCAGGGGAAGATTGTGTTGTGTTTTTTTTTTTTTTTTAATTCTTATAACAGGGGCTAAAAGGAATAAAAGAATCAATCAGCGTTTCAGGGAGAGCTTAAGGAAACCATGAAAGATTATTTGTTTATTTATTCATTCATTCTATTTCAAAGGCATTCAAATACTCTGTGTTCACAGTCAAAAATAGTCTATGGGATAAAGCCAGTGTGGGTGGGATATCACAAGGCTGTGGCAGTCCGGCGGCCCCTTCCAACTTTAATGCAGAGGGAGGAACAATTGAAGAATGCCTACAATTAAAAAGAACCCAGCCCTGGCTTGATCAGCATGCTGGTCACAGAGCCCCACTTCAGAATCTCGCTCTTACCTCTCCCTTAACCCACACACTCCTTTCTCCACTCCCTGGGGTTGCCAGAGATGCTAGGAAACCAGACTGATGGCATGAGATCTTTTATGAGAAATGTAGCGCTCTGGAATGCTGGCTTCAGAGAATACCCATAGACCAAGGCTCGCGAGATTTTCACCCACTCCCTGAATGACAGCCCTAGGACTAGAACGGCTGAAAGAAGAGAAGGCAGGTGCCCAGGGGAGAGGCAAAACCACTGAGCAAGTGGGATATGGCCAGGATTTGGGAGATGGTGCCCTCATTCCCAACCTCACTCTTGGTCCCCTACTTCTCTGACCTGCTGGACAAATCTCCGCATTAAGCAGCACTGAAATATCAACAGTGCCTCTTTCTCTGAAGGAGGCCCTCAACTCTTTCCAGCCCTGGGGACAGAAGGCAATAGTTGGGGCTAGGTCTGTGCAGGGATGCAGGGAGGGGTCTGCACCAGGTGAGGGAGGCTCGTTAGTAGGGGACAGAAGAGGACACCTGCCAAAACTGAAGGCGCGAGCCCCTTCACACACACACACACACACACACACACACACACACACACACACACACACATGCACACACACGCACGCACCCTCCCTCACCCGGCAAGATTAAAGAGCCAATTCAGGGCAAGTGATTGCCCCAAAGTGCCTGGAATTTGGAACTCAGGGTTGAAGTGGGTGGAAGGCAACAACATGTGAGTAGTTGTGCTGACCCTGCATTTCAGGATGGACATTCTTGAGGGCAACATTACAGTAGGCAGGCTGGGCTGAGGGCACCACTAATATTATAAATAATCTGTCGTTTCCGAGGGAACATACGCAAGTTTGAATGGTACCGGGAGGAAGCAGTTTATTTGTTTATTTGGACATAGAGGTGAATTTCTGTTTTCTATTTTGGTTATAAAATTACAAGTTTGCACAGATGCAGAGCAACAAACCTGGGACCTGTAGCTTATAATTTATGAAACAGGTTTTAGGAAACAGTTGGCAGTTCTAGCATATTTCTGATGGTTAATTTTTCTTTTGGAAGAGAGTCCCATGTCCCTCCATTTCAGCTTCCCCTTCCTCTGCATGCAGCAACAACTCAAAGGGAACAGGAAGCTACCTTTTTCTCCAGCTAAAGCTGCTCAATGCATCTACGACCTACAGAGCAAAGTTTACATCTTCAAAGATGCCATTCCCACCCACTTCTTCAGCGTCTCCTTACACCAAACCCTGCCTCACACTTTGTGCATCTACGGTGCAAGCTGATTGTCGTTCCTAAAGTCACCTTCATTTTCTCACCTCTTTGCCTTTGCTCTTGATGATCCGTTCTGAATTTGCTTCCCTTTATTCTTTGCTGGATGCCAGTCATTTTAAAACTCAGTTAAAATTCCCACCCCTTCCAGAAAGCCCTCCAGGATCTTCAGGCTCAACTTCAGGCTGAGAAAGGGACGCTCCTCTGTGCACACACTTGGCCCCTCATTGCCCCGGAGAGGTTGAATTGTGCCCACCTTTTCCTTTGTCTGTCACCACTCAGAAGAATGTGCTCTCTTGGATGGCATCTTTGTTTTCCCACTGCCTAACACAAATTTTTGGCCCAAGTGGTAGGGGTCACTCCATAAATATTTATTGACTGATCAATAAGGAGATTTAGTTATGTTCTCTAGTTTGCACAGTATACAGGGGGATATCATCTCCATTTTCAAATTTAAAAGTAGAGGTGATGGTGAAGATTATCCTTCATTTAGAGCAGGACAGGGGTTAATCTCTGGGTGTGAATGGATTTAGTGGTCAAGAAGGATCTGGGTTTCACGTCGTGAGGAATTCGCAAAGTGCCCAGTAGTTTCTGAGACATAACCTGGACCACATTAGCAAGAAAAAACAGTGTGATCTTCAATCCCTGGTGGGGCCAAGGTGAAACCTGTAGAGGAAGCAGTCAGGTGTGGCTGAGACTAACCTCACTTGAGAAACCTCAACATGGCAGGTGCTCTGTAGAGCTGCTCCATTTATCCTCACAACAGTCCTCTGAGGTTGGTCACTTGGCTCCATTTCACTGATTTGTCAATTAAGATTGTACGGAGCTTAGCAACCTCCCAAAGGTCACCTCTCCGTAGGAAAGATGGGGTTCGGTGTACCCAAGTAAGGCTCACAGAGCTTTCCAGCCCATACTGGCTCATGTCTATGAGATTCTAAAGTTTTCTTTCCTCTGCAAAATTTACTGAGTAACTCCAAAAACCAAATATAGAACAAACTGTCAGAGAAAAAGCTGTGTCCTGAAATCTCATCTGTCCCTCATTCATACAGATTTGGCAGGAATGACTTCAAAAAGCCACCAAAGAGAAATTGGGAGAGCATCTGGAATGCTTTCCCAAGTTGGGCCTTCTCTCGTGACAGCTGGTGGTGACCACTGCAGTTGATGGCTCAGCTGTAGCCTAAGTCGTGCACATGACGCTGTTGAACTAGCTTAAAACTTCTGTTCAGAGGTCAACACTTGCCAGAGAGCGCTGGACAGAATAAGCCTATACACTCACTGCAGCTTGGCATCAAAGAGAATGTGAGGAAATGGTTGAATAGCTCTTGGCCTGGCATCTCCACTCTTCTCCAGAGCAGGCCAGTCCGGGATGAATTGTTGTTCCCAGTGACACATGTACTCATGTGGGAAGGGCGGTCTCTGAGAGAGAAATCTGGTCTGCACCAACCCCTTTCACCAAAGGGTCTAGTGGAATGGGATGACCCTAGCCACAATGGAAAAGACATCTCTGGGACCGCACTGGGTTTGCTGAGAAGACTTAGCTGGAGGTTCAGCTTCCTCGGACCCTTTGAGTCTAGCCCGGGCCCTTCCCAGCTTCTTTGGGATTGCAGATCACCAAGGTTGGGTTGGGTATCAAGGTCCTTTATTAATCTGGTTTCAAGTCCTTAGGAAACACCTGAAACGATCAACTACAGATATTTACTGGAGATCTACTGTGTTCCAAATTGTGTGTTAGATGTTATATATTTAAAGCCATAGAGTGTACTACCCTTTCCCTCAGGGAGACAACCATTTCACTGGGGAAATAAATAGGCAAGTAAAAATAAACATGAGATAAAATAATTGACACATAAATATTACAGTCACTACATTACAGATATTTGGAGGGGGGAAAGTCATTGTGGGTTGGAGAAGCTTTCGAACAGCGCTTCTCAATCCTGGGTAAAGATCAGGATTACCATGGTGCTTTGAAAGAACATTTATGGCCTGGTCCCACATCTCAGAACTTTCCAGTTAATTGGTTTGTGCAGGGTAAGATCGCTGGTCATTTCTGAAGACGACTGGGATTCTCCTGGAGGACCAGGGTGGGAGAACAATTTTTGGATGAAACTGTAAATTCCTTGAAGTCAGGGACTATGTCAGTCATATTTGTTTGATCAACCCAGAGCATCAAAACCAGTTTCTTGCAATGGTGTAGACCATGAAAATGGGTAGTGTTTATATTAGGAGGAGAATATATATTCTTGTTAGAGGAAAGAGGATGAGCCACAGTGCAGAGTAGGAACTGTTCAAGTTGTTGGGGACAGTGGATCAGGTAGGGAATAGATTTGACTAAGAACAGAAGGTTCCACAGGAGAAGAGCAACGTATAATACAGACTTGTACACTGACATTCAACAGTGGAAAGACTCAAATGTCAGAAATGTGCAGTGGCTTGGAATTCATCAGGACACTAAATCATAGGTGAGCAGAAGAGCAAGTAAATAGTCCTTAGCTTCTTTAAGAGATTATGGTCACTGACCAGGTCATAGAGTTTTCCAGAATAGCCACTGGTAGTTGGTTTACCCAGATCCCAGAGTGGTTTCACTTAAAGTTCCTAATACCTGTAACACGTAAATCATGACCCATTGCATTTGACGGAGAGACTAGTTATTGTCACGTTAGGAACCAACACAATTGATTACCGCACGGGCTCCCGAAACAGTTGACTGAAAGGGTCAAACCATGCAACTGACCCCTCGGAAGTGCTGGGGTATCACATCCGGTTGGCAGCTAACAAACTTGAAAAGAATAAATGGTGCTTGTGGGGATGGAAACACAGTTCTTGTGCAGGTTCTGCTCTAATAGCAATTTCATTAAGGTCCCTGTTTTTCAAAGTGTTAGTTTCTGACTTTTAGGGGAGAGGAAACTTATCCACATTAATCAGCCAAACTCCACAAGGTTCTCCATCTGCCTTATCTTTAACACCCTTCGAAGGTCCTCTCAGACCAGCAGCAGAAAACGAGAGGAAGAAGTCAGCCAAATGATAAATCATTGTTGGAAAGTTTAAATGCCCAAGTCGTAGTCTAAGGAATATAGCTGACATCTTGTGTAGCACAAATCCTCAAAAGCAGCCTCCGGCCAATGCCATTAATGTGACCCAGCCTCCCTGGGGAGAGACATTCAAGAGGGAAAAAGGCAAGGGAAGGCCCTGTGAGGAAATGATTCTGTAAATCTGCGCTCTTGGCGAAGAGCACGGCTTAAGAGAACACTGCAGGGGCCAAACCCGGTCCATCTGGAGCCAGCAGGGAGGTGGGGGCGGGAGCAGCTGGGGCAGAGGACCCGGCTCTAGGTGGCAAATGCAGCAGCAAAAGGAGCACTCAGGCCAGGACTGGCTGACAGGGAGGGTCTGGGGAAGGAAGGGCCTGGAAAGGGAGCAGTGAATACGTTAGATTCAGCATATTATAGGAGTGCAGGGAAAAGGAAATGAGGTTTCCATCTGCCTCACAATGCTCCCCATTCCTCCCATAGTGCCTTGCTCTAGCTGAATGCATGCTTTGACATCAGACCCTCCTGCAGCCCTGCTGACTTCCTCTTCCTGGGGACGTGCACGCAGAGGGAGACGTATTCACATCCACATTGCTAGGCCACATGCAATCTCGGGCACTTAGCGGGTAGTCAGCAGATGCACATTGTGCTGCACATTCACTGAGTGACGGATAGATTGAAAGGATAAATGGATGATAAGATCTTAGTCTGGCAATAAACATGTATTCCAGCTAAAGCCTGGTGCAAATGAAACTTTATGAAAATCCAATAGCTCACGGCGGCACCCAGGCCTTCCTCTGCTTGTTGACTTTTTCAGCTTGTGCTATTCCAGGTGTGTCGGTAGAAATTTGGGAGGGACCAGACACATCCAATTTGATTAGGAGGGTGGTAGGGAGAAGAAAATAATAATGAAGTAGAGCTGAGAAAAGGAGGCGGCAGGGGTGGGACAGATTCATTTTGAGCGAGATTTTATGAAAAAGGTGCAAATTAGATGCAAAATGGAGAAGCAGAAACTGACATTAATTGCCTGCTCTGTGCCAATTTCTGTGCCAGGGGCTCTCCCTGCATTATCTCATATATTCCCCACAGCAATAGAACCAGGCATATGACGTAGCCCCACTTAACAAACGCGGAAACTGGAGGGCCCAAGAGGCTAAGTAAATTACGGGGGTTCACAGAGCAGGCAAGGAAGGAAACCAGGACCCAAACAGAGTTGTCTGCCCTCCCAAGTTCTCCACGGTGTCACCAGGCAAGAATGTGGGGCCGGTGCTTTGGTTATGAGGAGGGCAGAACTGCTAAACGTGGTTCCCAGGTTATACTTTATCTCTAGGAAAGTAAGTTCAGTGGAAAGTGGGACATGGGGCTTGTAGACATACATCAGCAAGTCCCTAGACAGCCACTTACCTGAATATTTTATCAGAAGGCTGTTCTCCCAGAACCAGGTCAAAGCCCCGCTGAAATATTGTGTAAGGCCAAGGCCTGAAAGGAGAAACATCATTCAATTAAAATCAACTCCACCAACACTCTCAGAACATCTGCTTCGTGTGAGAGGCACCATGCTGGGTACTGGAGACCCAGAGACAGAAGACCTCACCCCTGCCCTCCAGAGACTCCCACTGACAGGAGCTCACACAAGACCCTGAATGGAACCAGACCAAGAACGGTTTCAACGTAAAAATCACTGAACCACTAGGAAAGTGGGATGTCATGGGTAGGACAACCACAACTACATAGAGAGTGAAATGATATTAAGGTGGACCTCACGTAGCTGTAATTCATGGTCCTTCCGAGGTAGACCTAACAGACAGACACTTAGATTTGCCTCACTTAAAAAAAGAGGAGCAGCATGATGTCTTGGGAAAGATAAAACCTCTGGAATCAGACAGTTCTGGGTTCAAACACTGTTCTGCTGTTGACCCAACTGGCTTACTGTGGACAGCTTATTTGCCTTGTGGAGTCTAATCTCCCCTTTGGTAAAAATAGGGTTAATAACGGCTGCCTCCAGACCACTGTGAAGATGAAGCAAACCTCTTAGGCCAAAGCCACAGCTCCCACGGGGTCCTCAACATGCCCCCTTTCCCTATTCAAAATGACATGAGGATTCTGGGTCTTTGACAGGTTCCAGATGTTTTCAAACCTTTGAATGTCATTCTTTCAAGCAGAAACGACTGAAATCGTATTTTAAAATAATTCTTGGGCGCCTGGGTGGCTCAGTTGGTTAAGCGACTGCCTTCGGCTCAGGTCATGATCCTGGAGTCCCTGGATCGAGTCCCGCATCGGGCTCCCTGCTCAGCAGGGAGTCTACTTCTCCCTCTGACCCTCCCCCCATCTCATGTGCTTTCTCTCTCATTCTCTCTGTCTCTCAAATAAATAAATAAAATCTTTAAAAAAAAAAATAATAATTCTTAACTACAAGTCTCCCTTGTGAGCTTCTAGGTTTTGTCACCTATACTTGAAAGTTAGCAAAACTATTTCATTTAAGTAGTACATATCTTTTGGCTAACCCAAATGTCTAACCCCAAAATTATTTACTCAAAATTATTTGAGCTAGACTTAGTGAAGCCCGGGATTGTGTTGGGTATTAGATATCGTACGTCCTGGATGAACTGAGCCCTTGTTCCCACGGAACTCCATCTCAAAATTGACCCAAGGATTAAAGATTTTACTGTAGACATGCCTTTGGTTTTCACGAACCAGAAAAAGTCAGCAGAATAAATTGACATAATTATGATTTGGGGCTAATGCTGGGAACTAACCCAGGGGTTGTCAATGTGGGTGATATCACCCAGTAGAGTGCATTTGGGGACATTCATGGTTGTTCTTTAATAACACGAGCTTGGGGGACATTGCTGGCATTTAGAGGGGAGGGCTAGAAGAGTACAGTGCTTAGGATAGCTCTGCGTAAAAAGGCATTTCCATATGTCCTGCAAACTACTGAATATCTCACTAAACATTCACATAGGTGGAAACTTGCCTATCGTGACCTGAGCCAAGATGCTAACTCCATTTACATATAAGCACAAAGCAGCTTGTACTGTTTTGATATATGACACATTTTCTACTTGCATAACTACCATGTAAATCAAGGGAAGATGATACATCATTAGAAATTTTACCAAGATTTGTTCATAAGTTTGGAAAATGATATCATTGTCCACAATGCTCTTCATGATTTTTGAATCATCCATACAGCACATCTGGATCAGTCTATACTGCTCTTACCTATATTGTATATCATATATTATTTTACATATTACACTATGATGAATCAACATCAGGTTGCAAATGTCTGTGAAGACTATTATTTCTCTTATCGCAGTACTACCACAGCATTTGCACATTAAAATGGTTACTCTATGCTTATAAATTACTTTCTTTATATTTCTCTTTTAATCACTGTTAAGGCATTATATTTATAGTTGAAATCTTGCACATGTAGATTTTATTATTTATGAATTTCATGGAAGGATTATAAATGGGGTTAAAAAAATTTATTATAAAACAGGGTGTTGGGTCTGATAGGGTTGAGCACCACCAACTTAACTAGTGTACCAATTAACTAGCCAAAGGAGTTAATAGTTGCAAGGGAAGCCATTAGCACTACATAAGGAAGTGGCTGGGATGAATGCATCTGCTTTTTATGCTTACTATTTATAAACACTTTATTCCTGGAATTCAATTTAGAAATACCCTGAAGCAACTAGAATTGGCTCCAAAAAGTACCCCACCCTGTGTCATGAATAACCCCTGCATCAAATAAACAGTTCTCTCCCTTGTGTTTTTCATGTCTGTTCTCTTTATTGGAGGTGAACCCACAGAGAGGGGTTTGAATATGATTCTTTTTTGCTGAACAGCAAGTGGTGGCTTATGGGCAGCTAAAAATTATGTATTAATTCAAGAAAAAGTCTAGAAGTCATGAGGAAAAAAGTCCCCCGTGATCCTTGACACTTACTGAAAGGGCAGTGGAAAAAGAGGGACATGTAACTTTATCTCTCTGTTGGGCAAAATCACATTTTATTTACTATCCGTTTAGTAATTTTAAATAACACATATTTTGCCTTCGAGTCATCTCCAGTACTCAAAACTGGTACAATGTGTAATTAGAGTTAATTCTTGGCTTGGTTCCTAGGTTGTTTGAAAATATATTTTGAGGAGCCAAATTTCAGGACTGGCGTTGATTACAATGTGAACAATTAACTGCGTAGAATAACATAAATAAACCTGTATTCAAGCCATAGGTAATAAATCAATCAGCCCACCGATTAAGCACACATAAGCATGTCGCTAGGTAGGTCAGACCAAAGAGCCCTCCTGTTCTCAAGGGGCCTGGAGATTGAGAAAGACAACCCAAATTCCAAGGGCGCAGACGTGCAGGGTAGAACTTGCCCAGATCACAATGAGAGGCGGCAGGGTACAGCAATTAGGACATGGGTTCTGGAACCTGCCTGCCTACTTCCAATTCCAGCTTCACCACCAATCACTGTGTGATCTTGAGCAAGTCCCTTAATCATTGTGTCCCCATTTCCTCACCTGCAAAATGAGGTTGATGGAAACAATTATATCTGCGTGGCAAGGCTGTCATGAGGAGGAACGCTTTAATACAGCTTAAGTGTTCAGAACGGTCTCTGGCATTTAGGGAGTGTCCTACAAGCATTTGCTAAAAAAGTTAAATGTATCAGTTACCCAAATCAAATATAAATACTTTAGTAAGGAGATTCCCTAATTTCTCTGTAGGAAGAGGTGTCTTGCCTTGTGGTGCAAATGCAATGGTAACACCAGGCTTTAGCTCAGATTGTGCACGTATGTGTGTTGCCTGCCATGTTCATCATTACCTAGGATGAACATGGGAACACCAAAGCTCCCTGCCCCCCACTGCCCACCCAGCCATCACTTCGCAGGACAGTGATGATACAGTATTGACGTTAAATACACAGAGAGGGGGTTAGGGCATCCTGTGAAATGGTGAGCGTTGCAAACTGCTCTAGCAAAGGAATAAAAGAGAATTTATTCATCTTCTTCCCACTGGTCAAGGATGATCCGTCAAAGAGATGGGGATTCTTGTTTGATTTATTTAGCAAATATTTATGGAGGGCCTATTGTGTGTGAACTGCGATACTAGGCAACAGGAGTTGGGATAAAGAGATTCTTGCCCTCAAAGGAATCTACAGTCTTTCTGAAGAAACGCATATATGTCCAGGCAAACAGAAGGGAACAAGTAAACGGGAAGGGGAATGGAGTTCCGGAAGGTAAGCTAGGCGGTAGAGCAGCGGTAGAGCACTGGGAAGGCTGGGGGTTGGCGGTGCCTGGAACAGTAGCAGCGGGGAGCTGGGTGCACATGAGTGGAGAGGCTCCAGGGGCCCATCGAGGCCACACGGGAAAAGGCAGGGGTAACACGATGAAGAGCTGGACCTAACAGCACCAGAAACACTTGGGAGCTGAGTTACCCATGACTACCTGACAGCGGAAAGGCCTCGGTATCAAGGCTGTCTGGGTAGAGGTCCAAGTCAGAAGCCCATCATTGAGACCTATATCCAGGCTGAAACAGACGTTGCCTAAGGGATGCTTGGAAACAGGGCCCCATGGCCCTCCAATGGTCCCTTTCTTCTCTTTGCTTTGTTTTTCACTCTTCAGGTTTTATTCTCTCAAAATGGCTAAAGCACGTGGTGGAGACTTGGCCCCAGTGGCGGCAGCTCATGTCTTTAGAGGTTCACACCACAGAGGGGATGCTCCTCCTCCTTGTTAGGAAAGCATAACCCATGGAGGAATTGCTTGACGTGCCCGGAATCAGAAGAGCCACCTGGACCAATCTCTGGGTCCGGGGAAGGAGAGACATCTAAGCAGATGCAATTCCCATTTGGGTTTTAGGGCTTGAGCTGGGAGGGGGAGTGAATGTCAAAGAGAATAAATAATAATTTCCACCTCAGCCTCTATTTGCTTGCAGTGCAAAAGTGCTGCCTCCATCAGAAGTGGGTGGCATCCCTGAGCAGATCGTGCCAATATTAGTTCTGTGGAAAGAGCGTGAGGCCGTGGAGTTGCCCAAGGATAGCATCAGGCCGGGTGTGGGCACGAGGTTGAACCTTACCGTTGGAAGGAAACTTCACTCTCTTGACTCCAATATACTCTGTCCTGCACTGGACAAGCCAGTCACAGCTTGTTCATTGAGGAATATTAGCAGCTTCAGAAGTCAGAATAGAGTTTATCTGTTGGTTAATTTCTGCATTCTCACCAATCAAGCCCCTGAAGGCTGCCCCCCCCCCCATTGTGGGCAGCGACAGATGGCCTAGATTCGGGGGCAATCGCAGGCCAGCATGACAACCAGGTGGGAGCCATGGCCTCGAGCAGGAGCAAAATCCCTGCCGCAGTAATGGACACACAGCAGCCTGCGGGACACACACCCAAACTGGGGAAGCTGGGAACTATTAGTCATCTTTTATTTGTCTTTTCCTTTCTCCCCATCTCACACTATACCCACAGGTTATGCAGACTCCTTCCTAAGCACGGGCAACTCCCAGACTTTCAGCTTCTCTCCTTAACTCTTCTTCCTCTTCTTCCTCAGGACACATCAGCAGTCATGGGGTTTTCCCCTTTGGTCTTGGTGTTGGGCTGGGCCAGAAGCTGGCTGTGGCCTTGACTTGACCTGATGGGGCCCTTGGGCATTTCTTCCACTATGTAACCTAGACATAAGTGAGCGAGTGGACATTCTGCACGGTCAGCCTGACTGGGTGATCCGTTCACACCAGCTCTGGCAATGCGTGAAGAGACCACTTCTTCTGTGGACAAGAGTGTTTCAAATGCGGCGTTTTGATTAAGAGCAGCTTTCTGCCTAAGAGTGGCACCTAGAAACGGAGCTTGAAAGCTTTTGGTCAGCATGTCTGGTGATGGGCTTCCTTGTGGAGAGCTCAAAAGACTCATCACCTGGGGGGGAGAGGGGGAATAGAGGGAGATGATAGATAGATAGATAGATAGATAGATAGATAGATAGATAGGAGGGAGGAATGGAAGGGAGGGAGGAAGGAAGGGGCAGAGGGGATGGAGAGAGCAGAGAGAATACATACATGTACATATGTATGTAGGTATGTGTGTGGGGGGCTGTATACTTCAATGTGGAGAGAGAGAAGGTTTCAGATGCAGGCACTGATGAGTAAGGCACATCGTGATGAGCTTACAGAAACCAGGAGCTTCTTTTGAGGTTATATATTCCTCCACCTGTCACTAAAGAGAACATTTTAGAAATGAAAATAATTTGTCCACAGTTAAGTAAAAACACATCCTTTTAAGCTTGCCCGATATTTCTATAGGATGCTTTAGGGCCTGGGGACTCTTGCCGATGTTGTTTCTTTTCTTTCTTTTTTTTTTATAAAGATTTTAAGGGGCACCTGGGTGGCTCAGTTGGTTAAGCGTCTGCCTTCAGCTCAGGTCATGATCCCAGGGTCCTGGGATAGAGCCCCGCATGGTCTGGGCTCCCTGTTCAGTGGGGAGCCTGCTTCTCCCTCTCCCTCTGCCCCTCCCCCTGCTTGTGCTCTGTCTCTCTCTCTCTCTCTCAAAAAATAAATAAAATCTTAAAAAAAGAAAGATTTTAAAAGTTTATTTATTTTAGAATGAGAGAGAGTGTGAGTGCGGTCAGGGGCAGAGGGAAAGGGAGAGAGTCTCCAGCAGACTCCACCTGAGCACAGAGCCCTATTCGGGGCTTGATCTCACCACCCTGAGATCATGACCTGAGCCAAAACCAAGAGTCAGACACTTAACTAAATGCTCCACCCAGGTGCCCCAGATGTTGTTTCTTCACCCGAAATTTCTCTCCGTACCATTGATGTGATAACTTAGACTATTCTTTTAAGTCTGGCTTAAAAATTACTTCTCAAAATAGACCTTCCCTGGTGCCCCAAGACTAGGTTATGCCTCTTGTTATATAAAGCACACTTTCCTTTATAAAACCTATACATCAAATCAGTTTATTATATATTCAGTTGCTATTTCCCCTCATCAGATATAAAGAGCTGTGCCATCATCTTTGCTCTCCCTTCACCATCTAGCGTAGCACCATCACGGAGCAGGTGCTCCATAAAGAACTAGACTACGTGACAAACGAGGCTGGACCCAGGTCTGAGTCCCGGAGGAGGCAGTCCACCGCAGCCCGCAGCCTCAGGCAAGGCACTTACTTTCTCTCCGCCTCGGTAGCGTCGTCCACAAAATGTGGAGAAAACAGTACCTAGACTTGTATATACATGAGTGTGTATATACTAGCACAGTGCCTGCCACACAGAACAAAGTCAACAAATACTAGTTACTGTCATTATAACTAACATTACCATGTGATGAACAGAAAATGCATTTCTAACATTACATTTAAAAAAATAAACCATGGGGCGCCTGGGTGGCTCAGTCATTAAGCGGCTGCCTTCGGCTCAGTTCATGATCCCAGAGTGCCGGGATCGAGCCCCGCATCAGGCTCCCTGCCCAGTGGGGAGCCTGCTTCTCCCTCTCCTTCCGCCTGCTGCTCTCCCTGCTTGTACTCTCTCTCTGTCAAATGAATAAATAAAATCTTTAAAAAACAAAAATAAAAATATATAAACCATGACAGGGGTGTCTCGGTGGTGCAGTTGGTTAAGCGTCTGATTCTTGATTTTGGCTCAGGTCATGTGATGTCAGGGCTGTGAGATCGAGCCCCACATGGGCTCCGTGCTGGGCATGGAGCTGCTTGGGATTCTCTCTCTCCCTCTCCCTCTGCCCCGCCCCTCCTCTCTCTCAAAAACAAACAAAGAAACCATGATGATCATGGTCTATTTTACAAACTCATGTTATCTTTAAGCATGCAAATCTTATGTAAAGACAAACAAAATATTGACGTGACTTTATTCATTATTTAACGTCTATTATTTAGAGGTTTTTATGCAGCAGAATACCATATTTGTCAGTAAGTAGCAAAGCAGCCTGGAGTGTGGCTTTAGCGCCAGACTGAGTAGGTTTAAAACCTGGCCCTACCACTGATTAACCCCTGTGCCTTTGTCCAAGGTCATTAATTCCTGCCATCAGACCATTCTATCCACCTGCTGCAGTCATGCTAACATCATCCTGCCCCCAACTTCCCCCCACATTTCAGAGCCTGGCTCACTGTCCTCTCTGACACTCCTCTGTAATTTTTGGTGACTTCAATAGCCACTAAGATGATCCTTTCAATTCTTAAACTACTCAGCACCTTGACTTTTCTTCTTAAATGACTTTGTCCTCCACCCCCTCTCCCATGGTAAAGCCTAGACTACCAACATACGCAATCCTTCCTTGGTCATAATTTCAAGAACCCCAATACATGAGCATTGCCTCCTACCTTCCCAGACCATTCCTCCTAACAACAGAATTTTCTACCCTCCCGAGACTTAAAATCCATTTATCCAACCACCGTTGTATTGACCCTCACCGACCTCATCTATTCTCCCCACTTCTTACTTAGATTAAATTCTGTGGCCCATAAATTCACACCCTTTCGTGTAACCTCAACTCTCTCGCCCTTCCACTGCTTCACCATACTTGAGTGTCTAAAACACTCCAACACTGGTTACACTCAACAGTTTTGTCCTTCCACACATGAATGCAATTGGCAACCACGCTGACTGGTCTCATCTTAAATCCCACACCACTGACCTCGAGTGGGCTCTGAATACCGCCTACATCACACTACGTTTTTCCTTGTCTGTTCATTCTCCCACTCTCTAGATCATATCTCAAAACTTCTTCTTTCTCCTCAAAACCTCCAACACCTCCTCCCCCATCTTTACCCTGGGCTAAAGCTCTGATCCTACAGAATTGAGAAAACGGAGGCAATCAGATTAAAAGCTTACACCCCCACGTCCATTCACCAACCTGCCTCTTGTCTATGACTTGGCCCTCCTTCCAGCAATTAGACCACAGTTTAGACCACAGTTTATGCTCCGTCTAGAATGCTGCTATCCCAACTAGGCCTTGGCCTCTTATAGGCAGTGGGACACCAGCTCCAGGTGGAAATTATAAATCCAAACTCCCTTCTGCGACTAGGACCTCAAGCAAATAAGTGTGCCCTAAAGTCTCAATCTGTTCGTATGGGGAATGAAAATTATGAGGTATAGCATATCCCATACCAGCTTTACGTTGTTGAGCCAAGTGTGTATAAATAAACCTCAGATCATTGATAATCTTTGATTATTCACTTTCAATCAGCTTTTTTTTTGCAGTTTTTATTCCCTATGTTGTACATGTGCACACTTAATAGAAATTATCTCAATGAAAGATAAAACAGTGGAAAACTGGCACCATTCCTGCCTCTCTGTGGCCCAGTTTTCTCATCAATAAAATGGGATAATAATAGTACCTACCTCACCAACTGCACAAGATTAAATGATCTAAAATATGTGCAAATTACTTATAATGACCTTTGATATATGGTAAGTTCTGAATAAATGTTAGCTGTTACTATTCACATATTACTGGGAATGCTGGTTCTTAATGTTGCAAAGGGTTTGTCCTGAAGAAATTTTAGAAATACACGAAATGATTTTGAAAATGACAATAATGAACAAAATGACAATAATGAACAAAATTCAAGGATACAACCTTGCAAAAAAAGATAAATGCACACTCTGATGGTTAATTTAAGTGTCACCTTGACTGGGCCACAGGGTGTCCAGATAACCTGGTCAATCATTATTCCACTTGTTTCTGTGAGGGGGCTTCAGATGAGATTAACATGACAATCCGTAGACTGAGTAAAGCAGGTCGCTCTCCCTCGTGTGGGTGGGCCTCATCTAATCAGGTAAAGGCCCGAACAGAACAAAAAAGCTAACTAAACTTCCTTTGAGTTAGAAGAGGACTCCACTTGCCTGGTGGACTTTGAACTGAGACATCAGCTTTTTCCTGCCTTTTGACATGAACTGAAACATTGCCTTTTCTTGGGTTTTAAGCCTGCTGGCCTTCAAACTGGAGTTACATCATCAATTATTCTGGGTTTTGGCCTTTGGATTCAGACCAGAACTACACCATTGGCTCTCCTGGTCTCCAGCTTGCTGACTCCAGATCTTGGGACTTGTCAGCCTCCATAATCACATGAGCCAGTTCCTTATAATAAATCTTTTTCTATATTTGTATCTATGGGCTATTAGTTCTGTGTCTCCATAGAATGCTGCCTGATGCACACATAGAAACACATACACAACTACAGAATCCACACTTAACCTTTTTGTCAACACAAAGCATTTCAGGAAGTAAGGGAAGTAAGGGGACGCGAGCACGGACCTGAAGTTGTGCAGGACCCAGCAGCACCTTGACCCTGACCACGTGCCTTATGGAGAGAAAGATAAATGTCTGCTTCTGGAACTCAGGGGTCATCACAGGAGGCAGACGCAGAGTCCATCTGCCCTCAGATGGAGAAAGCTGGGGCCGACTTGCAGTTGCCTTGTATATTCTGGATCAAGGATTATATAAAGTAACAAGGAAGAATCCTTGAATAGGCCAGAAGAAGCTGGTAAGAGTAACTACCATTTTTTAAACCTCCACCACAGAACAGGCAGACACTGTGCTCAGTGCCACACACACATCCATCATTTCACAACCCCTCAGAGAGCTGTCCGGCCTGACGGTGACTGTCCCCACGTTGCAAAGGCACACAACGGTTCAGCAGGGCTAAGGAGGTTGTGCAAGCTCACAGAGCCAGTAAGGTGCACAGGTGAATGTTACCATGGAGGGCAGAGTCTGTACTTTCTCCTGCACCTCCTCACCATCACAGGCACAGAGATGCTAGAGAAACGTACCAAGACAGCATGGCTTTGCAGGCAGGGATGCCTCCTGGCTGTTGGGCTGGCTTGCCCACCACCGGTTTCCCAGTGCAGTGCCAGGAGGGGCAGATGCTAAGTACGGTGCCCAGGAGGAATGACCTGCTGCCTTGCCGTGTTTTCGTAGGGCAGTTCTGCCATACATACACCAAGTGGCCTCCAAGCCACTTGTTTGTCTTCCTCTTTAAATGTTCTCTCATTGACCCAGCTACTGAATCTCCTTTATCCTTGCATCTTTCATAAATAACAGCAGAACGGCTCTCAAGTTTTGGGGTACATCAGATTCACCCCACATATGGGCATCATGGTTCTCAAACTTTAGTTGCTCTCCTTCCAAATATTTAGGGTGAAGCCAAGCAACAGTAGTTTTATTTATTTATTTATTTTTATTTTTTTTAAGATTTTATTTATTTTTTGACAGAGAGAGACACAGCGAGAGAGGGAACACAAGCAGGGGGAGTGGGAGAGGGAGAAGCAGGCTTCCGCGGAGCAGAGAGCCCGATGCGGGGCTTGATCCCAGGACCTTGGGACCATGACCTGAGCCGAAGGCAGACGCTTAACGACTGAGCCACCCAGGCGCCCCAAGCATCAGTAGTTTTAAAAAGTTAGGTGGGTGATTGCGAAGCACACAAGAGGTTGAGAACCACTGGCCTAGTGTGTGCCTACTTGTAGCCCCAGCCAATCTTTATGAATGAGTCTGGCATTCTAGAAAATACGGCTGCCATAAAAACAGAAATTGCAACTTAGCCTAGGAATTCACTGGAACCCACCCTTAAATTTCTGAATAATAATGAGATGAAGCATATTGAGTTCTTTCCTGTCCCTTTTATTGATGAATTAAGAAATCTGAAATCTCATTACAATTCTGTAAGATGTACATTTGGTTTTTCTAAAAACCGTCAAGTCATTTTGACTTCAGTGGATCAGCATTTCCATTAAAAGAGTATTATACAGCTTTGAGATTTTCATGCATTTATGAAGGGGGACACATGCCCTCCCCCCACAGACACACATGTACCCCTGCTCCCCGTGCACACACATTCACAAACTCACACGCTTCGCCACAGCCAGCTGCAACAGTCCCTCTGGGGACAGGGGAGTCAGACAGCCAGCAGGACTCGAAATGGCTCTCCGCCTCCTCTCTTTACCTCCTGGCAGCTGCCCTGGACGCTGAAAGCAGTCCTGTAGAACAGAGACCTGGAGAGCAGGGTCCCTTGTAAAGTGAGTCACCATAGGGCCTTCCATCATTCACACAAATCACCCCATGGCCCAGATTCTGTGGGTGGGCTCTGCACTGCAGTCAGACGGCTCTCCACGGGAGCGCGCGGCCTCCGTCTGAGTTCCTTGCCAGCCCTGCGAAACTGACCAGATATTTAACCTAACCTGCAACGGTGATGAAAATAGCTGTCTGCTACGTCCAGGGCTGTAAGCAGATTAAATGAATGAATAAATATAGTTTCAGTACAATGACTGAAATACAGTTTTCACTTTCTAAATGGAGGTTTCCTTCCTCCATTTCTCTCTGGACTCTGAATCTAAAGGGTCGGTTGATTTTCACCCCGGGCTAGTGCATCCAAGGTCTCAAGTTCAATCCTTGTGAAAGCTTGTTAGTCTCGCTTACTACTGTCCATGGGCACAGCCTGTGTCTCATGTCCCTGGACACCCGTCTTTGCTCGCAGATGAACTGGACCCGAGCGTGGGAGTGGCTCTATGCAAATCCCATCTCTGTGAGAAAAACAGTTCAACACCTACTCACTGCTGAGTGTGACCTCCATCTACAAAGGAGGGTGCAAACCTGGGGTTCCCTCCTCCTCCACAGACATACACACATTCAGTTCTGGTGAGAAGGTAGGGGAACCAACAACATGAACACAGAAGAAAAGATAAGAGGCAGAGAATGTCCAGAAGAGGCAGCTTCCTATATTCCCATGATTTTATGTCAAGGGAAACGGACAATGTAAATGAACCAGAGAAGAATCACAATATCCATCAAGGACCTATATTTAGTGTAGAGCTTTGTACCCCTTCCCCAAAGTCCTTTCTTATCTACTAATTTGTTTCAGTTCAACATATATTTAGCAAGTTTCACTATTAATTCAGTTCCTCATTCACATATTCATTTATTTATTTACTTGAAAAATATTAATTAACCAAGTGCCATGTTAAAAAACAGTTTGGTAAACACCATCGAGGGACACAGAAAAGGATGAATACATGCTCTCTGCCATCAAGGACTTCATTAATGTAGTGAGTCATTCCTCAAGCAGTTATTAGGCACCTCTGATGAGCCAGACACAATGGAGTGCACTGGGACACTGCGGGGTCCCTGTCCCAAATCGTGGTCTGATAAGAATGACAAGTAAGCAGTCCACGGCATTTGGTTTGTCAATTTTTAGGACAGAGCAAGTAGAAGCCGTTATTTATTGTGCATTTACCAGCAGTCAATGAGCCAAGCACTTTATATTTATTATTTCAAGTCATCCTCAGAAAAACCCAGAGGCATGGGCATTTTATTAATCCCATTTCACAGATGGGGAAAGCAAGGCTCAGGAAGGTTCAATAATGTTAGCCAAACTCTCACAGCTAACACGTGGCAGAGCCGGGGCTCAAGCTCGGTGCTCAGATGCCACAGCTCCTGCTAGGACCTCGGTGTGTCACCTCCATCCCGAGCAGCCCCGGCTGGAAGGGCCAATCCACACCCACATCCACATTCCCGGCAGACGTGAGAAGCCAGGGCTGGAAAGGCTGAGTTTTAACCGTAAGCTTAGGCCAGATGGGTAGCGGTTGGCGGGTAGCAGGTGGCGGGTAGCGGGTATCGGGACAAGCAGGGCTGGCCTTTCTCAGAGAGGGGAGCACAGAGATGGAGAGTGGGAGTGCAGATAGAGACCAGGGGAGCAGAAGAGCTTGAACAGCCACATGGCCGCCGATCAATCATTTACTAACCCCATTCATCCCTATTTCATCGATAAGATGGTTGAGGCTCCGAGAAGTTTAATTGCCAAAAACTCTACAGAAGATAAATGAGGTGAGATCATTCAGTCATTCATCCATCCATTTCTTCAGCAGGCAGGGGCCAAACTCTGTGTTCTGGGCATATGGATGCAAAGATGGTGAGGTGCTGCTTCATGGAGTTTAAACTCCGGAACAGATAACCAGGGCTGAGGAGGAAGGAATGTGGTCCTTGAGGGTGTGTGGTCAAGGACAGCCTGCCTGAGAAGGCGAGGGTTAAGCCCCAGGCTAGGGGGATTTTTACATACAAATGGGCTCAAGCCACTCCCTTCTGTTAAATTCCTGTCCTGGCCCTCAGGGCGCCCCTGCAGGACCTCACTGCATGACCTTGCCCCCACACCCCCCAGGCTAGCTCTGGCTTGCCAACTTCATCAGTAGCCTACTCCCCCACATTCAGGGGGTCGGAAGATTCCCGCCACGGGCCAGGACTATCCACGGTGTGCTAGGCCTGGAGAGCCTGACCCTCCCTCCTGCTCTGGCTGGCACCTCCTCCTTTCCCAGTTTCGACTCCAACACAGCCTCCAAGGCCCCAGATTTCAAGGGACCCTGCCCTTCCTCCCTCCAGTCATCCTTGATTAGCCCTGTATTTCTCTCGCTGTACTTCTGGTGGCCCACAGGTATTCTGTGATGTGTTTGTTTTCTTGCTTCTCTGGGTGCCTTCCCCACCAGAAGATGCATCCCTTGAGTGCAGGCATCCCCACGGTTTCTGCAGCCGGGGCAGAGCCTAACACGCAGCAACACTCTCCTGGGGCGGGGGCGGGGGGCGCAGGGAATTAATGAACGAAGGGGTGAATACAAAGAAGCAAAAGTGTGTGACATTAGAAAGAGCAATGTCTACGTGTGTGGTGTTTGTGTGTGTGTGTGTGTGTGTGAGAGAGAGAGAGGAGAGAGGGTGCAAGAGAGTGATTGCCAGACTGAGTTTAAAGTTTCAAGGTCATAATTATAACAACATCATTAACGGATAACAAAAGCAGAGCCAAAATATGTAGATACTTCCCTTAAGAAATTTAGGCAGCGGGGCACCTGGGTGGCTCAGTCGGTTAAGCGGCTGCCTTCGGCTCAGGTCATGATCCCAGGGTCCTGGGATCGAGCCCCACATCGGGCTCCCTGCTCTGCGGAGAGCCTGCTTCTCCCTCTCCCTCTCCCTCTGCTGCTCTGCCTACTTGTGCTCTGTCTCTCTCTCTCTCTGTTAAATAAATAAATAAAAATCTTTAAAAAAAAAAAAAGAAAGAAATTTAGGCAGCAAAGTCAATGAGAAAAATGATACGGAGAAATAATCGGGTCAAGGGATCCCCTGACATTTGAATAAAGGATAGAAGATGGCCAGGTATAACAGGAGGTGCAAGACAGAGCCGGCTGGGAGGCAAGCCTCTACGGAAAACAGGATGCGTCAGAAGGACAAATCGGGGCAGAATTTAGCTGCAGCGCTGAGGACACACCCACTTAAACACAGGGATGAAAGGGCAAAGGGGAGGGCAGACAGGGAGATAAGGATCATGGGCCACAGGGCTCCAACTTGACTAAATCAGATCTGAGGTTACAGGCTGAGAGTAAGAACCAGGATGGAACTGGGTGCCTGATGACCGGGCAAAGGCTGGTCCATGATGAGAGAGGAGTAAGAAGACTGTGGTGTTGCTCTGAGTCCCTCACTGGAATTCCAGAAGAATACCCATCAGCAAGTGTCTTTGGGATGCTCCCCAGCTTGAGGAAGCCCCAAGCAGCACAGAAGCAAGCAGAAAGCCCTAAGGAAGCTTGGAATGGGCCAGGCAGGAGTGGCAGGGGAGAAAAGGGCAAGGATTTCAGGGTGACTGTGAAATACTTTCATAAATGGCCTCACGTGAGGTCTAGGCTGGCTGGGGAGGCATATAAAGCTGGGAAAGGGACAATGGATTTGGTGGATATTGAAGAACGGAAGTCAAAGAATAGACTCTTTGGGAGGATGGAAGGGGCCAAGGAGAAGCCAGGGAGGGTGTAAAGCATTTCAAAGCTCGAAAGCTTAACGTTAAGATGTTTTTAAAATATACTGGGGGGCCTGGGTGGCTCAGTGGGTTAAGCGGCTGCCTTCGGCTCAGGTCATGATCCCGGAGTCCTGGGATCGAGTCCCACATCTGGCTCCCTGCTCAGCGGGAAGCCTGCTTCTCCCTCTCCCTCTGCCTGCCACTCTGCCTACTTGTGATCTCTCTCTATCTCTATCTCTCTGTCAAACGAATAAATAACATCTTTAAAAAATAAAAAATAAAAATAAATAAAAATAAAATATACAGCCATCAAGGAGTGGCCTTGCCAGTAATCACTTAAAATTGAGGAGAACTGGAATATACTGGCAAACTGAGACATCTGTGAGGACAGTTAACGTGTATGTTTCTTCATTCATGCAGTCCTATTGAGGGTTTACTATGTGTCAAACACCGCACTCATCACTGGGGAAGCAAAGTCAAGTAAGACATAGCCTCTTTCCTTAAGAACCTACAGTCTAATGAAGGAACCAGGTAAGTCAATGGGTTAATTGATTCCTACGAGGAAGACAGAATACAAGATTCCAAAACCAATGGCTTTATCAACTGCATGCATTCTGGGAAGAAATGATGGCCATGCAAACTAAGGGCTGATAAATCAGGGCGACTGCTTCTAGGATCCCATTCAGTGATTGCTGATCAGCATGCATCTAGTCCAACTACTCTCAACTGAATTGTGCATCAGAATCCTCTGGAGGGCTTGCTAAAATTCGAATTGCTGGGCCCTACCTCAGAGTTTCTGATTCGGGAGATCTGGGGTGGGCTGGAGAATGTGCATCTCTTAACAAGTTTTCAGGAGAGGCTGATGCTGCTAGTCTGGGAATCACACTAGTGGTGTCAAGCCTCACTGGGCATCAGAATCACCTTGGGAGCTTTCCACCAACTATACCACTGCCAGATTCAACCCCAAGAGATGTCTGATTTAATAGGTCTGATATGGGGTGTGTCCATGGATATGTTTCAGTACATCCTAGGAGATTCTAATTTGCAGCCTGGATAGAGAACAATCGCATTGCTTTGTGCATGAACTGAGACAGATGCCCAGGACGCAGAGCGCAAACACCTAGCCTAGGTCATAAGGAGTTCACAGTCTAGAGGGAGAATTATATGTAGGCATATATTTATGTAACGAAAGGGAGGTGAGCAGTGGAGTTTTGGAAAAGTGCAGGGTGAAGCTGAGGGCAAGCAGGAAAAGCTACAGCGTTGAGGAGGAGGAGGTGGGATCTGGAGAGGAAACTAGAAGAGAGCAAAGGCTGGACCCTTCCAGGTTGGCAAAATGGAGGAGGAGGAAGGGGTGGTGTTGGGGCAGGTGAAGTTTGTTGATGTTGCAGGGAGGAGGTTCCAATCCAGGAACGGGAAAGAGCCTGAGAAGGCTCTCTGTCGGATAAGGCAAGTGGTTCAATGTGGCTGATGCACCAGGGACATGGAAGGTCAAGCCTGGGTTGGGGCTGGCCGGGGCTGGCAGGTGGCAGATCAGGAAGCAGAACTCAGGCCAGCCCAGGGGTCATGGCGAGGCCCTGAAGAACCCCGTCCAGTGCCCCTGGCATCCCCGCTGGGCTCGCTTCCCTACCTCGCAGTTATGGTCTCCCAGTGAAAATCATCACAGCCCCCTGCTTTTTCTTGTTATTTTTCATGAAAAGACAGATAGGAAAAAGCAATTCGGCGCCTCGGTCTTGTTAGACTCGCAGATTTCAATCTCCTTTACTTATGTATGGACCTATTTTTCCCAAGTGCTTCTTTTCCTGGTATATTTGTAAACACCTTTTTATTCCTCTTAATCCATTTGGCCCCATTGACTCATTCTGCACTCACAGCCCTTATCTTTCCTATGAAAAACATTCACAGAAATAGTTAAAATTCACAGATTTTTGTTGTTGGTTGTTCTCTCCCCCCCAACTTTTTCTGACTTGGGCTTTGGAAATGTGTTCTTGCCTGGGCCAGGTTTTGCTGAAGGCAACTCACGCATCAGCTCAAGATACGTTCCCTCCATTTTGCATCTCAGTGCCCCTGTGAGGTGCACACAGGCCTTCCTCGTGCATGCGCTCTAGCCTGGAAAGTACTCGCTCTGACCTTGGGACTTGGGCACAGCGGTTGCGCAGCCTCGGGCCTCTGGACTAACAAAAGGTTTCAGAACCCCGTGGCTGTCCCTCCTACATCTCCTACCAGCCTCAAATCCACTCATACAAATGACAGCTGCCGGGCCTGCCCCCGTTGGATTGTGCCACTGTGGAATGTTCCAGCCAGAGCCTAATCCATTCTGTCAAAACTGACTGCCAGTGGAGACTCGAGGAAGTCCAGCGATTGTAACAGCCCAGCCAGAGGCAAGAAAGAGAAAGACGCAACAGCGGACGGGGGCTGTCCTCCATGCCTCATTGATACCGTGAAAGCTCTGAGGTTCCGGGGGTCTTTCAGCATTCTCCAAGATGGGGCCTTTATTCTCCCTCCACACTGCTGATGCAGCGGCCGGGAACAAAGGCTGAGGCTCAGTAATTGTTCAGTACAGACAGCAAGGAGAATGGAGTGTTTGAAAGTGCCATTCTGCAGCATTTGGCTTTTGATTTCCTCTCTTCTCCAGAGTAAGTGATGGGGGATGGTAAGCATGGCTCTGGGGAGAAGGAAATGGAAGGCCTTTACCTCCATTAGAACCATCCAGAAATGAGAAGCATTCCCCGGGAGTGAGGTTGCCATCATGCTGAAAGCTGACAGGCTGGAGCCTTTGGGGGAATGTTGAGAGGATCACAGACATCAGGGAAATCCTGGGTTTTAGGTGACCACAAAATCCAGCACTGAGAGATCACATCCCTCGCTGCAAAACCACCACTGCGTGTCCACTGGACGCCTGTGAACCTCAGCTCCCCGATCCCAGAGATTTCAGAAGACAGAATACTCGCTGCCTCCTCGGGCAGAGCATTCTATTTCGAGATGGTGTTAAGCATTCAATCAACACTTTTCTTATTTGAATTAAAATCTGTTTCCTTCTAATTCGTACCTATTAGTCCTGCATTTGACTTTCTGGGACGAAACCAAGCAAGACTACCTTTCTTGCTATAGTTATCAGCATGTCCTCCCTTCCCTTCTCCTTCTCCAGACTGAATACCTCCAGGCACTTTCCCCAGGCCTTCCAGATGACGGAGCAGCCTCTGGTCACTCTCGCCTGGACACTGTCCAGTTTGTCACCGAACAGCCCAGTCCTAAAGCTGGAAAGCTGAGACAGAGCCGACCAACATATCATAGGGCAAAATTCACACAGCTTCCTGACCAGCCTCAGCCCTTAGTCTTGCTCACATGGATCCCACTTGCTCAGTGCCAGACCACCTGAGACAGAGCGCAGAGAAGAGCTGCCACACTCCCCACAAGTTTGCCACCTGGGGCAGGTGCCAAGGCGAGTGCCCATGTTCTCACCACTCTGCCCGCTGTTGTGTGTGCTCTGGGCCACCACCCAGACACCCACCTCAGGACCCAGGCACTCATCCCCCAAGCGCTGGGAGTGTGCCTGCTGATGGACCACACCTGACACCCCTCTGGGCACTGCCCTCAGCAGAAGGGAGCTGCTTTGCCTAAGGTAGGCCTGCTTCTCTGGGCAGCTCCCATCCAGGGACTGGCCCATGTGGGGATAAAAGTCCAACCCCCTTGCCTCAGTTCCTGTAGGACTGGCAAGGCCTCTGTTGTCACTGCCTGGCAGGTGAGCATCTCTCTCTGCCAAATCTGCTTCTTGCCTTCCCTCATAGTTGTTGCCCCTGAGGCGAACTCTCCCCAGTAACCCCCGGACGCAAATCCCACCGGGCCAGTGGTCCTCTCACACAGGCCTCAAGTCCAGCTTTCATGCAGTGGGGGGGAGGTAACAGTGTGCCCCTGCCTTCCTAAGTTCTCACCTTCTGCTTCACACCAGGGGACTTCTACCCTCTGGACACCTGTCTGGCCTGGAGAAATCACCTGTTCTGTGCACACTGAAGGCCCTCACTCACTTTCTCCTCCTAGGAGCAAAGCAAAGTGTAGACCACATGAAAAGCCTTTTCCCGGGGCAAGGGACCGTCAGTGAGGAGAATCCAGAATGCCTCCATTACCCTGCAGAGTCCTGTCTCCGCTCCCCACTGTTCTGTGCCATCCTCCTCCACACTGTTCTGTCCTGGGTCTGCCCCACCACTCCCTGCTTTGTTATGCTTCTCTTCCCACACCCCATCTTTGGTGCCCCTCTTCCTGGGTCTCAAGATCACTGCAGTTTCTTGCTTCTGCTGTGAGATCCCTGCTCTTGGCAGCCACCGTACCCACCTGGCAGGAAAAAGACCAAGGAGTCTGGGGTGGGCCAGAAGACCTGAAAGATGAACTCCTGCTTTCACCATTCCCCTCTGCTGTCTGTTGCCTGTGGTGGCTCCCTGGGATCTGCCCCAAGTCAGGGAGCAGCTGGTGGGCATCCATTCCTCCCGAGCACCTCAGTCTTCTGCCCAACGCTCTGGGTGCCTAAAGTCACCCAACTTGGATGGGTATCAACCACTGCATCCTATCCCTCTGGGGTCCATCTACTAGACCCTTGTTCTCCATTAGCTGGGTAATATACTTCCAAATTGTAATCTGGAGGCCTATTGCTTCCCTCTCTCAAATGCATGTGCTCACTTGCTCTCTCTCTCTCTCCTTGTATTTTTTCTTTCCATCCATGCCATCTTCTGAATAAAAGAGAACCTGCCATGCCTGAAGAAGACAGGGAATTTTCTCTTCTCACTGCAGAGATGTCCAACCCCAACCTTCACCTTGAAGCAAGCCCAGATAAACTCAGCAGGCTCGTGAGCAGGGAGGACTGGTTGACAGGTTTCCAGGAATGGCAGCTGAGATCTGGCTCCCAGCACTGCCTCTGAAGCTGAGGCTCAAACCTGCTCTCTTGTCCCTAGAAGGATCGTCTGCCTTTATGAACACCTTCCAGCTTATTTTATTTTCCCAGACTCATCTCCCACCCATTTTCCTTCACAACATGTGCACACTCTATGGACAGAAGGATCAGGAAGATGACAGAACTGCCGCGAGGTCCAAACAGGAAATAAAGCTGAAGATGCGGGTGAACCCCAGGAAAGGGGTTGTAATCTCTTCATAAGAACGAACACAGAATCAGCATTTAGAAAACAAGACGGAATGATGGAGAGTAGTAAGACCGAGAGAAGCTGACCATGACGACGTGGACAGTCCAAACAAGGGTGTGCTCTGCCTGACACGTTCCTCTCTGTGTGGAGGGTGTAGCCCCGTCAAGGAGCAGAGATGCCTGAAGAGATTCTCTAGCTGTTCGAGGTCAGAGGGAAGTAAATGGTTTGGACGTGGAGAGAAGGACAGGGCTCCAAATGTTCATTTTTCAACCATTTCTGTATTTTTTAAGCTCCCAGGACACATCAAATCTTTTTGCTCATGTCACTCAGTATAATCTCATGGCTACGCATGTGAATTCTGGAGCCAGATGACCTGAGTTCAAAACCTGGCTCTGCCCCTTATTCCTTGGATGGCCTCGAGTAAATCACTTCACCTTTGGGTCTTCTTCCCTCGTATGTAAAACAATGATAGTAAGTATACTGACCCTACGGGATACTAAGGATAAAATAGTACCCACCTCACAGGATTGCTGAAAGATTAAAGGAATGAAGAAATGTAAAGCCCACATGCTAAGTACTCTGAAAGTGTTTGCTGGGATCACTGTCATCACCCTTACCTGCCGACCAGCCTCCTGAACTGCTTCCTATCCTGTCGGCTGCACCACAATCTAATGGGGGGGGCCATGCCATGGATGGGGCAAGGTCTGGAGACACTTTTGATTGCCCCGACTAGGGGGTTGGTGCAGGTCAGGGACATTATTAAACAGCTTACAACACACAGCCCCCATGCCCCACAAAGAATTATCAGCCTAAAATGTCAGTGGTGCTGAGTTTGAGAACCCCTGACCCTTTGCAGAGTCATCAAACATGTTCTGGGAAGGGCCAGATAAAAAATATTTTTGACTTTGCAGCCATATGGTCCCTTGTTGCATTTGTACTCCACTTGGCCTTGGTTAGCAGGAAAGCAGCCATGGACAATAGACAACCAAATGAGTACAACCGTGTTCCAATAAAACTTTATTTACAAAAACAGGTGGCAGGCCAGCTTTGGCTTGAGGATGATAGTCTGCAGATCCCTTGCATGAATGCCTTCCGTGGCTTCCTGAAATACCATCTTCATCATCGCCTCCGCTGCTCAAAATATATTCCACAGGCTTCTCATTTTCTCCTAGGTAAAATCAACACCCCTTGTTTGCAACTCAAAGCATTCTGGGCACTGCTTACCCTTCACTCTTTTCCTCTAGGCCTCTCCTATCAGATCCACTGCCCATAGGAACTTGCCTATCATGCACATCCTCTAATTTGCAGGTTCCTTCCTTCTCATCCACCCTCCCTCTCAACAGGTGCCTAATGGCAATGAGAGCAGTTAGGAAGATGTTAGCAATTGTCAAAGGTAATGGATTGTCCTGGAGGAAGGCTGCAGCTTTGGGAATAGAGGGGAACAGCTGGGTTTGAGAGATATTTCTGAGAAGAACAAAGAGGATTTGGGGACTAACAGGTTGTGTGTGAAAGAGAGAGAACAGAAGGTAATTGTGGGAGGCGGGTCATGGAGAACGACCCCCAAGTTTCTCATCTGGGAGACTGAGTGATTGTTGATGCCTTTTATACAATTCTTCACATGAGAATTGTGGGAGTTAGAGCAGGTTATCAGGGCAGGTGTGGGTTTCATGTTCAATTCTGGACAAGTTAATATGAGACACTTGTAGGAAATCCATGAGCAAATATCCAGAAGGCAGTTGGAAATGGAGCCTGAAACCAAGGAAAGAGATTCGCGCTAGGTACAGATTTAGAAAACACAAGCATGCAGATCATGTCTGATTCTCTGGGAGAGGGGGAGATCACCCAGGGAAAACAGTCTAGCAACAGAAGGGAATCAAGGATCCTGCCAAAACCTCCAGGAAGGGGTAGGAATTGCAGAGGATGCCACTGGGGGAAAAAAACCTCCCTTTCAGATGCTTAAATGGTTGACCTTCGTCCAGGATGGTTTTAATGGGAAAGCTGAAGGCCAAGGTCTCACTTGAGGTTATTTGCAAATTAAGAGATATTAAACAAAAACAAAAACAAAACGTCTTTTCCCTAGGTATAGTAACAAAGCAATTTCCAAATTAATTCCTGACTCCTTCAAGAGAACTTGGCTCTGGGTATAAACCTACATTCCATCCAAACTTAAATGTTTTTGAGAGTCTCTGACTGATGTTAATTCTACCCTTGGATGTGAAGATTGGAGGCAGCACTTATTCCTTGAAGGAATCTAAGAAATACAATTCCATTTGCCTCTTTCCATTCTTCAAGGATACTCTGGTTTAAAGATCTTGGAAATTCGTCAGAGTTGCAGTTAATAATTATATGTATATTCACATGCCTGGCACCAATACTGGGTCATGGCTACAGGCAAAGGGGCAAGAGGAATAACTCACTGCTGAAGGAAATCAAGATTCAGCATTATGATGCGGAGCCCAGATGCAACTGTATATACAAATACACACATTCTCTTGTCTGTTCAGATGAGGCTAAAATGATTGATATCATGTATAAGGAACACTGGCTGTGACAGTCACTCTTTTGTTAAAATTGCAAGGCTTTGAACAATGGGGTATATGCAATGTCTACAATCATCAAGGTTGACGCTTTATCAACAGAGAGGTCTTAAGCACTTTATAGGCTGAAATCCACAAGTAGCAAGCGGTATAGCCCCGATTTTGACTTCATCCTGGCCCTTTACGGAATTGGATTTGGGAACGTAAAGTAGATTGGCCACTCTTGTGCTCACATAGGGTTGTAAGTGTGATGGGGAAGAATACTGTGTGGCAAGACAGTTCATTTTGGTGTTTGGGATTGTGTGTTACCTTCTGATTGACTCCAGGTCTACGCATTCAATCTACTCTTATTTAGCAACTTTTTATCCAGCTGTCAAAAGCATTAGATCTAATCACTGGCACTTTCTTTACAGAACAGTAACCTCTGTAAGGAGATATTTTTTCCTCCTTTTCAGTGGTGGCAAAAGAGCCAATTAAGCTTCATCCTGCAGAGGTACAATGGCCTAATAGACAAAACATAAACCTAGCAACTCCATTAAACTTGTGCGTTTGTATCCCTGGAAAAATGAAATAGGGAAAGATGACGTCAGCCACTCCGGGTCTCCAAGGTTCACTTGCTTTTTCTAAAGCAAGAATAGGTGCAGCCCCTTCCCTCTTGTTTATTTCTTCTCCCTTCCTACAGAGCACAGGGGGAGGAGGAAGAAGAGAAAAGGAGCGAAGGGGTTAGCCAGGACCATGATTTTCGCCAGTAATGGGCGAATAATGGCTCATTCCAGGAAGACAGGGAAAATGAGCTAAATTAGAAAACATTTCACAATGCCGGGCCTCAGTATCAAGTTGAGCCAAACTCAATCTAGCACAGCAATTTCCCACCTCCCAACTGTGACTGCTTGTGCTCAAAGCTCCAATTATATCAGCCTGAATGCTTCTCCTAAGACGACCACTTCTCTTGTCCGCCTTCCCCTGCCCCCACCCAGAGCACCCTGGCTCCAAAAGGCAGTTTTGATGGTCAGTGGATTGGGGCTCCATCCCCTCCTTCAGCTTCCTCGAGCTGCCTCTCTCTTCTCCAGCTTCCTTTATTAAAAATGCTAATGCTACCATTTTCTGCCTGGATTTCCAAAAAAAAAAAAAAAAAATGCAGTAAAAAGGAGCTGAGGCTGGAAGGAAACACGAGAGCAGGAATGATCAGAACCAGAGGGGTGGCTTTTTATCTGGCGGTCCCTCAGCTGCCGCTCCCAGCCCAGAAAGCAGCGCACGCACAGCAGGGGGAGGGAGGAGAGGCTGAATTTTTTTTTTTCCTTTTAAAATTAAAACCCCCTAAAAAGAGAAAATGCTGTCCTTGTAACTTGGGCAGGGACTTGTAGCTTTTGTTCTCTTTGTCAGAGTGGCAAATTTCATCTTCTGTTTTGGAAGAAGAGAGGAAGAGCAATGGCCTGGAAACCTGGAATAAGCCAGGTACCTGAGAAAGATGAGCAGGGAGATGGGACGGCAAGAATAACCAGAGAGGAAAAAGGGCAAATCAAAAGTGACTGTGAGGATGAGGGGGACGGAAAGCAGTGAGAGGGGAGAAAGGGGGAAAAATGGGAAGAGGTGCCTGGAATGGATATAAATGAACAGGAAGGGAAAACAGAGAAAGGGCAAAGAACACCGTGGAAGACAAATGAAGAGCTATGGTTATTAAAGAACCATGAAAATTCCGAACAGAGGGGCGCCTGGGTGGCTCAGTCATTAAGCGTCTGCCTTCAGATCGGGTTGTGATCCCAGGGTCCTGGGATCCAGCCCCGCACTGGGCTCCCTGCTCAGCAGGAAGCCTGCTTCTCCCTCTCCCACTCCCCCTGCTTGTGTTCCCTCTCTCACTGTCTCTCTCTCTCTCTGTCAAATAAATAAATAAAATCTTTAAAAAAAAAAAGAAAGAAAGAAAGAAAAAGAAAATTCCGAACAGAGAAAACTATCTAGGTAATCCCCAGGGAGTCAGTGTCACCAGGTATTTCCAGAGTGCCCATCCAATCCAACTTTACCTAGATCACGCAACGCAGAGCCCCCCACTGGCCCTCCCCACAGCCGCCAATAAATAAATATCAACATCACATTTTCAGCCTAAATTCTTTGTCCTTCTTATGGCATTTCCTAGTTATATCCCCTAAATAACTTCCCTGCCCTTTTCTCTGACATTTATACCGCTTAGATATTAACAGATGACGCCACATCCCATTTGCGTTTGCTTTATCCAAATTACACATTGCATGATTGTTCTTTTCATCTCTCCCTGTAAACTAAACCCTTCACCACCATAATTAGTGGTGGCACTCTTCCCCAAAGCACCTCACTTCTCTGTGCTTCAGGTAATAAAGAGCCTTCATCATTTCAATCACGAGCATTGGTGAGCAACATTGTGGCTGCCCAAGGCTGGGAAGGGAAGAGAGAGAAGTGGAGAGTGGAGTGGAGAGGAAATAATGTAGAACTAAGTCAGAGTCAGGAGACCAGATCCCTAGGCTAACTCCTACTACCAAGCAGTGGTGTGGCTTGAGCAGGTTGTAAGTTGGGCTGAATTACTACCAAAGCCCATATTAACTCGGTCAGTCTAAGGCCTGGTCTTCATTAATTCTGCAGTAGAATGCTGCTGTGGAGGCATGGGGACTTCGGCATCTGACCACCATGGGTTCAAATCTTGACTCTACCAATTACAAGCCATTCGACCCTGTCGTGATTTACTTGACTCCTCTGATCCTTAGTATCCTCAGAGATGAACTTGAGAAAACAATGCCCCTAACTGGAGACACTGTATGAAGCCCAAATTTGCTGGGCTCCTCATACCCAAAGTGACATAATAATTTTCACAGCTCCACCAGGTCCAAAGAAATACCTACTAGTTTCATTTATGGAGTGGTTAGGTCCAAAAAACTTAAGTATTATTATTGCTTACATCCTAACAATTCAGTGGTCATTTGAAAAAAATAATACCCCTATGTTGAAAGTAGAAAGTAGGGGATCTGACAGGTATTTCTGTTTCCTCTGACAATTTAAACTATCTCACGGAATCCCTGGAAGATTGCTGTGATGCCCCACATCCCCCCCCCCCGCCGTGTGTCACTGGGAACCAATAAAGGAAAGGGTACGTGAGCTCCTTGGCAAGCGGAGAGAAATGACGGCTCTTTCTTGTAACCAGTCAGACCAGACCACTCCCCCCAGCATTTAACCTGGACCTAAGGGAGCCAACTGAACTAGATCCCAAGCAGATTCATTTGCTTCTCCAGATTATTAAATACAGGCTTGGGGGAGCTGAACGGTAACCAGAGAAGTGACCTCCTGGGTTGAACCCTGTCTTTAGGAAAAATGCATGCCTTGAACACTGAACGAGAGTCACAAATACAAGCTTAGAGAATGAGAATTCTGCATCCAAATTCATTAAAGGACACTTGGCTGGGCCCCTGTGGCTCCTGCCAAGAAAAGGCAGGCTAGATGAGGGTCAGAAAGGATCCTTCTCAACGGTCTAGAATGAAATAGCAAAAGAAACCTTTGTCTCCCTTCCTGTCTTTCCAATAAGATTTAGGATCTCTTTTAAGATGATCTTTGTTGCAATCTCTATCATCCTGTATTATTTGGTGGCAGGTACAGGGAAAGAGAGAGACTAAGAAGAACAAGAAAAAATTGTTACTTTTCCTTCCTGAAAAATGACCAGGGTGGAACCTTCAACCAGCTTGCATTATTTGTTCATTAATTCAGTCATTGAGTTGATGTTTATTGAACACCTACTGTATGACCGAGAGATCTAGGCATCGCAAACACAAAAAGATAAAAAAAGAGCCAATAAAAGGAACAGTGTGTGTCCTCAAGGAGTTTCCTGCCGCCGCTGTCCAGTTCAGGGGGGGAAACAGACAAGAATGACAGCACAGCACCAAACTGAGCTCTCATTTGCTTGCCTTTGGGCAGGTGCTAGGGAACCCCAGGGAAGAGTCTTCTAAATCCGCTGCAGCAGAAACTAGGAGCAGAGCAAAAGCAAGAATGTTCTGGGATGGGTTTTTGGAGCAGTTGTTAGAGGTAAATAGGAGCAGGGTATTTATCCTTGAATGCTACCCACCCCCGTGGCCAAAAGAACCTAGGAGCTCTCCCAGAAACACGTTCCTTCCAGAAAATCACCTGCTTTAAAGTCTGGCTGCATCCATGTCACGAGTACACACTGGATGGCCTAACCTCAGTCAGCTTGTCATCCGGCTGTGGTGATTTGCATTATGGTTATGAGTGGAGCCACTTCAGGACCACTCTGTTCTCAGTCTTTGGTATGCTGCCTTCTCATTCTTCGATTCATCTCAACTTGCTCATCATTCATTCATTCAATAGACTGTATTTACAGTCAGCCCCCAACTTTCCTATATGTGACTCTCTCATATCCTGCCCTTCCTGCACTTTGTACTTCAATTTATGCCAAGGGTGAATTTTCATAATTTTGAGGGAGATTTCGCACTTCCTCCCTCAAGGTTGAGCCCCATCAGAGCCTCATCTGGGTGGTAACATGTGTGTGGTGGCGGTGGGGGGGGGAGGTCAGGGGAGGTTTGCTGAGAAGGAAGTGAAGAACACGGACTCCATTCACTCTAACGTTGTGGATGTTCACAGTAGTTAGCACTCCCCGTGAGAACCAGGAGCCTTGGAAGAATCAGCAGGTCCATTCCTCTCCCCTCCTGCCTACCCTCCACCTTCATGGACTGTTCTGAGGTACAAATTTCCACAAGGCCTATCTAGACTACATCCTGTGTGTACAAAAACTGTCTTCTTGTAAAGTTGTGGCCAGATTACCAATGTGGTACCTATCACAGCTTTTCCTCTTTCCTGTCTCCATGATCTCTCCCCACCTCACTCTGCTCCGCTGGGATTGATCTCTCCTATAAAGCCTTAATATTGAAGCTGTGTTTCTAGAGTACTCAGGCTGGGACAGGCTATGTTTTTCAATGTCTTCAACTGTAAAATGAGGGTAGACAGTAATAGTATCTCCTTCATAAAGTTGGTGTGAAGATTAAATGAGGAGATGTTAAGTGCTTTGAACAGCGCCTAGCACATAATAAACCTGACATGACTGATAGCTATTATTATCCATCTTCTTTTTTTTTCAGGCACCTAACACAATCTCTGAGACATGGAAGGTCATCAATAAATGTTTTTCAAATGAATGACTCGTGAATGTACACTGCTTTAGTGGCACTTGAAAGACAAATGACTTAACTCAGAAAAGAACACCATGCCAAATATTAAATATAAATAAGCTGTTTTCTCTTTTGTGGGTAAAGAGACTTAAGTACCAAGAAATGTGCAAAGAAATTCATGCAGAGGTTTACACAGGACATACATGGATAACCTCACAGGTAACTATTCACTTATTCATTCAACAAACATGTATTTGGTGCTGAATCTGAATGTGACAGGAAATGCCATAGGGTTACAATGATGAATAAGACATGCGCCTGAACTTGAGGAACTTGCAAGCTGGAAGAGCAGGGGCCAAAACAGATTAGTGAACAGATGATTAGAATGATCAGATCATTATTTTATGGTGTGAAAGCAACGGCAGAGATATGTACGGGGAAGACACAGGGTCACAGAAGAAGGCCCCTTTGTAAAAGCTAGGTAGCACCAGTTAGATATCTCAGGGGGGCTATCTGGATGCAGACCTAAACACTAAGTAGGAAACAGTCAAAAAAGTTTGGGAGTGGGCTAGGGAAGAGAGTAGGAAAAGCCACTCCAGGCCCAGCAACCCCACAGGCAAATGCCCAGACACGTGGTAAGCACAGTGCACAGATAGGCTGGACAACAGATTCAATGTCATTGGAACCTAACAATCCAGGCAGAGAGAGACTGGGGTGATAGGACTGATGGGGTTGGCAGGAACCAGGTCAAAAAGAGCTTGCAAGCCACCCTAGGAAGCCCCAGATTTATGCTGTAAGGGCCACAGGTTTCACTGGTGAGTTTTGGGGCAGGGTACAAAATAGCTCCTCTGCGTAGCCACTGTCTCCCTTCCCAACTTCCATCCCACAGTGCCTTAGATTACCAACTGGAACCTTAAACATGTCCTACATTCTGTATCACCAGCCCTAGCAAGTTTAATTGCTAAATTGGTTGAAACTGAAAGAATGGGGAAAGGTTTTGCGATAGCATCACCAGCCTTCTCCCTGGGCTTCAGTTCAAAGGAATCACGGTTCAGGGCCAGAGGAGAGAGGAGCAGACTTAATGCACTTGTAGGTTCTGCTCTCTCCCTCTGCAGTCCTCTGGTGCACAAGGGCACAGCAGGAGTTGCTGGGAAACAGAGTCTTTGATGATGTGTTCTCCCTGCTGTGAAGACTAATGACTTCAAAGAGGGCATCCCGCCACGCTAAGGGCTTGCGTGGAAAATCTGACTGCAGTGTAATTAGGAAGAGGCTTGAGCCTAGGCTTCTATGTCCAACAGCACCCTCCTCTGCCCGCTAGAAAACACAATTTGGGGAAGGGAGAGACAAAGATTTTGAAGAGCAGGGTGTGTCTTCAGAATGACTGCTTTGATGCTGATAAAAAGGGGGGAAAAAAGTTCAAATCAAACCAAACCAACCAACCAAACAACAAACAAACAAACAAAAAAACCAGCCTGGGCAGGAACTGCTGGTCAGTGGTCAAAATGGAGAGATTTTAAATAATGGAAGCAAAACCTCCCTCCTGAAAACCAGCCTCCTGGCAGGTATCATGGTGCCTGATGCTGATTCCCATGCATTAGATAATCTCGCTTTCTAGGATTCTCATTTACCTCTCAGCACCTTACAAGGTAGGTACTATTATTATCATCCCCATTTCACAGGAGGGGAAGTTACATCACAGACAGCTTATGTAATTTGCCCAACGGAAAGGGGTTGGGACTCAGGGGTTCTGTTGTACAGTCCTAACCAATATGTTCTATGGACTCAGTTCTTCACCTGTTTAAGCTCCTAATGGACTGGACCTCCTAGGACTGTTGTGAAGATTGAAGAGGGTGTTTGGCAGAGAGGAAGTCTTCAATGGAAGTGATGTGCTGTGAGTGGTCTCGGGACCTTCCCCCCCTTCCTGCCTCCAATATAAGTATCTCCCCTGTGAGCCCATTTCTCGTAATGCTTGAAATTTCACTGGTAGCTCTTCCATTTTTATTGAGCACCTGCCATATGCAAGAAAGTGTGTACTTGAGAATGAGACTCAAAATTTTGCCCTGGCTCCAAAGGTCTTAGGGTCTACAAGGGGTCAAGACCAATCTAGGGCTAGAAAGAACAAGGCACAATGTGGCAACTGACACAAGGTGTGAGGCAGCCCAAAGGAGGAAGAGATGGCTTCCAATTGGGGAACTAGGGAAGACTTTATGGAGGACCAGGAATTGGGGTAGGGCCTTGGAGAACAGATAGAATTAACTGGGGTGGGGGGGAGTAATGGAGGGAGTAACTGGAGAGGAAGATGTGTCCGGAGTAGAAGTGGGGAGGGTGTCGAGTAAAAAGTAAGGATGGTCAGGCCATACTTGTCCTTACCCATCACACTGACAGCTTGGACACAGGGTCAGACTGCTGGGGTCATTCCGTCTCCCGCCATTCATTCCTACCATGTGCTCTTAAGCACGTTATTGGACCCTTTGTGCCATGGTTTCCTCATCTGCATGATGTGAGGAAGGAATGATCTGAACACTCACAGAGCATTTACAAATAATGCCTTCACATAGAAAGCACTCAGTGAATGGGGCTCACTCGCTGGGGCTCGATCCCAGGACTCTGGGATCATGATCTGAGCTGAAGGCAGGTGTGCAGCTACCGAGATGCCCCACGGTAGGTTATTCTAAACCCAACTTGCCAAGCTGATATTAAGATCACATCATTTGGTGGCAGTTCAAAAGAACATACATGAGGCCATGTCCAATGCAAAACTCAATGCCATCACTTATTGAGAGCTTATATATTTTATTTAACATTATTGAGTACAACATATTTTATTTATGTCTTCCCCATAAACCTTATAACAACTCTATGAAGTGGATACTATTATTCTTATTTTTACTGATGAAGTTGAGGCTCAAAAAAGTTATGAAGTCAACCCAAAATAGTGCTTTTAAATAGAAGAAATGAGATTTGAGCCCAAAACTCAGTCCAACAATATGCTCTTCCCACTGTGCTCTGCTGCCCCCTCTACAGATAAAAATGTGAGCAGGTGAACATTAATCCTCTTGGAAGCGAGGGATCCACAGCCTCCCAGCTTGGATGAAATGGTTTAACCAAGGCTATTAAGTGAAGTCCAGTTAACGATACCCAAGCTTATCCCTGGAAAGAAAAGCCTCTGCGCATATTCAGACGACCTTTATCCTAGGCCAAATAGCTTGGGGAAGATGGATAGCCCCATCCCTCAAACATGAAGACGCCACTCCTGACCTATTGGGTAAATGTTCTGAAATCTTTGCTGACTACAAGGACCTGACTAGGTGTTTTATTCTCCCATGATTGTGCTGGTAGATGAGTAAAGGCAATCCATGCGTTGGGTACATGGTGTAGGTTGTGCGATACCCCCTGCTACAGTAATGGGCCATCTTGACTTAAACACATGGCTGTGGTTCCACACTGGCCACAGCAAAGAGCTAGTCAGTAGCAGATGCCTGCCCCTGAGAGACAGTTACCAGCCAGGGGCCCCTAAGATGTGTCTGAGTGCTTTTTTCCAACCTGGATTGGCATTTACTGTGTTTAAGTCCCCAGCGAGGCCCTAGTGGCTTGTGGCTTTCCCTAGGACTCTACATCATTCTGAAAGAGATGCTTAACTACAGACTACATACTTGTCATTGTTTTAATCCAGGCATCAACTCATGGATCCCCTGCCCCCAGAGTCTCGAGGCTGAACTGCGGCTTCTCTCTAGCTTCCATTTCATTTAGAGACTCTCTAGCCCTTGAGGGATTGGACACAAGAAAGTTCTCTTCAGGGACCCCAAGAGTCTCTTTTCTTGCCTCTGAGACTCTCAATATTGCTGCAATATTCAAGAGATTCACCTGTAAAATGGGGCCATTAATAGTTTCTACTTTGCAGCACTGAAATGAGAATTACATGTGTTGGTGCGTAAAAAATACTGAGGAGAGTGGCTGGTGCATCACAAGGGCTATGTAAGTGTCAGTTATTACTATTACTAATATTAATATCAGTACTATTACTACAGCACTTGAAGGGCACAGTGTGGGGTGTGCTATAATACCAGGCCTGCAAAGTACTATGGCTCACCACACTGATGTTAATTCTACTCCAGGTAGGCTTTCAGTGTAGACTGTGCTCCCATTTTTGACCATCCCACAACGGTGAGTACTCACTCTATTTAAAGTCACCCTCTCCTGTAGTTATAAACAAGGGAGTCCCTGCTGTACGCCATGGGATCCTCCACCTCCAGGGCTAATTAGGCTAGTGGGGCACTCGGGCTCTGAGCAGCTGTCCAAGGTCCTGCACAACTGAACTCTGGGACCCTCCTATATCCAAGGGTCTTAGATCCAAAGGACAACCTTGGCTCGAATGGGCTGTATCTCCTCAAGGAAACGATGCTACTCTTGGTGTGGGAAAGTTAATAAGCTTGGTGGAAAGGAGACTATACGGAGGTAAAAGACTATCCCAATTGTTAAGCTACATCATGGTTTAATAAATGCCTCAATGTTGGCATCAGACAACAAGAACAAGTTCTGTTCAGGGCTCTGTGACTCTGGTCACCATACAACTAAGCCTCAAATAACAATAGGCACCGTTCTCATTATACATACATATGTATATGTATATGTATATGTATATGTATATGTATATGTATATGTATATGTGTGTGTGTGTGTGTATAAAACAGAGCAAGAGCTATAACACTATGATGTGATTTTTGTTAAAAAAGGATTACACTTAAACAAACAAAACAAAAGGTCAAAATGAGTTCCCTCTAGGGAATCGTACTTCAGATGGCTTGGATTTTCTTCTTTTTACTGCCAGTGTGTGTGCTTGTGTGTGTCCTTTCCCTAGATTTTCTGTGAGTGTGTGTGCTTGTGTGTGTCCTTTCCCTAGATTTTCTACCAATTATATGCATTCTTTCTATTAAAAGGAAAAAAATAAAGTAAAAAACAAATGTGTAGTGACAAAATGTTTGCTCTCCAATTTCCGAAATTACATGAACTTAAAATTTCAAAAAGATAATTACAGCATGAATGTTTGACCAAGAATCCAAAATATTTAATCTAGGAAGGATACACCTTAAGGTTATTTTTACTAAAATTGTTTTCACAGAAATCATAGGTAGAATAAACACTACTAACTACTCACCTCTTAACCAGTTCGTAGGATTTTTATCAAGATTAGTGGTAGTAAAAAAAAAAGACTGAGTCCAGCATTACATATTTAATAAATGACAGCTATTAATCAGCATTATATGAGGGACTGCTCAAAGTCTTCAGTGACATTGAAGTTGTACAGAATTAAACACTGTGCTGAATGTGAGGGTCACTGCTTGAGGTTCATCCAGCCCTTTGCTACCCAGACTTACAGAGACGTTTTATTAGAGTTTGACCTGAATGCTAGACCCTGAGCCACTTTCTTCTTTCCCCCCAAATCAGGTTAAAATTGAGACATTAAGAATAACTTGCCATGGCAAAAGTTTTGAGAAAAAGAATGTACTGCAGAGATATGTTTAAAGCTTCCTTCGTTTTTGCCTCCAAATTTTGTGATTATAAAAGTAATACATGCTTACTGTTACATTATGAAAGAGAACAAAAATATATAAAATTGAGGGGAGCAGGGGGGAAGCAAAATTTTTGATGCATAGCAAAAGAAATTGGGAGGAAATGTGCCAAAATGGTAATGGTAGTTTTCTCTGAGCATGGGATAATGAGTGGATTTTTTTTCTATTTATTTTAAAGAAAAGAAAAAAAAAGATAAATAGCCAAGATCTCCAAAGCCAGGGAAAATGACGGTACTCTCAAACCTAGTATTCTTAGACCAAAACCCAAGGAAGCTGAAGGTCCAGCGAGCATTCCTAGTGGAAAATATCCATGCATTCAGTAGAATATATAAATTCAGGACACTATCTGGAAAGCATGGGCAAGACATAAAACATTCATTTCTATAAAATTGAAACAATTTATCTTCCATTCTTGAGCAGATGGGAGGGTAAATTGAGGTTGATTTTTTTTTTTCACCCTGGTGGTCATGTTGGAGGAAATATGAGTGTTCCCGCCTCCGGCACTGTTTAAAATAAGTCTCTTGGTGCCGTGACTGGACTAGTCAGAGAGAACACTGTGGTAGCTTCACCCTCCTCCAGGGGTAGGCAGTACAGTAGGGGGACTGCAGAGGCTTGTCACTTGGGGAAGGTGGGATGAGGAGGCCCCTCAGTCCCGGGGAGGCGGGGGAGGATGCAGAGAAGCAGGTGGGGACCACAGAACATCCACCTCTCATCTACAGCTGGTAACTGACTTTCAGACTGTTACATGCTCTTCACATTGCACTCTCTTTGAATTTACCTGACTGAATTAGCTCCAATACCCACCTGTCACTGTTAAGCTTGGCTACCAGCTCTGTGACATTAAGCAAGTTTCTTCACCTCTCTGGCCCCCAATTTCCCAATCAAAAAAAAAAATGCAAGGATCCTTTAGGATGCACTCAGCCACAGTCTACAAACCCGTTCTTATTTTCATTGCAGGGGATGGTGCAGTGGTAAGAAGGTGCCCTCCCGAGGGGTCTAGAGACCTCACATCCAAATCAGGAAGGGTTCTTAAGTCTGGCTATGCTTTAGAATCATTTGGGGGAGCCTATTGTAGGTACAGATTCTGGACCCTCTCCCAGGCCTATGCAATTAAAATTTCCGGAGGTAGAAATCAGAAATCCATATTTTAAATAAGCTCCCCAGATGATTCTTTAGTATCTGCTCCATGCACAGGCATCAGGGAATCCATTACTAATGGCATATTTTGCTCTTATATCATCTTGAGTAACCAAGAAGGTTACAGTTGCCTCTAAGAGGGGAGCAAAGGGCACCACCTAAAACGACCAGAGTCAGGGTCAGCACAGCTCATTAAGTGCTTCCGTGCAAATCAGAAGAAGGTGCCCATCTGGACAAACACAGCCTTTGTCTCAGCGTTTGCTTGCCTTGGCGAGCACAGGCTAGGTTTCAGCCCTCAGTTGCTCTCCTAGCCAGATGTCTATCTGTAACGTACAAGGTCCCTCACTGCACTCAGCTGACTGACCACACACCTTTTGTGAAAATGGGTCACGTCAACATGTTTTCACTTGAGAAAATCCCTGAGGACGAGATGCAGTTTCCCAAGCCAAGTGGGGGACCTGATCCCATTACGCCTGTCTGAGAGGTCCTGGTGGGTGGGGCTCCATGCTCAACCCCTCGGTTCCTGCCTGCTTGTTCGGGGAGGGGTCAGTTCTCTTTCCACAGGACAATATTTCAGCTGCAATCAGGTTACAGCGGGGCTTCTAACGAGAGAGGGAACTAGGAACTTTAGGCTTAATTCTAAGAGCTAAGATGAAGATCT
This sequence comes from Eumetopias jubatus, assembly GCF_037043125.1. Classification (NCBI taxonomy): domain Eukaryota; kingdom Metazoa; phylum Chordata; class Mammalia; order Carnivora; family Otariidae; genus Eumetopias; species Eumetopias jubatus. The sequence continues at coordinate 50,198,460 of NW_028274818.1, read as the reverse complement.
GTCTGACATTGAAATGGGTGGGACAAAGGACAGCCACGTTGCTATCGACTCCTGGGGGAAGAGGAGGAAATGGAAGCAAAGAAACAAGGAGAGGAGAAAAGAAGAATGAGAAATAACGGGCCAAATAAACACACTGGAAACCCTTGTCAGGAATACATGAGTAAGTTAGGAGTAATTAGAAAGAGCGACATACGCACACACAGAAACAGAGAAAAGGAGAACAAAAAGAGAGCTAATGGGAAGATAATCCCATTTGTGCATGGCAATGACAGGCGCGGGCACAGACCATGCCGACAGGGCTGGAGGGCAGGAGGGAGGGCACCCAGAGATAAAAAGAGCAGGGCCAGGCTGGCCTGCAAATCTTGTCTGAGGGGCTGGGGTAAGGTGACTGGGGCATCGGTGACACAGAAATCAGTGACAAGTGGGTGGGAAAATAAAAGCCAGACAATGAGCTAGAAATGGACAGAGAGAAGTCGCAAAATGTCATATGTCACCCAGGACTGTCTGACTCCAGCTGAGTCACTTCTAAAGAGACTTTGGGCAGGTCAAAGAAGGCCAAACACTGCCCAAGACCCGGACTTGGGATCCGAGATACACCCCAGCATTGCAATCACTGCCTTCCAGTGCCTGGATATTTGCCCTGTGATTGTCGGAGAGCTGAAAAGAGGGCTTTGCTCAGATGTAGGTGGCCAGGAAGTGAGGACGGGTTTGGGATTCATTTTGAGTTGGTGGGGGGGGTCTGGTCTCTGCTCAATACCCAGAACCCAGAGGCAGACGCATCTTCTCCACCGGGCTCTGGTCATTGCAATGAGAGTTGTCTCCAGGGAAATGTTACGAATGGCATCATTCAGGCAGGCCCAAATAAAATTACTGGCCATCAAGGACGTATTTTGAGCACAACAGAGGGGCTGAGGCCAAGCATGACAGACACCGTCCTCATGCTTGGCTTGAAAAGGAAACCGGATTCTTTGGGGTGGGACACTTGCTCCTTACATGGATCTAGAATCCCCAAGCAGTCACTCTTGGAAGCGGGCAGCAAGGAGAAGTGGTAGAAATACACGAAAAGAACAGGAAGCACCTGGCACAATGGAAGGGACAGATTAAGGCGGCGTGGGCTGTGTGAGAGCGAAAGAGCGCAAATGCGCATGCCCGCGCATGCGCACATGTGTTCTTATCTGGGGCTACCATGGTAAACGTGTTGTTTCCTGAGTAGGCAGTGAAAGAAGGTTCTGATTCCTGACAACAGCTTCTTAAAGCCGTAAAGAAACACCTGTTCATTTCCCACAGCCAACTCTTCCCGTCTCATGAATTATCACTTGATCACCACTCTTCACCGAAACCTAGTGATAGGTGAGAGTCCTTCAGTGGGAAATCTCCTTGGTGTTGCCCTCTGTACCTGAGATGCCGGAATAAGAAATCAGACTACTATTTAGAGGGAATCTTCAAATGCATGAATTTTATGTAATGTGGTGCTCTGAATAATGTAGCTAGAAGCCCTTGGGGCACACTTTTAATTTAACAACAAAAAACTTCTGATAGCCTTTCTTAATAATCTCCAAAGTAGTTAAATAAATTTGTTTTTTTCTCCTCTAATATGTACATGTAAATCAATCTCTCTTGCTTCCTCCACCCTCATTTACTGGTTTCATTTCTTGTTAGAATTTTCTTTTTTTTTTTCTTGTTAGAATTTTCAATTTGTACTTGTTGTCGAACAAATACTAGGTATATACTCTAATAGTCCCTGTCTGTGTAAAGCCACAGGATAGGAGGCTGCGAGTTTCTAGTGAATTCACGGCAGATTAGACAGAAGACCTGGTAAAGCCCTATGCTGGGGTAGGGCTCTTTTATATCCTAGGTCCTCTGTGGGACAACTGTGTCACCAGGGATGCTGTGGCAGGAAATGATTGATTTTGTTGCCAACCTCGAAGACCAAAAATATAATCTCAAACATTCCATGCTCTTTTAATAACTCATTAGAAATCTGTCGTCCATGACTTTGTTTAAATCTTTTTGAAGCTATTTTTTACTTAGTGGATAGGAGCTTTTTGAGTAATAAGTTCAATAATTTTACAACTGGTGACCTGCTCCTGTCACCTGGGTGCACTACACTGACTGGCTTCACCTCCCAGATCCACTTACACTTTTCTCAACATGGGCATTTTTGGCAGAACCAGAGTCACCAAAAAAATGGTTGCAACCCCCTTAACTCACATGCCTTACACATATGGTCCCCTATTCTGTCATTCTTTGCTGTTTGGTCTAGAAAACTTTCATCTACAGAATAATTTTTAGGACTATGTTTTACTTACAGAATCCAGATAAATACAAATCTAGAGGTTTTCAGTGGGTTTGTTTTGTTTTTTGCTTTCTTTTTAGGGTTATTTTATTTAATTTTTTAAAAAGATTTTATTTATTTGAGAGAGAGTGAGAGAGAGAAAGATCACAAGCAGGGGGTGGGGCAGAGGGAGAAGCAGACTCCCCACCAAGCAGGGAGCCCGATGCGGGACTCCATCCCAGGACCCTGGGATCATGACCTGAACTGAAGACAGACATTTAACCGACTGAGCCACCCAGACGCCCTATTTTATTTTGAAGGACCCAGAATGATAATGTATAGAGGGACTATCCCACCAAATATACAGACACCTTGGGACTTCTCCCTCCTGCTAACCATTTTAGGGGCACCTACATGGAAGTTTAGTGTCCAAAGCCTTAGAAAGCAAGAACTCCTCAAAAGCTAGTCTTTACCCACTTTATCAGCCTCTTCTCCTGTCTCTATAAACCGCACTCTTAAGCTACACTGGGCTACTTATTTGCTAGTCCCGGAGAACTCATGCTTCTTATGTCTCCAGGCCTTGGCATATGCTGTTCCCTTTGCTTAGAATTACCTTTGTCAGCCATTAAATAGAACAGTTCAAAATCTAACTTCACCACAACGTCCCATTCTAGGTTCTTAGACATCACCTAAGTCACCCCTTAAACTGTAATCACATAGACCTTTGCTCGCACCTTTCTTTTAATAGGTTTTAGAATTCATTGTCATTTTTTTGTTATGTGCCCATTATCTATCTAGACTATTAGTTCTTCCAGAGCAGAGACCACATCTTCTTATAATTAGCAATCTAGCTTATCCTGGTACAATAGGTAATCGAGTTGAGTATTGAAAACATGAATGAGTGAGAGCACAAATGATGGTGTGCAGGGCTGAGAGGATTCGTACGAATAAACCAGCTCACTCACACACATATGCACACACCACGCATGCGTACACCATGTATGCATAAGCAGCACGCACACGTGCACAAAGTGCATGCGCGCGCACATGGGTCTCGGTAAACTGGAGCACCAGGCAGAGGCTGGGTAAAGTTGCAGGTGTAATTTTTTGTATTAATGTCCTTAATCAATTTTCTTCCTTGTCTGAAAGTCATGAATGCTTATTGCTACTTTTCTCCTCATACATTAACCTAGATTTTTCACAAGGGAATTCATTTTAAATATCACTGGCCTGGGATTTGCTTGTTCTACTTCAAAAGAACATTCAGCTATTTTTATGTATGCAATACAAGGATATTAGATGAAAAATATAAATACCCACACATGCTGCTTACCTTCACCTTCTGGAACATTAAATATTCAGGAAAATCAGGCCCGCCATCGATTTTTCCATAATACCCCAATCCGTATCATTAGTTGGCAATCTGTCAGGCCGGTTTCAACTCAAGTGACAGACTTCAAGTTCAAATCAATTTCGATTAATTTTGTAAGAATCATTTAGAGAAACGTGGCATCAGACCCCTGATTTAAATCAAGATGTATGGCATCCTCCACTTTTCATTTATCTTGTCATTTTATGAGGAAAATGCCATCTTTTGTCTGGCATTTTTTAATATACATATAAACCCATGCTGCTTATCACTCCTGGTTCCATTATCCCCAAGATAGTCACTTTTTTTTCCCTCCTAACAGTTGCTCCATTATTTTATTAGTGTCCAAAACGAGACCTCGCAGACAGTGATGATCAGAGAATAATGGAAATTAGAGATGGAAATGACAGATTAGGTCTCCTTGTCTGTTTCCTGGGGCTAATGTTCCTGTCAGTCTGCAACTCGGTGCTTTAGCCTGTCTTATTTTAAATGACACCAACGTGGGGCCCCCACCAAGTCCCTGGAGGCTCCTGTCTACATCCCTAAGACTGCCTCTACAACGCAGCCAGAGGGGATGACGAACCCTTGTGTAATTACCAAGTGAAGCCAGGCCGTCCTCGCATGATCTGTCTGCAAGGCGAGGGATGTGGAGGCTTGAGCGATTAGCCACCAAATCCAATCACTGCAGAGGGCCAGCCTGGATCATTCAGGGCAAAAAGCGAAATGATATTTTGTCGTTTTCTTCAGGAGCAAGTTTGCAGGCTAAGAGATAGAGAGCTGGTTATCCATCACCCTTTACAACATTTTACTCAGTAAGAATCATAGCCAACTGAGATGCTTGGCCATCACGTAGGCTAAAATCCTGGCTCCCCATCCGTAATGCAAACGTTTCAGGGGTCAGAGAGTGAAGGGACTAAGGTGACTCTAAACAGTGAATGGCCCTCTGTATTCATACCCCACCTGACATCTATTAGCTAAGTCCTCGGCCCTCCCCACTCATCTTTCAACAACACACAACCTCATGTGTATTTATACCCTCTACAAACACCTTCCTCCAACTCCAGGGGACAGCCTCTCTGATAACGATCTCAAGTTCAACAGAAACAGACCAATCCTTCACTTTCACCAACAGAAGAATTCCATGGCATTTTGACTTCCTCAGGTTTTCTGACCTGTGACTCAGATTTCCTTCCCCTAACTTCATTCTCTCTTGTCCTAATACCTCAACCTCAACCAGTTCCAGAACATTTGCCCTCTTCTAACGTCGATGGGAATCTATCATGCCTTGACTTAGTCATCAGCTGGCCAGTTCTCCGAGTTGAGTCCTTCTATCCTTCATCATAAATCACTCCCTTGGGCTCTTCGATCATTTTTATTGCTCTTCTCCAAACTCTCACCCATTTGTCTCCATATTTATTGCTTTGAGAGTCCAGAACTACACTCCTTATTCTAGGCTCAGTCTCATCAGGATCCTACAGAGGGGGCTGATCATCGACCTCGGGGATAGGAGTCCTCCATGGCAATGTATGAAATGATGGTGGTGCCTTTTTTCCACCTTGTCAGGCTGCAAACACACTTCCAACGTGCACATAAGCAATCACTCTCAGATGGCTTGTGCCTTGATTTCTTTCTAGTGTTCCCTGTTCCACTGACTGCTATTATTAGTTAGTGTTTATTGATCCCTTTCTCTTCCCACCCTGCTCCACGAGTGAGTCAATGCAGAAAGCAGGCTCTCAGCACCCAAAACGGAGTAGAAAGTTGCCTCTAAAAAGCGAAGGAAGACACTCAGTGCTGATGGCGGTGCAGCAATGTGAAGGATCTTCATGCCACTGAATCGTACACTTCAAAATGATTAAAATGGTCAATTTTATGGGATGTAGATTTTATCAATTTTTTAATGTAAAAAAAAAAAGAAAAAAACAAGACAAGGGAACTCTTCTCCCAGTCATGTGTGCTTGGGGGAAAGCAAAGGTCTCAGAAAGAAAGGGTGACTGGGGATCTGGCAGAAGTACCCTTACGTCACCCGCACGTCATCCTGGCTGACAGTGATGGGGAAAACACGTTTCTCCTCATGTCCATCTCTCAAAGCTCCTCGAGCTCTGGGAGAGCCACACCGGAGTCTGTGTGGCTATGTGCATCTCCAACAAAATCATCAGCTAAGTTCTGCCTGTGGAATCCTGGTGGCTGGCGGTGGAATGAAAAAGAAGACAGGGACAGCTTGATTTTCAGATCCCAGCTGGAGGCTGTGGGGCTGCGAGTCAGAGGCATCATCTCTGAACTCGTAAATGGAGAAAAAGATGACACGGACGTCACTGGAATGGTATAAATATGGAAATGCATGGTGACATTTTTACCCATTCGCGATTCAGAATATAACTACCCTTTAGCTCCCTTCCCCTGCACACTATGGCTCCAAAGAAGGGTGACATCAGGGAACTGGCTCACTTGCCATCCCCTGCACTTACCCCTGGTTTGTGCCCCATTCATTCCGAATGCAAAGGTGCTTGTGTACTGGATCCTTCATGTAACCTTCGTAGCAGAGGCATTCCCCTTAGAAGCAGCGTAGGAAGAAGAAACATGAAGCAATTGATTAACATGTCTGTTTGAGAAAATGAATATGAAATGATCAGATTAAACTCCGACTCTAATAGTGGTGTGGATGAAAAAATAAATCCCATGTCACACATCCCCGTCTCTACCACCCACGTGAATGAACACACCCTCAATCTCTCCATTTTCTACTACGTGCTGATTTTCACTAGTGGAGGAACCCAACATTTACAAAGAACCTACTATATGTGCTCTGTAAAAACAAAGACCAAGAACTCTTTGAGCAAAAGGACTTTTTCATCCTGATTTGCTCAGTGCCTAGTCTCCTGCCAGGCACATGTTAGGTGATCAATGAGTGTTTAAAGAGCACCTAAGTGACTTAGTTCATCACATATTTCTAAGAAACTTGAAAAGTAGGTGTTATTAGCTGTGCTATGCCGATAGGGGAAACTGAGGCTCAGAAAAATGAAGGGATCTGGAGACAGCTTAAGGACAGTCAACATTTGAATCTGTGATTCTCTGGCTCTGGACCTTTATTCCCACCATGCTGTGCTGTTAGCCCATGGAACAACTCCATGGTTAGAGGAGGCCACTTATACCTGTTACGGTCTGGGTTTTTGTTTTCAAATGAAAATGGCTAATGATTTTGGAGCTGTTAAACAGAAGAACCATCCACAATTTTCTATTTGTTTTGGATATTACTATGCTTCATTACCACTAGTTACTCCATTAATATACCAAGGGGTTCACAACCCCTCTGGAATTGTATGCAAAACAGTGTATGTGTGTATGTGCATCTTCCCATGGCAGGGTTCCATAACATTATTCTGATTTACGACCAAACTCGAGACCCCCAAAGATGAAGAATCATTGCCTGACTTAGCACTGATCTTGAAAAAAATTGCTCCTGTTCCCTTATATTAATAATTCGTTACATAATGTTATGTATCCCTAAACTGCTGAGACCAGTCCCACTTCAGCACGAGTGTTAACTCTTTCACTGGCTGGTTAATTCGTAGGTGGTAAAAGAACAGGGTGTGACTTCCTATAATTGGTAAGTAACAAAAGTGGCTTACCCTAAGGAGACAAGGGGCATACAGTTTCTTCATCCTTCTAGCAAAAGACACTTAAAAAAGGATACACATAGAATAATAGCTTTGAGTGCTATTTTCTCTTTTCAAAGACAAAAACCAATAAAAATGAAGCAAAGGGGCCCCACAGGTATGAGGGAAGGGGTTGGGTAGGTTCTAAAGCAATGAGTTTTTTGTTAAGATCTAAGCTTAACCATTCCTTTCAAGATGGACTTGTAAGCTACTCCCCATCAGGGCCCCACTACCAGATAATGCTCATTTTCTTCCCCCCACACCTGCTTAGCTCCAGGTGCTGAGGAGTTAAGTGAAAATTAGCAACTTCTTAGTTTGTGGGGGCTCTACTCAGACTATGAGGTCAGTACTCTCTTTCCTGTATGGAACAGTCAGGCTTCACATGAGTTAGATTCACAATAGGATCAAATTCACGGGCTTCAGGGGTGCTGAGCTGTATCTAGGAATGGTCAGGGAGGTAGGGGTGGAACATAGGAAAACAAAGCTTGAAATTAGGAAGATGATAATAAAGCTTTCAGATGAAGAGTGTTTCTCTGGGAAAAGGAAAGATAAGAAGGCAAGTACCAGAGGGTCATAAAAGAAGAAAATCACCAAGGAGCCACGCCCCCTATCTTACCAATCTCAAGGAAAGCAGGGGTTCAAGACTATAAGCTACACAAGGGCAGGAACAAAGTTTGTTTTTCTGCATGAGTAGTGATTTTGTACATAGTGTATAATGGAAAATTAATTAATTAACTTAAAAATTTTACCCTACATTTATAGATAACACCACTACCACCATTCTCAAGATAGCAAGATCAAAGGCAATTAATGGGTCTAGGGCACAGACATGCTTCTCCCTTCAGAAGATCATCTCCTGACTGTCCTTGTGTGACATTAAAAACCACCTAGTAACCTCAAGAGGTTGTCGGACCCATCACTCCGAGTCTCAGAGGGGTCTTGACTCGAGGCCTTGCCCTAGAAATAAGGACTGACAAAAAAGGGAGTCCTTCCACGTTTGATATCTAGTTACCACAAAACATGTAAAAATAAATGCACCAACAACTCAGAGTTCAAGCAGAGCCCAATTTTCCTAATGATGGCAATATGTACCACTTGTAGAGCGCATTTACCTTTCTCAAATTGCCTTCAAAGTCATTATCTCCTTATGATGTTTCATCACTCATGACTATGTGGGGACACCGCCGATAAGAGAGAAAGCTTTCCTCCGTATAATGTCATGTGCAGCCCAAAGTCAGAGCAACAGAGACATTTTCAAACATATCAGGCTCGAGTTTGAGGAGATCCAAAATCTGCCTCTCAAATGATCCTCATTTCCGGAACCCACCAAACGTCCCCCTTCTGCCTTCCTCCTCAAAACCAGTTTGGCCATCTACACCGAAAGGAGTTCAGACTTGATGAGGAAAGTTGCTATGGCAACCAAATGCTAAATCTTGACTTTAAGAGGGGTTTCGTGCAAGCACGAGCTCCGACTGTTAGCTGTGAATTTTAAAGACCCCACAAGGGTGTTGGATGCCCTCCTAAGCTAGAAGTGTTACAGTCTCTGCATCTGCTGTGACAGATGGCGGGGAACACATGACGTGCCGACTCGGCGGCGGTGTTCGCAGGAATCCAATGGAGAGACGTGTCACGGCCACGGAGAAGTGCCCGGCTGGGAGGGAGTGTGCCCTGCAGGAAGCATGCACGGGTGACCGCACTACAGGGAGGGCCAGGAAATGGCAACCCTGGATTTGTGCTTGGTACGCTGAGGTTGGATGCCGTGAAGTGTGGCATGGTGGCATTTGTATGGTGCCTGTGCCTTCCCTCATTTCCAATTCTACAGGTCAAGGACTGAGGGGCAAAGCTCATCAAAGGATTGACGCAAGACCTTGGAGCTAGGGCTCCTCAGACACGACTGGGCTGGACTTGACCACGCCAAAAGCCCCGAGTCACCTATCCTTCAGGTCTCCGTTGGCTTTTATTAAATGGAACTGGGTGATGTACTCCCTCTGAAAAGGGAAATCTCTGGAAGACATCTGGACTTGGGTAATGTCTAACTGCCTGGCCTCCCCCGCTGTGGAGACATCAGGCAAGAGGCAGGCCCAGAGTCAAATAGCCCCGCATGACTCTGGGTGGGCAGACAGAGGGGAATATGCCAAAGTATGTCTTGAAGGAAAGTGCTTTCATGGAGCCACAAAAGGGAGTCTGGAAAGAGTGGGCAATCCACGTGGCAGGAACAAAATGGGAGCTCTGCTACCCTGCCAAATTGGGTTCGAGAGAGAGAGAGAGAAAAAGAGAGAGGCAGTGGTTCAGACCAAGGGAAGGAGAGGAGGACTAGATTGAGTGTGGAAAACTGTCCAACGCCCCTCGCCAAATTTTACATATTTCTCTGTGGTTAGAACTGGCTTCTAGAGAGATCTGGGGTAGAAGGAATGCCTGTGGATGGCAATCTTGGATGGCAATTAAAATTTGATTTAGCTTGGGAGCCTGTGCTCCTTGCAGACCCATAAAAGCTACATATCTTGAAAAGGGGAGTGAGGGTCTGTGGCCAGGGCTGGTGGGGGCTATGAAATCAAGTAGGTGTGTGAAGTCTCCTCAGTTGCCCAACAGGCAGAACAAAGCTGGGGAATGGAAGGGTAAGAAATGCCGCTGAAACCAGTTAGTCTGTGTTTCCATCAAAAGCCAAGCAAGCGAGCAAACAGACAACCGTAAGAAAAACCTTGGAAGGCATAGGAAAAGTCAACCTCTGGCTGGCTCCAGCTAGGGCAGTAAGCCATTCAACCTCAGCGGTTGGCTGTTAGCCTGCCTGGGCCGGAGACACACCTAGGGCCACAAACCTGGGAGGATCTGGGGAAGAATGTCAGTGTGCAGTTGGCCAAGAGCTTTCAGGCACTGGGCTCACAGTTCTAGGTACCTTACATCCCTCCCAAACAGTGTGTTGCTAGAATGTAGAAGGGAGGCTGTAAGGGAAAACAGATCAGCAAGCTTCCTCCAGCTTCAGTTCTTCTGTAGACTCCTGACACATTTTTGGAAGGTGTATGTGGCCTCTATCAATGGGGCTGGGGAGCTACAAAGAGGAGCATAACGACGCTTGTCCTTTCTCTGCCCTTTTCCTCCTCCTGTTTCTACAGGTGCCATGACAATGATCACAAAGTTAGTGGTTGAAACAGCACTAATTTATTATCTTACAGTTCTGTAGGTCAGAAGACTGACATAAGTCTCACGGGACTAAACACAAAGGGGTCCAGAGGGCTATGTTCCTTTTCGGAGCCTCAAGAGGAGGATCTGTTTCCTTGCCTTTTCCAGCTTCTGGAGGCTGCCCCCATTTCCTTAGGTCGTGGCCCCTTCCTCCAGTTTCAAAGCTGGCAGTGGCTGGTGGGGTCCTTCTCGTATCTGGTGTGGTAGGGTCTGGCCTCCTCTTCTGCCTCCCTCTTCCACTTTTAAGTACCCTTGTGATTGCACTGGGCCTACCTAGTTGATCCAAGATACTCTCCTCGTTTTATTTATTTTTTTTAAAGATTTATTTATTTGAGAGAGAGCGAGAGAGCTAGAGTGAGCGGGGAAGGGGGGCAAAGGGAGAGAATCTCAAGGGTGGACTCTCCACTGAGCAGGGAGCCCAACTCAGGGCTCGATCTCACAACCCTGAGATCATGACCTGAGCCGAAACCAAGAATCGGACGCTTCACCGACTGAGCCACCCAGGCGCCCCTACTCTCCTCATTTTAAAGCCAGTTGTTTGGCAACCTTAATTCATCTTTGCCATTTAACATAACTCATTCACAGGTTCTGGGGATGAGGAGGAGTCCATCTTCGGGGTCCCAATATTCTGCCTACCACAGCTGCTATTCGGGACCACTGTGCAGGTGATGAGTAAACACGTGCTTAACTCTGGAACCCTCTGGAAGGTTGCCTGAGGAGAGCTCCAGGCCCCAGAGGATGCTCTTTTGCAGTGACTGAGCGTGTGTGTTTGTGTGTTTGTGCAGCGCGTGTGTGAAGAAGTACACACGTGCACTTGCACAGTCCCACATCTCCATATGGGCAGACCCCTCAGCATGGCTGGGAAAGCACATGTCCCAACACTATGACATTTCCAAGTGAGTTAGCTGGAGGGTTGCAAAAATAACGTCGGCTTGACTTGCAGCCAATTCCCACACTCAGCTCTTTGGAGAAGGGCTCTAGGATGGAGTGTGGGAGGCGATAAAGTTTCTTACTGATGAGCGTGTGGGTTGACCACATCATCCCACGTGCGGGAAGAAGCAGGGCGGGAAGGGGGACGGCTTCCTTTTCCAACATTAATGAAAATAAAAGTCTCCGCAGCAGCATTTCTCAGCTGCGCCCCCCAAAATGAAGATGTTGCACCTTAGTTCTCTGGTGTGGGATCTGGGTTCCTCTCTGCAGTCTCCCTCCTGGCCTTCCAGTTGGATATTCATTAATTGTCACAGATACTGGGAAACCACTAGCAGAGGAGGGCTTCCCACAGTCATTTTCAGCAAGGATTAGAACTGAGATGTCTGGGAAGACTGAAGAAGCAGATGATGGGAACTTCACTGTGGACAAGGAGTTGCCCCAGCTCCTGGCTCGGGAAGTATGCTCAGTAGTGATGGCTGCTTACATAGTCTTCCACGACAAATATGTTGGATCTGACATGTCTAGGGAAATCAAGCAGCCCTTGGAAATCCCACCTCTGCTCTGACTTCATGATGGATGGAACACGGACTATGTCTTAGGAAGCCGTGGGGCTTTGGGTGAGTTATGTATATTCTTGGGGGAATTCACACAGTGATCTCAAGCAGCTCATTTCTCTCTAAGACCCCTCCATGCTCAAAACACCAATCCCTTCCCCCCACACACATGTAATTACAAGCGCTTCCTGTTCTTTAAAACCTTAGGAGAACCTTCCAAGGCCCTCTGGAGATGAGGCTTGTCTCAGAAGTGAGTTGAAGCCCTGAGCTTGTCCCAGGATCTCCCACTCCAACTCAGCCGGGGGGGGACCAGAGACCAGCTCTGCTGAACAGAAAGGCCCTGCCTTGGAGACGAGCCTTTTTCCCTTTCTCCCGAGCGCACTGGCTTTTGGGCCTGGTGCACAGCCCATCTGTTTGATTTGGTGTTTGCCTGACAGCGTGGGAAGAGCAGTAAGTAAGCACAGTCTTAGACATCAGATGTTTAAAATTCTATACTTTCTCTTCCATATGGGGGCCTGGAATCTCTACGATGGGCCCAGGTGAAAACAACTCTTAGAACAACACCTAAGAAGGTGAACATTGGATGTTGCTGCCGGCTGTTACCCTCCCAAAGACATACAGCAATGCATTGTAACAGAAGCAGGGCTCTAATCTCTTGAACTCAATCTCTACTAACAGCCCTCCACCCCACCACCTGAAAGAAATGCATCTGTAGGGGTGTGTGTGTGCATGTGTGTGCATGTGCATGCATATGTATGTATGGGTATATGGGTATGTTTGTGCATGTACATGTATATAAGTGTGTGTGTGTGTGTGTGTGTGTGTGTGTGTGTGTGTGTGGTGGAGAAAAAGGGGCTGTACATGAGGTACAGAGAGTTGGAGGAATTGGTCCCCAACTCCCAACATTTCCCTTGGGGGTCTTAGCTATCATTACATAGCTTCCTTTGTTCTAGGGCATCACACTTCTCTGGGAAGGATCTATTTGTGGTACTGAATCTACTGGAACCAGGTCTTTATGAAGACTGTTGTAGATGAACACCTTCTACAAGGAAAGTGCACAGCCACTTGGAAGGAGGGGCCCACACTCCTCAGGATCGCGGAGCTCATGAAGCTCTGGGTGTGTCCTCATGCGTGCCGTGTCCGCATGTGGACCCTCTCAGGGAAGCCCCAGCCCCATCCGATAACATGACAGCCTCAGAGATGTCTCTCCCCTTGGCCCCAGTCTTCTCTCTCCTAGGATTTTTCTGAAGAAAATAACTTCAGATGTGCCCTGCATTTATGTGGAAAGATATTCATTTTGGTAGTATTTGTAAAAATTAAAAATTTAAAGCATCTGAAATGTCAAATAATAGGGAACTATTTAAATGAGCTATGATATGGACATACAATGGAATGCCAAATAGCCATTAAAATTATGTTATTAAGAATTATTTAATGGTTCTGGAAAAACTTCATGATAGAATGTGAAGTGAAAAAATCAAGAAAACACTAGTGGACTTAGTGTGCTTGTAAGTCTCTAAAACTCAAACACAGATAAAAGATCGGAAGGGAGGATGTTACAATTTTAAAATGATTTCTTCAGGAGATAGAATTATAGATGATTATCATTTTTGTCTATAAGCTTTTCTAAATTTTCAAATTTTCTACAATACACATGCATAAAAATTCGAGCCCCAGCAGCTGACATCCGCTGACGGGATGGTAAATGGATGGTGCAGGTCATCTTAAACTGGCCTGTCTGGGGTACAGAGTAGGAGCTACAGATAGGATATTTCCAAGGCTTCTGCCAGAAGACAACACATTTTAAGCCAACATGCTCAGGGTCCCAACCACACACTGGCAGCGTGCACAGCCTAGGCCCCCGAAGGAAATGGAAACATCGGGAGACTACGTCTGGATTTCCAGGGGGGTGATTGCAAGAAGCATGAACTCTGACAGTTACCCGCTGCCCGGTGCTCCTGCCTACCAGTTTCGGGGTCACATTGGTGTTCACAGGGGTCCAGGAGCCGCCGGGCACAGAGGTCCATGGCCCAGGGCCCACTGGAGTTCTGTTGAGAGAAGAGCACCACTTGAGCTGGGTTCAACCAGTCACTGGCATCCAGCTGGCTCCCCTCCAGCAGGATGAAGCGGCTCCCTGCAGGAGAGAGAGAGGAGGCATGCCTGTGGGTGCACACAACAACACACATACACACACGCACACGTGTGCGCATTAGTCAAGACAGAGTAAAGGATGCTGCACAGATTAGCCCAATCCGAGGTCATGACTCCTACCAGCCCTAGCCTGTCATGAGCCCCCAAGCAAGGGATCAGCAGATGGAGCCTCGGCCACCACTTGGACCTCCTGCTGCCCTTGCTCCATCATCCCCTGCTGCTTTGCTCGATCCCATCTCTATTAGGGTGGACCTAGGGAATACTGGGACAGAGCAGCTCTGTGATGGCCACGGCATGGCTCCATCAGACCCAGCCACAGGCACTGGCATTCACCCAAGGAGCAGGGACCTGCTGCCTGGTCTCCACTTGCCATGAAATAGCAGGCCCTCTAATAGCGCGGACAGTCCCCACCTGTTTTCAGCCTTCCAGCAGCAGAGAGAAGAGATATTAACAAGTCAATTAGGTACTCTGGGCTTCACAAATTCAGGGCCTCCTGAACCCGTACTACTCCTTAATTACACTGGGGTCCCCCTGAACGAAAGGAAATTGTTGCTTCAGAGTTCTAGGCTTTTAGCAAGTTACTGCAATCAGGAATTTCTTACCCGGGCATACCAAACTGAAGCATGGCTGATTCTTAATCATATCCACGGCTCCACTTAGCTTCTCCCTTCCCCAAAGCCAGAGAATCTCTCGGTGTCTATCTACCTGTATCCAGCATGCTCTGTACTTCTCTACAAAGACAGGGACTTATTTTAAAGCAAACAGAAATGAGAAATTGGAGTGGGCATAGAGAAGAGGAGGTAATCTGTTCAATTTTATGGGTTTTTTTTTTTAACCTGCTTTCTGATTTCATCTGTGGACAAACCAAATTTGCCCTAAGCCTTACTTATCTGGGTTTATTTTTCCCTCACTTAG
The DNA here is from genome assembly GCF_037043125.1 of Eumetopias jubatus. Taxonomy (NCBI): domain Eukaryota; kingdom Metazoa; phylum Chordata; class Mammalia; order Carnivora; family Otariidae; genus Eumetopias; species Eumetopias jubatus. Next base: position 50,183,436 of record NW_028274818.1, on the reverse strand, counting down.
AGTAATAAGTAACAGTGACCCCTGGCTTCTCTATCTTCCTGGCCCAACGTGAAAACTTCTCCTTTGTGGAGGAAGCCGCATCCTCGCAAGCAAGCTTACCATCGGCGATCAGGTGCTCGGGGACGTGCAGGGTGATTTTGACAACAAGGGGGCAGCTGACATGGGAGGAGCACACGAGGCCGATCACACAGCTGGTGATGCTGATCAACGTCAAGGTGGTCTTATTCACAGGACTTCGGGGAGAGCCCACTGGAAGCAAGATACAAGCAAGACACATTGCGGTAAGAGTCTTGGCAGTGGGAGGCCAATCTGGCTCTGCTGCCCAAACAAGCAAACAGGGGAGGCGGTGGGCAAACCTAGCCCAGGCAGGGAATGTTCCGGCTCATAACCCCAGTGAGCTTCATACTCATGGAACACCATGTCAGCTGCTAGTCAGAGGGGCTTAGCCTACTGGTGGCCCTTGGGGTCAGCAACAGTCAGTTGTGTGCAAGTTCACTGCACTCTTCCTGGGACAGTTTCACAAAGAAATCATAAAGGAGGGCATTCTCCCCCACTGCTCGCCTGGCTGAGCTCCAACCTCTTGCCCAAGGGTGGCAAGGATGCTTTCACCACGTGCTAGAACTCTCTGCGCTTCTCCCTGCTTCTTGCACAGAGGGCGCTCTCACAAACCAGCTCCTTCCTCCCACGGCTCAAACTACTTCTCCAACTGCCTCTTGAGGAACTTTCCAAGCTCTGTGGGTGGGAGTCCTACAGGTGACTCTTTGTCTATAGGACCAGGAAGGAGGAAAGTCTGCTCTGTATGTGTAGAGGATATTGTCATGCCTGAAGGGCCCCACCAGTCCTGCAGTCAGAGATTATAAATGGCAGCTTAGTGAGCAAATAAGGATGCTGAGGAGACAGTTGCAGGCAGGTGCGGACAGGAATAGGAAGGAAGGTTTTTGGGCAGAGGATAAAATGGTAGTAATAAGAGGGACATTTCACATGGAGGCAGAACAGATGTGGGAAAGTAAGAAAGCAAGGCTAGTGGCCAACAAAATGTGTCCTTTGTCATTTTCTTATGGTCTAGTCTGTGTTGGCATTTATGACTGATAGAAATAAAAGGCAACTATTATGTCAGACATTGGGTGAAGTGCTTTGCATATTATTTTATTTTTATTATTTGCTTCCTTAGAATAAATCTAGGAGTCTGGACAGTAACTACCCACTTCACAAGTAAGGAAAATAAGTCTCAAAGAGATCAACCTCATAGTGACAGTTAAAATTTATGAAGCGTAATTATGTGTCAGGTGCCAGTGTGCAGGCTTTATGTGGCTCATGTCACTTAACAATGACCACGGTCTGATGAGACAGTTCCCACAAGGGACAATCAGAGACGCGACAGGGCACGTACAGGGTCAAGCTACTACTAAGGAGCCGGGATCGAGGCAGGGGTCCAGCTGAGGCGGCAGCCCCCAGACAGGGCACTACTCAATCTTTGGGCCCAGGGGAGTCTTTGGAATGGCTCTTCTCGGGACTGCAGGGAAGATTTGGGTCCATGTGCTGCACCCACCCATTATGGCCTCAGGTGCCCTGAGTGCTGTGCTGGCAGGAGCTGGGATGAGAAACTGCAGGGTGGCAGGCAGCCTCTGGGATCCTCTATCCCTTGCTACCTAGAAATATTCTTTTCACCTTAGGATCCTTTCACCAAGGGGTCTATTTTCCCACACTTACAAATCTCTATCCCCAGCCCAAACTGGGCCTGAGCAGCAACAGATCTGCCACCATCCAGCACATCTCCCAGGCACTCGAATGTGAAACTGGACTCTCCTGCTTCCTCCGATTTCCACTACCCGGAGAATGGCACCCTGAGCTACTTGGTTTCTCCGGTCGGAAAACTCCACCTTGTCTGATCCTGCCCTCTGTTACATAAGCCATGACCCTCCCCCCTTCCGATGCCATTAAATCTGGTTCCATCTTGTGTCCAAAGTTTCTCTTGCCTTCATTCTCTCCATCCCGACCCGCGCCCGGCATCGTGCACCTGGATTGCAGCAAGAGCCATGTGCCCAGTCTCCCTGCCTCAACCTCCCCCATCATCGCCTACTCTCCGCAGGGGCTCACAGGCACCCTTCACAAAGCAGAGCGGACCAGGGCAACAGTCTTGAAAAGCCTCCAGTGGCACCAACCGAAGCGTTAGGTCCGAGTCCTCCGGTCAAGGTGCGTGCTGTCTCCTGATCGTCCAGCCTTATTTCCTAAGCAAACCGCAAACCTGCACTGTACACTTCATTCTAGTAAACTCTTTCCCACTCTCTGACTAGACCATTATCGTTTATGTCTCCTTGACTTTGCACATATCATTTCCTCCTCTGCAGAATGCCATTTTGTCACCTTGTCAGCCCGGTACACACCTACTCTTCAAGCCTCAGCTCCAACAGCATCTCCTTGTAAACACTTCCCTGAAACCTTTAAGAGCAGATTCTCACTCATCCCTTGCTGTTCCTCTAGCCCTGGCTGCACCCTGCTGTTAAAGCTTTTATCATACGATGTTGTCACTGTTTCCGGGTACTTGCTCCTGCTCTCATGTGATTGCAATAACTTGCTACTCATCTTCCTACCTCCCTGGCCCTTCTGTATCAACCAGCCATCACCCAACATCTCTACCTGGCTTCAAAATGTCCAGTGGTTCCCTGGGACCTACGGAACAAAGTGCAAACTCATGATGCAGGTGTAGTCCTCGGGGAGCTGGCCTGTTATCCAGGCCCGTCCCTACTACCCCATGGCCTATGTTCTTACACCTGCTATACAGAACTACTTCCACTTGCTTAAAAATACCATGTTCTTTTGTGCCTTCCGGGCTTTCTATATGCTATTTTCCTTACTAGGATGTCCTTACCCTAGATTTTCCTTTTTCAAGAAATTCTACACATTGTATATAACCCAGGTCTAATTATTTTCTCCTTCTTTGTCTCCTATTGCTGCCAGGTAGAATGACCTGTTCTGTCCTCTGAGTATTCATTTTACTTTATTTATAATATTAAATTAAGCCTTATCACTGTGCCATGTTTTCATAATTCTACCTCACATCACAAAGCCTGACCTATGGCAGGTGAGTTATAAAATTTCTTGCTGGCCTGATTGATGTATTCAGTTCAATTCAACAAACACTTACAAGCATCTATTATAGGCAAAATCCTTCACTGGGCACTTTGGAAAAATAAATTAGACATGCCCATCCCTAAGAAGCTTACAGTCTAGTTAATAGCAATAAACATTTGATGTACTAGGAGAGCTTGATATTTTAAAGGAAAAGTTTTATGCTGCAAAGAAACTCATTCTAATTCATTACTATGGATTTTCTTAAACAGGATTTTATTACAGCAGAACGCACCCTGCTCAGGGTTGGACAGGCTGAGGTTGACTATCAACTGTATATAAATATGTAAAGAGGATCAAGGGATCCACATTCTCACCTCAAGGATACTGGGGCATCAGACGTTAGGCTGCCCAGAGCCCCACTGATCTCTTGAGAAAAATGCTGGGAAGGAATTTTGTCCCAATAGTAGCAAAGCTTAGAGAAACTGGACCTGGGGAATTAAAAGGTTTGCTTCCAATCTCTGGGCAGAATGCCCTCAGTGTGGAAGGAACTCAAGTAGAGGTAGGAGAGAGCCAAAACATAAATGTCTTTTGTGGGGCATTGGTTGATTATTGGTTGGGGAAAAATGCCATTGGGTATAACACAGGGGGAGGCCACTCAAACATCCTCCACTGTATCTCAACAGGTCCCTGTCCGAAATTCCTTAGGATGGAATGCTGCACAAACCTGAGGCCACACTGCAGAGAGGTCTGGGAGCAACGACAATGGGGACTGCATAGCGCTCTGCCAGTCACCCAAAAAGCACACTTTAATATAATTTAATGCTTTCAGGAGCGTGTATGTGAGGTATTGATAACACACTTCCTATATGAGGAAACAGGCTCAGAGAAGCTGTTGTTCTCCTCCAATATCACACAGCAAGTAAACTGTGAAGCCTACTGAACCCAGACCTCCCTCAGTGACAAGAGTGCTACCAGCAAGGTCATGGGCAGCGACACCTCATCTGCCACCGCCACACCTGAACATCAGGGGCAGTGGCCCAGGGAGTGTCTGCGCAGAAGGACAGCTCTAGCAGTACTGAGGAGAGTGCGTGAACTCACCGGGACCCTGCTGGGAGAATGGAGGGGACTTGGAGCCTTGGGGGTCCCGTGATGCCGCTGGGGAGGGGATGGGAGGTCTAATACCGTTACACACAGATTGAATCGCAGGTGACAGATCATTCCTCAGCGACACCGCCTCCCCCACCACCGCTACCTTGCCCAATCCCAAGGCCGGCGTGGCTGTGCAAGCAAGGGTACATATACCATCCACATTTTCACATACAACACACTTTATCAACTTTATTTCCTGTGTCTAAACAGCAAAATATGACTCTTGAGGCTTCCAGAAGGAATTGAGAGTCTTCTGACCAAGAAATAGCCTTTCAAACAACTTGAACACTTGTTTGAGAGCGCCATTATCTGGGAGAGATGATTCTCGGAAATTTTCCACTCTAGGCTCTTCTTTCTTCCTTAGGAGGAAACACCAGCTGTGGTCCAGGGACGCTTCCTGCAGAAAGTGGCTTTGGTCCACACAGCCCCCAGCCCGACCCAACACCTGTGCCGCGCCTCGCCTCCCCCTGCCCGGAGCCCCGTCACCCGCTGTGACCCCTCCAACCTTCCCACCTCTGCTGCGCCTCCGGCTCCGCGAGGGGTCGGTGTAGAAGGTCAGCTGGGGGTCGTTTTCTGTCTCGGGGCCAGAATCTCCTTCAGGGTTCAGGAAGGCAGAACCAGCTATAATGAAAAGAAGCACAGCACAGTCGACATCTTCAGTTTTTTCTTCACAACACCAAATCACTGGGCAAGTTCAAGAGAAAAATCGATAAAACCAAGAGCAGGCTGACTGACAATTTGGGAGGAGTAGCCACGGACACTGGAGCTTCCTGATACCCAGATTTATTGGAGAAGTGGACCTTTTCGTGATAGCGGTCACTGGAGCCCACCCCCAGCCAGCCCAGGCTCCCCGCTCCAGCCCGAGCCGCAGCCCCCTGTCAGAGAGGGCCTTCATGGATGGTGGGTAGAAAGGGACGGAAGGGAAATTTCCCTCCTCGAAAGCTTTTCTCTGGTCCTGGAATTAATATGCATTCAATGGGAAAAAGAGGAAAAAAATAATAAAGAGAATGCAGAGAAATGTGCAAAGAGAACAACCCCGATGTCCTCTAAATCCTGTCAATCAGAGAAAAACTCTGTTCACATTTGACGTATATGCTGTCTTTTTCTGATACAGAAATAGATAAAGGTTTTTTAATCTCCCCTTATGAATGGTGTTTTGCTCGTTTTTCTTTTTCCATTTAATAAATGGGTGGGCAACTTCCCATATGAACAAATATGGATCTATCTTATCCTAAATGGCCGCATGATAAGACACTGGACGATCGACAGATGTGCAGGTAGTTAACTGATACTATTGATGGATGCTTAGGCTATTTCCATTTTTTTGCTCTTTTAAACAATGTTGTGATGAACAGCCTTTTACACATGGCTTTGCGCACTTGTCCAATTATTTCCTAAGGATTAATTCTTGTTTATGAAATTACTTGGTCAGAAGGTTTGTACATTTAAGTTTTTTGGCTAAGTAACACTCAACAGGCTTCCAGAAAGCCTGGGCTCAAACACACACCCTCTAGCCATGCCTGAGAGTCGGGGGTCCAGGATATGAATGGTCCTGCCTCTACCGATATTAAGGAAACCGCCACCCGCAAGCCCTCCCATCAGACACAGATACCTCTTGCCTTGTTGTTGATCCGCTTTCTCTGGCTGCTGGAGGTATGCGAGAGCAGAGTGGCCTGCTGGTGGTTGGAGTCCACGGGGCTGGTGGCAATGATGTTATCCTTGTACTTGTTCATCAGCGATAGCTTGGCATTGTCGCTTCCTGCAGAAGGAAAAGTCAAGGCAAATTCTTTCAGAGAAAAGGCCAAAAGAAAGTGCGAGCAAGGAAATCTGCTTGAACCACGTAAATGGAGTTTCACAGAATTGAAATAAGGAACCTTTAAAGTGAGAGATTGGCAGAGACTAAATACTCCTCTGATTTCTGCAGGGCTACAAAATTGAGGGAGGAGAGGAGAGAGATGACAACTCAAAAGCCAAGTCAACTGATTCTGTATTGATTAGGGTCACCACATGTGGCCCACGGGCTAGAGACAGACAACAGATTCCTTTCTCTGGGGCGGCACAGAGTTTTAGAAGAAGCTGAATTTGAGTGCATTCAGGCAGAACATGTCCTCTCCCTCTTCCAACCTAGTCGATCTCATGACCCATGAAATCATGACCTGAGTCGAAACCAAGACTCAGATGCTCAATGACTGGGCCACTCGGGTGCCCCAAATTGGAGACATCTATGATGTGATTTCCCTCTTTTCAAGCCCCACTGAGGGATGCCTGGGTGGCTCAGTCGCTAAGCGTCTGCCTTTGGCTCAGGTCATGATCCCGGGGTCCTGGGATTGAGCCCCGCATCGGGCTCTCTGCTCCGCGGGGAGCCTGCTTCTCCCTCTCCCACTCTCCCCACTTGTGTTCCTGCTCTCGCTGTCTCTCTGTCAAATAAATAAATAAAATCATCAAAAAAAAAAAAGCCCCACTGAAAGTCTATATATCTTAAGCAATATTCAGTATGAAAAATGTCTTCTTTAAAGAGAATTGAGCAGTCTTTTGAGGGATCACTATCTTGGGGTTTTATGAGGAGTTGCTTATTTACAGAAGTCTCAGAGAGAGACAGGAGGGCTGCTATAAAAGAAAAGTACAGTCATTTCCTCTCTGCATTTTGTTGACCCTGATTTCGTTCAGCCCGATCAGGTCCAAGTCTTTTCCACCCAGCATCTACATAGAAACACAAGGCATCTAAGGTCGGACAGCTTGATTGCATTCCTAATCTTTGAAGAAGTACGACCCTTGTAAAGACCACAGAGGCATGGGCAAAACAACACAACCAACCACTCCCTCCCCAGACCAAGGTCTCCAGAGTCATAGAAAAGAACAGACACCTCTGTCCTCCCACTTCAGTGGATACTTAGATCACCTAAGCAAACATGTGACACGCAAAAATGCCGTACACACGCGCTGATCTTTCTTGCTAGCTTCTTATTTCCCTGGGGACTGCTCTATTATATAAGCAAAAGGCTCTATCTAACCTACTCTTCTGTTAGGGGTAAAGGTGTCTCTGCTTCCAGTGCAAAGGTGAAGTGGAGAAGGATTCGGTGTATACTTGTTCTTCTGATTTCCCGCATTAGAAAATACCTCCTGTTGTCTCAGGAGAGCATGTACCCTTCTGGCCCACCTGGGAAAGGGCACAGGTACATGCCATTATGCATGACAACCGGCCCCAAGACTAGAAAAGCTGTTCCCTACTCACTCCCTAGTTCCCCAAGGGGAGGAGCGACTTGCCCACCTGGGGTGAGGTCCATCCCTGCCTTTTCGTTGCAGCCCTGCAGGGAGTCCAGGGTGCGGGTGACCTGGCTGGCGAAGTCCTCCCCTCCGTTCATGCACTCCCTCTGCAGGTGGTGGCGCAGGTCTGTGATGTCGTACTCATAGCCGTCCAGGATGGGGGTCTCCCGGATGCTCAGGGTGCCACTGGAGTTGTGGCCCTGCACGCGGGCATTGCGCAGACTCTCCCGTCCGTGCCCGCCGATCAGCACAGAGGGAATGTAGTGAATCTCGTTGGCCGCCTCGGCACTGGCACTCTTCTGGGGCTGGGGCACCCTGCGGCGCTTGCACCAGCGCCGGCGAGTGTATAGGATCATCACCAGGCACAAGATGGACAGCAGCAGAGCAATCATGCCACCCTGGGAGGAGAGGACAGCAGACAGACGTCGGAAGATGGGTGAGTTCGTCCCACAAAGAGGCATCGCCCCTCCCCCTCCCCCCCATCCATCACTCACTCATTAATTCATTCATTCAGGTGCAGTAAGCACTTAGAGCAAGCATCACTCAGCAGCAAAGGGACAGTCTGTGGTGACAGGTGTTGAAGGAAAATGGAGAAAAATGGACCTGGGATGACCAGGGCCTCATTTAAGTGATCCACAGTTGCTTCTGACTTAGCAAACATTGTGAAAGAGAAGTCTGTGTGTGTGTGCGGTGTATATGACTTCAGTTGTAGAAACAGGGGAGAGGGTTAGTTTGTTAAGGCAAATCTGTTACGCAGAAAGCTGGTTTCCAGCCAATTTTTAGCAGCAGAATCGCATCTAGTTTCTTCCTAGATCTTAAAAATCAGCCATGTATATAGATTCTAACTCTGGCTACATCAATGATCAGTGAGTGCCCCAAATTTGGAAACTCAAAAGTCCTTCTCTATATAATGGAGAAGGTGCCACTTGGTCTGGGAAGGTGGTGCTAAGGACTATGTTAGGGAACGGTGCACGGTGCCTAACAGAGTGTGTCACATGGAATCAGGGATGGCCTCAGCCTGACCTTAAATGTCTCCGTCAGAGTAGGGGAAGACAATCGACAAATCCAAAGAGAAGTTTGCGTCCATTAGGGATTTACAAGCAAGCGTGTGGCGGACACTCACCATTTGAACATGACTTTTTTGGATCACTACGGCTTTAGGGGACAGCTTACTCCCACTCACGAAGTCCTGAGTGATCGATCTCCCATTCTTGCTCGAGGGAGGGATTGAGACCCATGTCCTGGAGTCAGGCTGGCAAAGGAGTTTCCTTGTGAACCCTCTCTGCTCCCAGGCCATCCTCTGAGGCCACTCCCTAAACACCAGGACTCCACTCAGTTGTCTGGCAGAGGCCAGGATGCCATGCTTGGTGACACTGAGCACCTCACCTTGACATTCGGGGGGGGCGTTTGGGGGAAAGCTTTACACACCCGTTGCTCCCCAGTGCTCAGCGGTCATAAATCTTCCAGTGCACGATCTGTATTCACTCCCCTTATTTTGGTCAATATCCCTCCGAACCTATTTCATTAGGTGGGGCTGTGCCAAATGGTTTTGCTCTCGAGTTGGGTTTCAGTCACTGCCACCCCATCCAATAAGCTAGAGATGAAAACCCCCTATTAATTCCCAGGGGGCCCACCCACACAAAGCTGGGTCAAAATTATCCCCTCAAACACATGAACAAGGGCTTTCCGCAGTCTTGTGAGAATTATATCTTGAATTTATAAAGTTCTTCTCCCGATAAATCTTCCCATTTACCTTCCCTCCCCTGCCAGCACCATGAACAAAGCACTGTGCACATGCACACACACACAGAATGTTGCCACTTTCAAACAGGCACAGAGCAGCTGAGACAAGAAGCAACAGAGTCAGTTGCCAAGTGACAGGTCACGTCAGGTGGCTTTTCAGGGACATACACTGGCCTCTAGGTTTTTCAGATTTTTCCTTTATCTGTGGAACAGTTTCTCCTGGTGAAATCTCTCATGCAAGTAGACAGCATAAATATGAAGCTGCCCCAGTTGCAGTGAGGGTGGGGGCGCAGGGGTAAGTATTCCAGGTCATGGCCAACGGTCGCCTCCCTGCAGCCCACCATCCCTCCCTGCAGCCTGCAGCCTGCCCCCTCCACCAAGTGTCGCAGCCGAGCCCCTAAGCCCGAGCCCCGAACCAGCGTGCTGAGAGCCCCTGTTTGAGTCCAAACTGTTAGTTTTTCGGCAGGCCCTTTATCTCAGAGTCAGACCTGCCATTCTTTCCCTCACCCCAAATTGAAACTGCAACAATAGGCAATTAAGCCACACAGAAAGAATAAGTTCCCGAGTGAGAGAAGTTGTCAGACATTGAATTAGGCTAGTGAAAGCGAGAGGTAATTTTATTCCCTAAAGAGCAATAAGAGCAGTATAAATATCAATCTCTGAGGAATGGCTGAAACACCAACTTTCTGCTCACAAGGAGGTATTCGGGGGGGCACCCCCAGGCTTCCCTCAATATCTCCTTTCAGATGATCACAACGGGTTATGATTGGATGCAGCCTGAATACAGCAAGAATAGCCGTCCAGTATGGGGCTGTTACTATGTATTGGACACGTGTTCTTTTTTTAAAAATTTTTTATTGTTATGTTAATCACCATATATTACATCATTAGTTTTTGATGTAGTGTTCCATGATTCATTGTTTGTGCATAACACCCAGTGCTCCGTGCAGAATGTGCCCTCTTTAATACCCATAACCAGTCGAACCCATCCCCCTACCCTCCTCCCCTCGAGAACCCTCAGTTTGTTTTTCAGAGTCCATTGTCTCTCATGGTTCGTCTCCCCCTCTGACTTACTCCCCTTCATTCTTCCCCTCCTGCTATCTTCTTCTTTTTCTTTTCTCTTAACATATGTTGCATTATTTGTTTCAGAAGTACAGATCTGTGATTCGACAGTCTTGCACAATTCACAGTGCTCACCATAGCACATACCCTCCCCAATGTCTATCACCCAGCCACCCCATCCCTCCCACCCCCCACCACACCAGCAACACTCAGATTGTTTCCTGAGATTAAGAATTCCTCATATCAGTGAGGTCATATGATACATGTCTTTCTCTGACTGACTTATTTCACTCAGCATAACACCCTCCAGTTCCATCCATGTCGTTGCAAATGGCAAGATCTCATTCCCTTTGATGGCTGCATAATATTCCATTGAGTATATATACCACTTCTTCTTTATCCATTCATCTGTCAATGGACATCTTGGCTCTTTCCAAAGTTTGGCTGTTGTGGACATTGCTGCTATAAACATTGGGGTGCACGTACCCCTTCGGATCCCTACATTTGTATCTTTGTGGTAAATACCCAGTAGTGCAATTGCTGGATCGTATGATAGCTCTATTTTCAACTATTTGAGGAACCTCCATACTGTTTTCCAGAGGGGTTGCACCAGCTTGCATTCCCACCAACAGTATAGGAGGCTTCCCCTTTCTCCACATTCCCGCCAACATCTGTCGTTTCCTGACCTGTTAATTTTAGCCATTCTGACTGGTGTGAGGTGGTATCTCATTGAGGTTTTGATTTGGATTTCCCTGATGCCGAGCGATGTTGAGCACTTTTTCATGTGTCTGTTGGCCATTTGGATGTCTTCTTTGGAAAAATGTCTGTTTGTGTCTTCTGCCCATTTCTTGATTGGATTATTTGTTCTTTGGGTGTTGAGTTTGATAAGTTCTTTATAGATTTTGGATACTAGACCTTTATCTGATATGTCATTTGCAAATATTGTCTCCCATTCTGTCGGTTGTCTTTTGGTTTTGTGGACTGTTTCTTTTGCTGTGCAAAAGCTTTTTATCTTGATGAAATCCCAATAGTTCATTTTTGTCCTTGCTTCCCTTGCCTTTGGCGATGTTTCTAGGAAGAAGTTGCTGCAGCTGAGGTCGAAGAGGTTGCTACCTGTGTTCTCCTTTAGGATGTTGATGGACTCCTGTCTCACGTTTAGGTCTTTCAACCATTTGGAGTCTATTTGTGTGTGTGGTGTAAGGAAATGGTCCAGTTTCATTCTTCTGCATGTGGCTGTCCAATATTCCCAACACCATTTGTTGAAGAGACTGTCTTTTTTCCATTGGACATTCTTTCCTGCTTTGTCAAAGATAAGTTGACCATAGAGTTGAGGGTCCATTTCTGGGCTCTCGATTCTGTTCCATTGATCTATGTGTCTGTTTTTGTGCTAGTACCATACTGTCTTGATGATGACAGCTTTGTAATAGAGCTGGAAGTCCGGAATTGTGATACCACCAGCTTTGCTTTTCTTTTTCAATATTCCTCTGGCTATTCGGGGTCTCTTCTGGTTCCATACAAATTTTAGGATTATTTGTTCCATTTCTTTGAAAAAAGTGGATGGTATTTTGATGGGGATTGCATTGAATGTGTACATTGCTCTAGGTAGCATTGACATCTTCACAATGTTTGTTCTCCCAATCCATGAGCATGGAACGTTTTTCCATTTCTTTGTGTCTTCTTCAATTTCTTTCATGAGTATTTTATAGTTTTCTGAGTACAGATCCTTTGCCTCTTTGGTTAAATTTATTCCTAGGTATCTTATGGTTTTGGGTGCAATTGTAAATGGGATCGACTCCTTAATTTGTCTCTCTTCTGTCTTGTTGTTGGTGTATAGGAATGCCACTGATTTCTGTGCATTGATTTTATAACCTGCTACTTTACTGAATTCCTGTATGAGTTCTAGCAGTTTTGGGGTGGAGTCTTTTGGGTTTTCCACATACAGTATCATATCATCTGCAAAGAGTGAGAGTTTGACTTCCTCTTTGCCGATTTGGACACCTTTGATTTCTTTTTGTTGTCTGATTGCTGTGGCTAGGACTTCTAATACAGTGGTGATAGTGGACATCCCTGCCGTGTTCCTGACCTTAGGGGGAAAGCTCTCACCTTTTCCCCATTGAGAATGATATTCGCTGTAGGTTTTTCATAGATGGCTTTTATGATATTGAGGTATGTACCCTCTATCCCTATACTCTGAAGAGTTTTGATCAAGAAAGGATGCTGTACTTTGTCAAATGCTTTTTCTGCATCTATAGAGAGGATCATATGATTCTTCTTCTTTCTTTTGTTAATGTATTGTATCATGTTGATTGACTTGCGGATGTTGAACCAACCTTGCAGGCCAGGGATAAATCCCACTTGGTCGTGGTGAATAATCCTTTTAATGTACTGTTGTATCCTATTGGCTAGTATTTTGGTGAGAATTTTTGCATCCATGTTCATCAAGGGTATTGGTCTGGAATTCTCCTTTTTGATGGGGTCTTTGTCTGGTTTTGGGATCAAGGTAATGCTGGCCTCATAAAATGAGTTTGGAAGTTTTCCTTCCATTTCTATTTTTTGGAACAGTTTCAGAGGAATAGGTATTAAGTCTTCTTTAAATGTCTGATAGAATTCCCCTGGGAAGCCATCTGGCCCTGGGCTTTTGTTTGTTGGGAGATTTTTGATGACTGCTTCAATTTCCTTAGTGGTGATAGGTCTGTTCAGGTTTTCTATTTCTTCCTGGTTCAGTTTTGGTAGTTGATACATCTCTAGGAATGCATCCATTTCTTCCAGGTTATCTAATTTGCTGGCATAGAGTTGCTCATAATATGTTCTGATAATTGTTTGTATTTCTTTGGTGTTGGTTGTGATCTCTCCTCTTTCATTCATAATTTTGTTGATTTGGGTCATTTCTCTTTTCTTTTAGATAAGCCTGGCCAGGGGTTTATCAATCTTGTTAATTCTTTCAAAGAACCAGCTCCTAGTTTCGTTGATGTGTTCTACTGTTCTTTTGGTTTCTAGTTCATTGATTTCTACTCTGATCTTTATTATTTCTCTTCTCCTGCTGGGTTTAGGCTTTATTTGCTGTTCTTTCTCCAGCTCCTTTATGTGTAGGGTTAGGTTGTGTATTTGAGACCTTTCTTGTTTCTTGAGAAAGGCTTGTATTGCTATATACTTTCCTCTCAGGACTGCCTTTGCTGTATCCCAAAGATTTTGAACAGTTGTGTTTTCATTTTCATTGGTTTCCATGAATTTGTTTAATTCTTCTTTAATTTCCTGGTTGACCCATTCATTCTTTAGTAGGATGCTCTTTAGCCTCCATGTATTTGAGTCTTTCCGACTTCCCTCTTGTGACTGAGTTCTAGTTTCAAAGCATTGTGGTCTGAAAATATGCAGGGAATAATCCCAATCTTTTGGTACCGGTTGAGACCTGATTTGTGACCTAGGATGTGATCAATTCTGGAGAATGTTCCATGGGCAGTAGAGAAGAATGTGTATTCCGTTGCTTTGGGATGGAATGTTCTGAATATGTCTATGAAGTCGATTTGGTCCAGTGTGTCATTTAAAGTCTTTATTTCCTTGTTGATCTTTTGCTTAGATGATCTGTCCATTTCAGTCAGAGGGGTGTTAAAGTCCCCCACTATTATTGTATTGTTGTCAATGTGTTTCTTTGCTTTTGTTATTAATTGCCTTATATAATTGGCTGCTCCCATGTTAGGGGCATAGATATTTACAACTGTTAGATCTTCTTGTTGGATAGACCCTTTAAGTAGGATATAGTGTCCTTCCTCATCTCTTATTACAGTCTTTGTTTTAAAATCGAATTTGTCCGATATAAGATTGCCACCCCAGCTTTCTTTTGGTGTCCATTAGCATGGTAAATGGTTTTCCACCCCCTCACTTTCAATCTGGGGGTGTCTTTGGGTCTAAAATGAGTCTCTTGCAGACAGCATATTGATGGGTCTTGTTTTTTAATCCAATCTGATAGCCTGTGTCTTTTGATTGGGGCATTAGGCCATTTACATTCAGGGTAACTATGAAAGATATGGATTTAGTGCCATTGTATTGCCTGTAAGGTGACTGTTACTGTATATTGTCTGTGTTCCTTTCTGATCTATGCTGCTTTTAGGCTCTCTCTTTGCTTAGAGGACTCCTTTCAATATTTCTTGTAGGGCTGGTTTCGTGTTTGCAAATTCCTTTAGTTTTTGTTTGTTTTGGAAGCTTTTTATCTCTCCTTCTATTTTCAATGACAGCCTAGCTGGATATAGTATTCTTGGCTGCATATTTTTCTCGTTTAGTGCTCTGAATATATCATGCCAGTCCTTTCTGGCCTGCCAGGTCTCTGTGGATAGGTTTGTTGCCAATCTAATATTTCTACCATTGTAGGTTACATATTTCTTCTCCCGAGCTGCTTTCAGGATTCTCTCTTTGTGTCTGAGACTTGTAAGTTTTACTATTAGATGTCGGGGTGTTGACCTAATTTTATTGATTTTGAGAGGGGTTCTCTGTGCCTCCTGGATTTTGATGGCTGTTTCCTTCCCCACATTAGGGAAGTTCTCTGCTATTATTTGCTCCAATATACCTTCTGCCCCTCTCTCTCTTTCTTCTTCTTCTGGGATCCCAATTATTCTAATGTTGTTTCGTCTTATCGTATCACTTATCTCTCGAATTCTGCCCTCGTGATCCTGTAGTTGTTTCTCTCTCTTTTTCTCAGCCTCTTTATTTTCCATCGTTTGGTCTTCTATATCGCTGATTCTCTCTTCTGCCTCATTTATCGTAGCAGTTAGTGCCCCCATTTTTTATTGCACCTCATCAATAGCCTTTTTGATTTTGACTTGGTTAGATTTTAGTTCTTTTATTTCTCCAGAAAGGGTTTCTCTAACAACTTCCATGCTTTTTTCAAGCCCAGCTAGTATCTTTAAAGTCGTGATTCTGAACTCTAGGTCCGACATCGTACTAATGTCCGTATTGAGTAGGTCCCTGGCTGACGGTACTACCTCTTGTTCTTTTTGCTGAGGTGATTTTTTTCGTCTTGTCATTTTGTCCAGAGGAGAATAGACGAATGAGAGAACAAAATGCTAACAGGTTAACAACGTCCCCAGCAAATATACTGTATACAAATCAGAAAAGACCTGAAACCAGGGGAAAAGAAAGTGAAAGAAAGAGAAAAAAAAAAGAAAAAAAGATAAAAACAAAAAGAGAACAATACAAAAAAAGCAGAAAATGATCAAATATGATCAGGCTAGTGCATAGATCAGTGCCACACACTAGATTTTGGGTGTATTTTGGTCTGTTAGAAAAACGTGCCTCCTAAAATTTTAAAGGAAGAAAGACATATATGTACAAAATAAGGGTTGATACAATGAAGGGATGGAAGATGACTGTAAAGATGAAAATTATAAAAGATTTTATAAAAGGAATTGATAAGTTGTTTGAAAAAAGAAAGAAGATTTAAGAAAAAAAAAGAAAAAAGAAAAAAGAAAAAAGGGAGAGAATGTGATCAGGCAGGAAACTAGAACAAAGCCATACACTAGAGATTTAGGGTATATTTTGATCTGTTAGAAGAAACTGTATCTCAAAATTTTAAAGAGAGAACAACTTATATATATATGCCCAAAATAAGGGTAACTACTATGAAGGGATAAAATATGACTCTAAAAATGAAAAATAAAAAAAAATTTTTTTTAAAAAGGGATTGATAAGATGTTGGTTGAGAAAGGGAAAAAGAAAAATTAAAAAAAAAAAACAGTTAAAAAAATTAACTTTGATGAACTAATGAATCATGGTAAAAAAAAGCCATGAATTCTATGTGCAGTATTCCCCTAGCACTGGAGTTCTCCTGTTCTCCTTGATGGGTAAACTTGGTCTTGGCTTGCTGGCTGTTCATGTTGATCTTCTGGGGGAGGGGCCTGTTGCCGTGGTTCCCAAATGTCTTTGCTGGAGGCGGAATTACCTCGCCCTTGTCGGTCCGGGCTAAGCAAGCTGCTCAGGTTTGCTCTCAGGTGCTTTGTTCCCTGCAAGCTCTCGTTACAGCTTTGGAGGACCAGGGCGAAAATGGTGGCCTCCCAATCTCCACCCGGAGGAGCTGAGAACTCGGGGCCCCGCTCCTCAGTGAGCCCCCAGACAAAAGCAGTCACTCCCGTCTCCCCGGTCTCCGGCCGCACTCCGTGCTCACCCGGCCTGTGACCGAGCATTTGTATCTCTGGCACCCGACCCCGTGTGGAGTCTCCAAACCCAGCAGATCCCTGCGGTGCGCTCCCGCGCTGCTCCTCCCGGGGGAGGAACGGGAGTCTCCCCAGCTCTGCTTCTTGTTGGGTCCCTGCTGGAGGAGCAGTGGCCCGACTGGGCCGCGGATCACAGTTTATGGCCACCCCGAGCTGAGAGCCCGCGCCTCGGCTCTGTCTCTGCAGCCGGCTTCCCCGCTCTGATACCTGGGAGCTCTGCCGCACTCAGGCACCCCTGGTCTTTCTGTGACCCCAAGGGTCCTGAGACCACACTGTCCCAGGAGGATTCCACCACCCGCTTAGCCACTGCAGCGACGTCCCTCAGCAGAGCCGACTTCTAAAAGTTCCGATTTTGTGCTCTGAGGCTCTATCACTTGCCAGAAGCGGCCGACGGAGGCCCCCTCCCCCGCTGTCTATCCTCCCGAATATCGCCTCGGATTCACTTCTCTGCACGTCCTATCTTCCAGTAAGTGGTCACTTCTCTGTTCAGAGAGTTGTTGCTACTCTCCTCTTCGATCTCCTGTTGAGTTCGTAGGTGTTCAGAATGGTTTGATCCCTATTCAGCTGAATTCCTGAGACCAGACGAAATCCAGGTCTCCTACTCCTCCGCCATCTTGCTCTGCCCCTGGACACGTGTTCTAAGTGCTCCACACTTTTAACTACGCCAGGTAGGGTCAACTATTTGCTCATTTGACCTTTGAAAAGGCTCAGGCACAGAGGTTAAGTAACTTGTTCAAGGGCACAGAGCAAATAAACAGTAGTTCCAGAATGGGAACAAAACGCCTCCCATGGCAGAGCCCCCGTGCCTAACCACCGGGCTACAGCGACCCCGCACAGCGCTTACACACTGCAAACACACACCCCTAGTGAGTCGTGTATCCCACAAATCATCAGCAGGTGGGATGGGGGAAGCGTTCATGAGCCCACTTAGATTTAGCCTCATTTCTCAAAGAGCACATCTAGCTGACAGTGGGTCAAAAGAGGCGCCATCATAAACAAAGGACCTTTCACTGAGCCCCCACTAAGTGTCCAAACCCAAGATAGGTCGGCAGTGGAAAGACAACACTCATGTTTCAAGGTCTCTATGCTAAAATAAGATAACGCGCATCACACATCACTACGTGCCTGGAGGATACCATTAGATCTCAATTAGTTAAATATCTCTTTCAACTGTGAGACCCATTGAAAATCTCTAGGTTCAGCCCCTCCTTTTCTGATGAAGAAACTAAGGCCCAGAGAAACTACGAAACTAGACAGTGCCAAAGTGGCTCTAGACCGGATCCTCCTCATGGCACTGCTTTGTTAGATGCATCTAAAATTCCCTTTACCCTGTGTGGCCCTAGACACTTCATTAGGAATATTTTATATTTATTTATTTTTAAATAGCAACTTTTAGGGAGCTAGAACACAAGTTTTCGATCGGCTAAGCCAGTGTATTTAACATGTATAACCTTGCTTTATTGAAACATTTCCCCTGCTTATAGTCAGTGACTCCCAACAACCTTAGATTTTTCTTAATCAGTTACTAGTAATGAGCTCCAGCCACTAGGGGAAGCTCAGCACAGACAGAGGAAAAAGGATGATTCTCAGGTATTCAAGTTGTGGTACAGTTTCTTTGCTTCTATAACCCAAACTGGTGGCAGGTGTCATAATACTTGGCAATGATTTACTAATTGTGGATTATTACATAAATAATCATATATATATAATGTTACATAATATTAACATGGACTATAATTTAATAAAAACATTTTTGTAACAATAATAATAATTTGTAAAATCACTACACACAAATCCCTCTGAACTGCTTATCTGCTCTGTCCAGTGAGAAGATCCCAGGTAGGAAGGAGTAGGGAGAGACCCTCCACTACACTAGGAGAAGTCATGGATGTAACCACTTTGACAACTTTCCTTCTACAACGAGGACATGGAAATCTGGTGCTCATGATCGACCGCTTTTGCATGCCTGTGATAAACCATGGTTCATTAATCTTAGCATTATTTTTAACTACTCTACTTCCGCAGAGAATTTTATGCAGCTTCAATTTAAATCAAAGAGGCTCTACAGTTTTTCTTTCAAATAATCTAATGGAACAAAGAGGCGGCAGATGAAATGTAAAGGGCACGTGGACCAGGAGTTACGCCGAGGAGCTTCCTGATAACCAAGTCAAAAAGGGAAAGGCAAGCTGCACACATCTTCTTGTCTGATGAAATAAAGTTTGGTGGGAGGAACAAACTTCCCTCAGGCATTCCACTCCAGCCAGACTTCCAGCCACAGTGTGTGCATGAACACACGGACGAGCACAGGAGGCTTTACGGAAAGCAAGCAGGAGTTCACATGGGCACCCCTGGCTTTGCAATGCTGTACTACCTGAGCGGCGCTCAGAGTGTGTTCTTCATTTATGCGTGTTAGCTTCAACTTCTATGGCATTCAAAACAAAACAAGACAAAATCATTAACGTACGTGTGGACCCAAGCGACAAGTAACAAGTTGCAAACTTTGAATATTCGAAGAAAAATAACAATTACTGCAAGGTTTGGAATTGTTTTGTTCTTTATTCATCTTTTCATGAGTTTTCTGATTATTCTATTGATTTTCCTCAAAACTGTTAACATTTAATAACTAGAAGCACGTTTGGGGTGTATGAGAACTCCACATCCATTAACAAGTTGCATGCAAAAAAAAGTGGCATTTAAAGATATATTTTTCTTTAAAAATCAATAAATAACTTCTACTGGCTCTAAGAGAGATTGAAAAAATGAAATCAGCTTTTATTTTATTACAAAACTGACATTTTCGGCACTTACCTGAGAGAATACTATGAGGTTTGTCAGATCATTTGCAGATTTTGAAATCTTTGTGTAACAATGTTTTATATAACACTGATAGTGATTGCCCAGGGACAGAAAGCTCTAAGCAGATCTCCCTTTTATGCTCATCCCAATCACACAGGGTAACCACAGATTGACTCATTATCTGACCAATGTATTCATTCTGGGTCTAGATCACACCTCCCCCCCGCCCCAAGCCAACTCCTACTCGTCCTTCTAAGTCAGTTCAGCGACATAACCTCAGCCAGTTCTTCCCTTGTGTCACTGAACAGCCCACAGAACCCTCCATATAACTCTGACCATGACTATTTTACCTTTGATTTGCTTGTGCATCTCATCTATTGGATTACAGACCTCATGAAAGCAGGGACTACTAAGCTCTAAGCACAGTGCATGGCATAAAGGTGTTTGATAATTACAGAAGGAAGGGAGGCAGAGAGGGAAGGAGAGGTCATCTGTGCATGTATTTCAATATAGACACCTGTGCACTTGCCAGCAAAGCTTATTCAAATCAGTTGCTTATGTAACTCATTCATTCAATTCATTACTCAATCATTCAAGTATACACTCACTTCGGTAAGGCACGTCTCTAGTGATCACTGTGATGGAGATACTGCAGTGAATAGTACAGGGACAGTCCCTGATCTCATGGACTTTACATTCAACTTTGAGGAAATAATCTGTATAATTGGTTTTTAAAGGCAAATACAGGCACAAGAGGAAGATGAAAACAGATCACAAGAACTGGAAATGTCATTACTCCTCATAACAGAAGAAACTGTGGTAGCTAAAGATACCTTGGACTGGAGGTGATACTCTAGGGATACCTCCGGGGCCGGTGGAATCCGTCCCTCATCCCATATCAGTGTCATATACTCCCAGAATAAAGAATCTCACTCTATCAAATGTCACCGAGGTTTAGGGAGTCACCTGGGTTTTGTGAACCCTTGGCAGAGAAATGGAAAAGCTGAGATTATGTTTCCAGCTACCATCTGTCAAGGGACTGCAGCCAATCAATCAGCTCACATTTCAAAGCTTCATTTCACTCCAGGAGTAACCAGAAGACTGAGTCTGAGACATAATTAATTATCCCTCAAGGCAACTGGACACACTGAATTCAAATAATATTCCTCAAGGAATTAAATGGTGGTTAGAAAATAAGAATGAAATAAGACAAGTTTGGTGGCTCATGTCTCCTATTTTCACCCAGTAACAAGGCCCAAGGGTCTGGGGCAAAGAACCTGTCTCAGAGATGACGGTGATCACTTTTATCTATTTCTGGCTTTCAAAGAAGACAGACCAAGAGGAGAAAAACCGTGCAAGCCCACATGGCATCGCCAGTCATACTCTAATCTAGATCCAAATGTTCCAGGGGCAGAAAACAGGTGAGGTAAATAGATGATTTTTCAAGGTCTTGTCTGACTCTGTGTTTCTGAGCCCAATGGAAAACTAGACCTAAGTTACTAATAGCATGGAGACCACCAATAAAACAGCAGGGCTAACCAGCAGCGGGACTCTGTGCAAGTTGCACAACATCTTTTTTTTTTTAAAGATTTTATTTATTTATTTATTTATTGGAGGGGGTGGGGGGCAGGGGGGAGAGAGAGAGAGAGAGAGAGAGAGAGCGCACGAGTCGGGGGAGGGGCAGAGCGAGAGGGAGAAGCAGACTCTCCGCTGGGCAGGGAGCTGGACGCAGGGCTCGATCCTAGGACCCTGAGATCATGGCCTGAGCCGAAGGCAGATACGTAACCAACCGAGCCGCCCAGGCGCCCCTCAAGTTGTGTAACTTCTTTAAACCTTCTCCAGGCTCTCATCTAGCAAATGAGGTGACTGAGAGAAATGAATTGACTCTTCCAACTTGAAAACTTTCTGATTGTTAACACTGATCCTCGTCAAACTGGAACTAGCTCTCAACTGGTAAACGACTGGTGGAGAAAATGTCCGTGAGCTCTTCCTGCACAGTAAAGCCAGTAACTACAGACCAAGGACGTAATGGAGCTGATCCTTCAGAGGTGGGCTATCAGTGCTCGCTAGCCAACGGAGTCCCTGACAGGGAGCTCCAAAGCCACAATAAGGCCTTTGAAATGAGCTGATGTCGTCCAAATTGTAGTAACATGTTCCTGACCTTGAGGATCCTTTTCCTGCCAGAAGGAGTCACCGAAACAAGAAGAGAAGGCCCCTTGGTTTGCTCTTCTGGCAGATTCTCTTTTCTGTGGTGGCTGCTGAATAGAAATCCATTATCCCCTGCCCATCTCCTTCCCAAATGGAAGACAAAAGAAACATGTGCAGCATATTAAGTAGCGAGTTCAATTTATAAATTATTAGGAACATTACCTCCCCTTGGGGGTTTTCTGAAGTCTTTAATCGTGTGGAAATGCTTTCCAGTTGCCACGGGCCACCACGTTAATTAAGAGGCCTCAATATGTCCTCTGGGTCTTCTGACGTGAACTGCACATCCCACTGGCAAGGGACAGGCTTGCCCTGCCTTGTCAGCCTCTCACCGGGGCATGATACTACCTTAGCCTGCAGCCATGAGATGCGTCAGGACCCCTTCCTCAAGTTTCCAGGTGCAAGTACCCAGAGATCAGGGATGAAAAAAGATGCCCCCCCATGACCTTCTCTCATTAAAATGCCATTTTGCAGGGGTAAAGATAGCCTTCCATAAGTAAGAGACAAACTCTAAGACTAAGAGCCTTCTAGGTTAGGCAGGCTCACATCTGAAGGCCCTTCCCACCTGAAGATGCTATGAATGAAATTCTTCTCAGGAGGAGACTCAACTTTGTAGCTTTTTAATTTGTTTTTGGTTTTTCCCAGGCCTAAACATTTTAATTCTGTTAGGATTGATCACCATCTTTCTTCTTTAATACACGAAGTTTGTCTTCAATTTCTTTATGAGCCTTCAGGAGTTTCATTAATGAGAGCCTGAAGCCCTATGGGGAAAGTGGCTGGAGGCTAGCATGCTGGAGTCGGACCGGGCTACTTCAAGTTGTCCTCTTTCAGGTTCTTTTTATAGAACTGCCTTTTTGGTTCTTGGGAGTTTTTCTTGCCTCAGAACCTTGACTTTGCTGTCCCAGAGCAAAAGCAAGAGTGTATTTGTTCATAAGGAACTCAGAACTCTCTGATCCTCAAGGGCTTTGGGAGCCTATTGTTTGCCTTAATGAGAATGCCAAGGCCATGCAGCTGGGGGAGGCGGGGAGCCAGAAGCAGCTTGCTGTAGGCGGGGTGTTCCCAGTCCAAGGCTACCCTAATTCCCAAGACTTGCCTAGATCTCTGCAGAGTGGAAAGGCCGGGAGGAATCAGGATACCCGACAAAGCTGAGGTCCTCCCGTCCCGCCGGAGATAGATGGAACCTGTGCACCAAAGGCAGGCTGGGAGATAAAGGGGTCCACGGAGAAGCAAAAGCACTCCAGGTCGCTGTCTCAGCAACCCATGGGCAGAGCCGCGTGAGACAGGCTCCCTCCATGGGCTATGTGCACCTGCCCTTCAAAGCTTCACAAGCCAAGCATGAAGCCAATAAATAAATATCTCCAGCTGGATAATGCTCAGTGCTTATTCCTGGCCACGTTCCTTTCCTCCATTCCTCTTTGTTTTTATGCAGTAGGTGATCTTGATGAAATAAAATAATAACAATAATCTGCTCCATTAGGACCAAACATTAAGGGAATTACTGAACAAGTAACAGAAGCTGGCATGGTATATGCTAATGACCATTAGGCTTTCACCCGCTTTCTCTCTGAAGATAATGGAGATGTTAAACCCCTCTTCCTCCCAGCTCCCAAAAGTCAGGCAGCCCAGCCCAAGGGGAGGTGAGAGGTCTCAGAGACCTAATAGCTCTGTGGGCAGCAGCTGGGGCTGAGCAAATGAAGACATTAAAGACCAGTCACTGAGGGCAGACCCTATGCAAGGTACCTGTGGGGACTCTGATGACCTGTCAGGATGCCAGTGACTTCAGATGGAACAAAGTGGGGGACAGAAGGGTGAGAGAATCAAGATGTCAAGATTTCCCTGAATTTGGTACATAATCACTTTCTGAACCAGTGGAGATTCAAAAGGTCTCTTTCCTCCGCCGAAAAAAGAAATGAGAGGGATCTTTAAAGGCTGTGCTATTCAGAGATGTTTGCTAGTCGAGGGACAGGTGGAAGGCCCTTCACGTTGGGTGCGGGCCCTGATCGTATTCCTGTCCCACACAGAAAGGCACAACTTTGTCATCACAATTGCCATGAGGTCTGGTGTGCCAGAGTCTAGTCACGTCTTCAGGAGCCGTGCCCAGCCTTCCTCCTCACAAAGGAATCTCCAATGGTGCAGTGTCTTCACTGGGAGAGGTGACAACCCTACCAAGCTGAGGGGTAATTCTGTGTAGACCTTGAAGGCTAAAAACCACCATGAAAGCATTTCTCAGCTTCTTAGAGCAATCCCATTACACATGCTTAATCCGCCCCCCCCAATTACTGCCTTATTTTGTAATTCTATGGACATACTGCCTTATTCCTACAGTATTGGTGCAATGGAGGAATAATACCTACCATTTATAAAGTATTTACCATGTGCCAAACACAGCACCTGGCGAATTACATTATTGTATTTAATCCTACCAATACATATAAGTAGTAGAGATCACTGTTTCCATTTTTCGATGAGAAAACAGGAGATCAGAGAGGTTAAGTAACTTGCTCAGGTTTATGTGGTAGTTAGTACTGAAGCCAAATCAAGACTCAACCACTGATCTTAATGATGTTCTAAGACCTGGCTGAGTAGAAAGGGGCCCACCACTGGGCCTGGGCCTGCAGCCCCAATTCCCTAACTTCCATCTTCTCTAAATGAAGCCCTCAATGGCTTTGCACCTATACATGACCCTTAGGGTTCTACAAGTAAGGATTCCCAAATGTCTACACTGAGTACTGTCTGCATGGTCTGCCCTGGATGCCCCCAATCCACCTCAGTTAAGTTTGATCACTGGGTTAACCAAATGCATAATTTCAAGCAATAATTTAATTGTGCCAATGGTGGCCATATTATCAGGCTGTCATTTTGACACAGGCAGGGAAAATCTATGGAGATACCGATCCTTGGGTAGAGGTTTTCTAAGCAAAATCAACTGTCTTCAGGGTTGGCAGGTACAGATGCTCGAGCATTTCCTTGAGCACTGTCTACTACACAGGCACACAGACTTCAGTGTCTTTGCCATCTGTAAGGCCTTATTCTGGGCACAGACACCTAAGAGGAGCAGTGGATGCTTTCCACAAGAGAACAACACACGGAGAAAACAGACTGGGAAGGAAATGTTGGACTTGAATGCTTTCAGGGAAGCTAGGAACTGGTCACAGTCGGGTCACCTAAAGATGGCTGGCCAACAGATATGGAGAAGGCCTGCAGGTCGTATCTTGCGTTAGAACTCAAAGGATGATAATGGTCACTTCCAATGGAAGTCATTCAAACTACTCAAATCCAGGAGTTAGCAAAACCCTTATACACAGCTTTCTGCTCCTAACGGACCTCTAACTTGGAACTGACTTGACTCACAACGTGGAGGAGAACAATGGGCACCCATGGTCGCAGCTCTTGTAACGCTCCAGCTGTGACTCAGTCTTGGCATCCAAGGAAGATGCATATTAAAGCTGAAGAACTGTAGCAAAGGGAACAGGCAAAGGGATTAAGGAGAGCAGAGACACTGACATACAAACACAATTAGCGTATCCTAGGCCAAGATAGCTTCCAAACCTCTTGCTCTTGCCAACAAGCTTTGTCTGGTATCAAAGAGGGGAGGGAGAGGAAAGACTGACAGTCAAAAGAGTCTCCTCTTGGGCCATGTACTAAGTGCCATTGTTCTTATTTCTCCCTCTTAAAAAATGATTATAATTCAATTTTTCTCTGGAACTAATCAAGCACAAAATCTGGAGAAAAGGCCTGGTCTGTGAAGGCAATCTCTGAGTGAGACACTGATGTTCTCATTAGGGCAGGCTTCCTTCAACTACCAGCTCCAGCATCAGCAGCATTTTGTCTTTGGCTAACTATATTTTTGCAGGCAAAGCCATTATAAAGTCTCCAAATGCTTCCCATCATTAATTAAAAAAAAAAAAAGTTGCCCTGCTCTGCTTCCTCCCTCCCTGGCATCCTACCCACCCAGCTCTGCATGATGTCAGCTTTGTTCTTCTGGTTTTCCACGGATTTCTCTCTTGTGTTTGACTTTTGAGGGGTAGGTGATGTGGTTGACTACAGAATCTGACACCTGTAACTCAATTTCTTCATTAGCTGTCCATGGCTCACTTTGTTCCCAGCCAGATGCTAGCCACATCTACTAGGCCCTTGGACTCACCAGCCAAAGATGGGTCCAAGCAGAGGGAAGCTGGAAGCTGAGTCCCAGCCACCCCTGCTCTCCCCCCACCACCCCAAGGAGAGTGATCCAGTTTTGATTTACTGATCAGTGGCTGGATCATGCAGTGTGACTCCACAGGTCATCCTGATCTGGCCAGAGACTCTCCCGTGATACAAAGACCGTCAGGGGTTCTTGCTTCCAAGGCAACTGATGAGACAGACATCATCTTTCCAGACAATGCATTATTCTGTACCTGGGGCGGGCATGTGTTGCTGACCCCATGGGGGCCATTCCCCGCCAACCAACAGCATCATTATGATTTAATTCAGATCACAGTGTTCATGGGATTTCATTTTTCCACTTTTTAATAGAGGTGATTTATATTTTCTATTCTTAAGATTCAGTGTTATTGTAAGAGAGAGAGAATGGGGAGAGAGAGAGAAAGGAAGGATTGAGAGGGGGCAGGAGGAGAGGGAGGGAGAGAGGGGAGACAGGCATGGGCTAATAGGGTGTGTCCATGCCTTTGCCCTCTGCTTCCCGACATGTCCTCCCCCTCTCTACCTCTGCCTGAACCTTCACTCCCTTTCACGGCACACCAGAAGTCCCTCTCCTTCTCCAAACCAACTTTGATTTCTCCAATCCTCAGACATGTCATTTTCTCCACACTCCTAAAGCATACGTGGGCGTTTCTTAATTAATCTTTAATCCCTAATTCTTCTGTGTCCTATCCCACAGCACTGACCACATAGCAGGCAGAGACCCCAGTTTAAAAACTTACTACAGCCCCGGCCTCAGCAAAGAAAGTGCTCTGCTGGATTAATTACAGGGAAGCTGGCTTGGCCAGGCTGATAAAGCACAAATAGCATGACTTTCTTTTTTTTTTTTTTAAAGATTTTATTTATTTATTTGACAGAGAGAGACACAGCGAGAGAGGGAACACAAGCAGGGGGAGTGGGAGAGGGAGAAGCAGGCTTCCCACGGAGCAGGGAGCCCGATGCGGGGCTCGATCCCAGGACCCTGGGATCATGACCTGAGCCGAAGGCAGACGCTTAACGACTGAGCCACGCAGGTGCCTAGCATGACTTTCATGCTGTTAATTGACTCAGACTTAAGACCTCCTTCTGGAAACCGGTCTTCACGCCTCTCTGCGGGCTCCTCCCCCAGTTCTGAGACTTTCCCTCATCTGCAGAGCCTCCCAGGAAGAAGTCAACTAGAGTAGGATACCAGCTTCCTCACCGACAAAGACGTTCAGATGGGAGGTCCATGCTGCAGACCCATCACCCAGAGGGTATTAGCTGTGCTTTCAGAAGGAGTGATCGTTTCTATGTATCCAACCTCATTCTCACTTGTACCTTTTTGTACCATCAGCAAGCCACTCTGAGATGCCTGGGGTCTCACTTAAATCGACAGGGATTTTTTTCTGGAAAAACTAACTGGCCTGTACTTTGGATCTGACTTTCTTGCTGTACTCCACAGAACTTTTCACGAATAGAGTCTCATCACCAGAGAGGCTAAAGAAATTTCTCACCACATTTTTTTATTACTGAGATATAACTGACATGCAACATTATATTAGTTTCAGGTGTACAACATAATGATTTTTGTATATACTGGAAAATGATCACATTAAGGACAGTTATAAAACATCTATTTAGCACCTAATTATCAGAAGAAACTGTACTATGTGCTTTACAAAGGGAACGGTGTAAAGAAAGTCCCTTCTCTGGGAAAAGAAAACTTGAATTTTTGTTTTCATTAATATAGGCATTATCTGTATTTATGTATGCACATATATTTACATTTATATTTCTGTTTCTGCAGAGCGATGGCAGGTAGGATGGAGAAGTTCTCATTAGCTCCACTCTGTAGTGGCAAGTATATCCGCGTTAGCAAGAGGGCCACGTGCTGTCGGGACCAGCCCTTCCCAACAGTTTTCTCTGCCACCACACCATGATAAATGCGGGCTCCAAACTGGCTAGACCCCACAGGCACACCCAGTACCAGCTGTAACTCCAGTTTCTTCTCCCTCCGTCAAGAAACAAGACCAGACTGCAAGCTGAGTGAGAATGACCTTATTATAAGGCATTTATAGTGCAGACTCCTCTCTGATGGAGAAAAAGAAACCAGTTACAAATCTCAGCACTCTCCCCTTATTAGTATCAAATTCAGCTTGCCACACTTTACAATTGATGGGGACATGGCGCCGTGGCCGAGAACTGCAGAGGGGTGAATGCAGCCACGGAGGACACGAAAGACGGAAAGACAGGAGCCCCTTGCTCTGCCCAGAGGCGGGGTCGGTCCTGGGAGGAGCCCTCTAAATTTGTAACACTCGGGGGCACCACCCCAGTCCTGAAGCGGAGCCTGGAGCACTCAAGACTGAAGTCCTCACTCTGAAAATATTCCACAGTGATTTACTCAGTATCAACTAAAAACCAATCTGAAAATGTAATGTAAACAATCTGAAAAATTTGGGTAGATGATGACTGATAGACGGATAGAGACAGCCCTGTGACCTGGCTGGCTCTGGTGTGTAGTAGGACAGTCTTCCCTAAGCTTCCTGCTCCAGGATTATGAGAAGGGAGGAAGAGAGGTGATGGTTTGTGGGGAGGAGGAAGCCACACCATCAGAGAGGAGACCTGAATAAAACATTGCCCTGAAAGTCTTGCAAGACAAGAGCAGGTACGCTGACTGACCACCTGCTCCTGTCCCCAACAGCACTACCTACCAGCCATTTAGCCCTTGGACCAACCCTCTGGGCCTCAGAGGGTTGGTCCGTGTGTCAGAAAAGCACTTGTTCAGCCTTCCTCATGCGCAGATGGCTGTTCCTTCCCAAAGCCCCTTCTGGCCTCCTAGCAAAGGACACAGAGATGTGCAACACCCTGCCCCACTCCCCAGCAAGAAGTTCACACTTGGGGAGACAGCGTCACACACAGACAATGAGGACCATGGCAGGAGTGTGCGCCGGGGACTGCACAGCACCACTCACCCCTGGCTAGAGAGAAGGGGGTCGGGACATTTCCTGGGGAAGTCATGGGCGAATTTTACAGAGTAGTTAGAAACAACCCCACTCAGAGGAGAGGAAAAACATTTTAAGCCAAAAGTAACACATTACTGAAATCACAGATGTATGACACAGCAAGGGAGATGCAGGTAAGGTGCCTGAGCTGGTCAGTGTGGTGGGGACAGAGGAGAAATCAAGGTGTGGTAGGAGATGAGGGCCGCTCATGAAAGGTTTACTTGGGAATTGGCCCTTCAGAGTGGAGGGGACCGCTCGAGGCCTTTCACCCACAAGATGATACTGGCCAGGCTGCATTTTACCAGCCACAGCCTGGGAGCAGTGAGATGGACATTCTGAGAGGACCACATGAAAAAGCAGCGTGCACAGGTGAGAGGAGACGGGGGCCTGCCCACCAGCAGCAGTCTGCGGGCAGGGGAGGCACAGAGGGCTTCCACTGACGTTCGGAAAAGAAAACGAGCAGAGGTTGGTGCTGGACTGGATGAGTGGGGAGAGGAGAGGAAAGGGGACCTGGCCTGGAAGACGACGTTGGTGGTCCTGGTACCATGGGAGGGACTGGAGGTGGAGACGGCCTTCAGGAAGACGGAGGATGCATGTCATTTGACCCATCTTGTTCAAGATGCACATAGACCAGACAGACAGATAATGTAAGTCAGAAGCTGGTGGGAGAGAAGCCAAGGCCGGGGACAAGAGACAGTTATAAGGACCAAGTGAAAAAAAAAATGATACAAACAATTTCTACTCATTTCACAAACACCAACTGGGGATGTTCCTTGTGTGAAGTGTTGTGCTGGTAGTTGTAAGAAATATAAAGATGAATCAGACTCCAACCAGATCCTGCCATTTAGGAGTCTGGAGTCTAGTAGGGAAGAAAAGACTCATCAAAACTGCTTTTGGATGGAAACAGATACTAGCCAGAAGAGAGGCTCAGAGAAGACTTTCCTGTGGGCCCTGCCATAGGAAACCAAGGGGGAGGCATGGTCTCTAGTTGAAAGATGCAGAGAGGTGGCCAGGTGGACACATTTGAAATAGGACCTGAAAGAGACATAAGATTTGAATGAATACACATGGAGGGGGGGTGATGCAAGAGGACAATGCCACAGGCATGGCAGGTCAGGCACAGTGAGCAGGAGGGCACGGAAAAAAGAGTATCCTGCACAATAAGCATGAGGAGGAAGATTGAGATCATTCTGTCCCCAAATAATAAAATGCAATATGTGAGTAGATGATTTTCCAGTGAAGTAACTATTTTTCTCCTTTTGACTGTTCTTTCTCTGCAACCCTAGTGACCTGGAAGGATATTAGCTGGGTTGGGCAGCATTAGACAGAGATGCTGGTGCAAATATCTGGAAGTAGAAACAGCCCTTTGAGCGCACTCACAGTATCACACAGGAAGAGTTACACGGCCCACTTCCCACTCCAACTTTTTTCATTAGATGAAATCAAGTGAAAATGAACATCAGATGCAAGTTCGATCAAAAAGGCTAAGGAACTCACAAAGGGCATGAAGAAGAGGAAGCAGGGAAGAGGAAGACAGCAAGTCTCCGGTGCCTCAGAGACCAGAGACGACCTCTCCTTCGAGGGAGAGGCAGGGAGTTGACTTGACTTGCTCTTGTCCTGATGCTATCCTGAGAAGTGGCAGGGCGCACGTGGAAGGAAGTCTGGCAGGTGCCCTGCAGGTCCCGGAACTGTTATTTGACAAGGCAGAACCCACTACCCTGGCAGGAATTTTCCTTCCGAAGCAGACTTTTCCCAACACACCGCTGCTGTCCTGAGAACACAGCGCCCAGGGCCACTGAAGCAATCAGGTGCAGAAGACACGTAAAACCACAGTTCAGCTGTGCTTGCCAGAATCACTCCACCTTCGGCTCCGTTGAAGTCATTGTGGGCAGAAGGAGAAGCATCCTCTGAGAGTACTCAGAGCGCTCCGGAGGTGACTCTACCAGATGCACCAAAGCCCCCAAGCTGCAGGCTGTGGGCCCTCCGTCACATGGTCCAGGGGCCACTCCATCCTGCACCCCCCCCCGGGGGGGGGGCTCCTGGAGCACCTGCCCCAGCTCGGGTCGGGGCATGTCCATGCAGACAGTGAGGAGCAGAGCTGGCTGAGCACAAGAGGCCCTGGGCCGCCAGCTCAGCAAATCCCAGGATGCCTGAGGAGAGGCCCCAGTGGGCCACGGGAAAAGGCTCACAGAGCCACCAAACTCCTTCCAACAGGTCAGCATGGTGCGAAGTGACAGCTCTCTCCCGGGGCAGAACCGCCTCCATTCAGCCCCACTTACAGGCACATAAACCCACCATTTTCCCCATAGACCATCATCCCATGTTCATAAAGGAAAAAAAGGAAAGCAGAGTTGCTGCAGGGAACAGAAGAGAGCTTCTCTGTATATTACTCTGAAGTCTGTTTTAACCAGGGGTTGCCAGCGTCCCCTATGTCCTTCACTTTCATATTCCTGGCATGTCAGACCTGGAGGCAAGTTGCAAGTTCATCCAGCCTGGGGTTCCCAAGGCACAGTGCCCACCACCCATCCACGCTCCTGGTCGGCACCATGCCAATGGCAGGCCAAAGTGGGAGACATTTTAATTTTATTATTTTATAAAATAGTATTTTTCCTAACCTGTAGTAAAATAATTAATGGTAACAACAAACCCATGATTTTATTGGCATTTTCATCTAAGGCTAAAATGAGTTCAAACTGGAAAAACCAGTCAATTTAAATAAAAACATTCAGCGAATACGAGTACAGATCAGAAAAAAAATACAGCACAATCTGAATGCCCTAAAGTTTTGAGAACGCTCATTTACAGTTGAGGAAACAGGCTCTGGAAGGTGAAGACGTTTGCCTGAGCTCTCACAGACTTTCCTGGGGAAAAGACCTATCACAAAAGCCTCTGACTTCTAATTCGGTGGTCTGCTCATCTCCCTGGCCCAGTATTGATCACCGTGGAGGGAAGAAGAGAAAATGCAGTCTAGATGAGTAGAGCTCAGTTGACTCACTCTGCTCCGGAAGTGCTGCCCATCCCAGCCACAGGTGGAATCTAAGGGAGGCGGTCGTGCCTGGGCCAAGTCTCAAGTGCTGAGGCCACATACTCTGGCCAGCAGAGCCCTAACACAGCCCGCTCAAAGCCCGGGGGCAGTGACCTGACTCCACAACATTTAGGGAATAAAAAGAATCAAATTGAATCAACAAACCCTCCTGCGTTTGTTCTGTGTGGCAGCTTACCTCCCTTTGTGAGAATGTGTCTAAGTACCAGAAATGTCAAATTCCGACATGCTCACTCTTACCCATCCCAAATGCTTATATGTATTAGCCCCAAAGCCTTCCATCTTCTTGCTCAGACAAGATACAAACGGTTGAGCCCCTTAACAAGCACCGGGTGTCTGATCCCATGTCTTCTTGGCAGCCGAACTCCCCTGAAGTTCACCTTCAGCAAACTTTGGCCTTGGGAGCCATGCCCAGAGGTCCCAGATACTGCTCCATGAAGCACCCACTGCTGTCAACCACAGTTCAATATATCAATTAACTGAGCATCTGATTCTCCCAAGTTAGAAGGCTACTTGACTCATCTCTTGCTATTCATGGATGTCAACAGCAGTGACAGAGGTATGGGGAAGATCATAAATAGGAAAGCAGCAGCAGGAAGCTCCTGACCTCCTCAGATGTGCCATGGAGGCTCCTGTGCAGCCTGCAGGAGAGCTACTGACATCAGCCTCTCATGTGGGCAAGACTTCCAATGAACTTGAACATGTACTTGACAGGGTATGCGATAAGGCGGTTTTATGACGTGAGGTCTTAAAATGCCTCCCTCGTCCACCTTCAGCCTCATAAGCAAGGCAGACAGACACCACTAACTCTTAAAGTCCTTATGTTTCACAAATCAAATGCATCATGACATGTCTGGAAGCATAATCTACTTCTCTGCATGCATGTACACTTATATTAGGTATTTTGGTCTAAGGGGCTGTTTTAACATACCTAAGCATTTCACAAAAGTCAACTGTGTATGTCAAAATCCAAACCAAGCAGGAGCCATTAGCTTCACAGGGGAGAAAAAACATTGCATATTTCCTAATCGGCACCTTGTTTATAATTCTCTTGTCAAGTCTAAGCATATTTTTGTTTTCATCAACTTTGTCTTTGCTAAACCCATCAATACCTCTCAGGAGAGTCTAATATGCTTGCATTTCACCTCAATTTGTGCCTTGAATTTGTAGCAAGAACAATCATTGTCAATGCCTGCTTTAAGTGACAATTATAATCAATCTACAGGAGTCTGACTTAAACTAGCAAACTACTATCTTTCACTCTGGCAAATGGACCCTATCACTTCTGCCAAGTTGTTAAGATTTTAGTCTCTTTTTAGGATCTGTAGGCAAAAGAGAATGTACTAGATCGGGATCAGCAAACTACAGCCTCTAGGCCAAATAGGGCCCACTGATTGTTTTATAAATAAAGCTTTATTGGAACACAGCCACATTTATCCATTTACTTATTGTATACAGTTACTTTGGCACTATAATGGCAAGATTTGGGTAGTTACAACAGAGTTCATATAGCCTGCAAAGCTGAAATGTTTATCATTTGGCCCTTCCCAGACCCCTGGCCTAATTTCCTGCCATTATCCAGGTTAGGTTCTCTCTGTGGGCATATAGCTGCCAACATCTACTATACCCGAAGCTACTCTGTCTCCAGCAAGCACCTGTGAGTGTGGGCTTGAGGGCAGATTTAAAGGCAAATTTCATGTCTGTGAAAGAATCACAAAACTTTAGACACAGGCAGCACGAGCTGGAGGAAAGATAAAAGCCTTCAGAATAAGAACTCGGAGTCTCTCCACTAATGCTGTCCATGAAGGTCACCCACCAGTCTATGCCTTCTTTTCCCTGTCACGAATGCGAGTAACAACAATCTTAGTACATGTAGATACCTGAGCAGAAGAATTCCCATAATGACATCATTTGGTTTGAGAAAAAAAAAGGTAAATTAGTGAAGTTCTTCCAAGGAAGTTTAGAGCTGAAATTATCATCCCAAACCATAGGATAGTTGCTAGGAAACCTTGTAAACAATGAAACAGAAGTGGCTTCATAATGCCCTAGATGTACACGACCACGTCCCAGCTTCGTCACGGGCCCTCTCTGTTGCCCTGAGGTCCTTAATTTTCTCAAGTCTTGTCCCTGAGCACAAATCCTCTAGGACTCCTGTAAAAGGTTGCTATGATCTCAGCTGCTTTTCTGGCTCCCTAAGGTAGTGGGCCCCGGGGTAACACACGGCACACAGAATTGTTACAGCCAGCTTGCATGGCACCCCAGAGTTTACCTGGTGAATACTTACTGGGCACTTCCCATGGGTCAGGTGCTATAGGAAGTGCTTAGTAAGAATCATCTCATTTCGTCATCAAAACAGCTTGAAGAAGCAGAATCTATTACCATTCCCATTTTATAAATAAGGAAAGTGAGTTTCAAGAGATTTAAGCAATTTGCCCAAGGACACTAGAAAATCTAATAAGTGTAGAACTAGGATTTAAACTGGTCTCTCTGATAATGAAGCCTTGCTATAAACTACCGCCCTAAAGTTCAATACCACTGGACTTAGAGTCTTCACTGGTTTCTTGGCTTCTCAATGATCTCCATTCAGAGCCAACCCCAGACTTCTTTGCAATGCTTAAATCCTTTGTTCCATGCCAATCTTCACCTTTTGAAGGGGCTCAGAGACTCCACCATGATGACACCTTGCCCAGTTCTCTATGTGCTTTCCTAATTTTCATCACAGGAAGGGTTTCTACTGTGCCAGCTAGAAGAAGCAAAATTATTCCATAGCCTCGAAAACTGGAGAAACTGGTTGACCCTGATGCCACCCAGCAACACCGTTATAGCAGAATGAAGTCTGGAGTCAGATACACTTGCCTTGAATCCTGGCTCCACCTGTATGACCTTGGATCTGTGATTTACTTTCTCTAAGTCTCAGTGTTCACATCTGAAAAGTGAGAGAATTACCATCTATTTCACAAGGTTTTTGTGGGAGTTGATTGATATGATGCATGAAAATGATCCCATTCACTGTCTGGGACATAGTAAGGGAAATGTGAGCTTCATTACTAGGAGTATTACCAGTTCTTCAGATCGATTTAAACCCCACAGAGATTATGACTCCTGCTTTCAAAAGGACCTTTAGGGACTTTTGGAACTAAGCACTTAAAAGTAATTTGTTGGCTTCTATATCAAGTGAGCTAAATTGCTGAACAGAGTATTACATCATGTTGTTAAAAAATAGTATCCTTTTGAAAATGTGGCCTCTTAGCTATTTTCCTTGCCGTCTGGAGAAATGGGGGCAACTTAAGGCCTCTATGAGCTTCATGAAAGAGCATAACAAAATTGTAAAGAGAATGTAAAACATGTAAAGAAATGGAAAAGAACACTCCACCTGGCTCCTAGTTCTGCCAGAGGCCATCCTCAAATATTAAGTGTTAATAATATGATTAAATGTTCCTTGAAAGCAGAATGTTGTCTTATTAATTTTCTATCGCCTTAGTAGATATACATATGTGTGTGTTTGTATGTGTATATGTGTGTGTGTTTATACCTGAAGCCTAAGAGATACTGGTAAAGAATCAATATCTAAATAAATGAATGAGTCAATGACCTTTTTAAATCAATGATAGCTCAATAGTGCTTTTAAAACATTTTTTTTAAACTTACTGCAAAAGTGTGAAAATATGTATACATAGAAGCCTAAGTTTATTGTTCTGTGACTTTCACAATTTTAGAGCGGGAAGTCCCTAACTGCTCTCTCTTCCCTTCCCTGCCAATAAGCCTGCTGCCAGCTGGGAGGTGTGTGGCTGAAGCCAAGGTTAGCAGGTGGGTGTAGCCAAGCTGAACCGAATCTGAGCTTTTGGGGTTAGCTGCCTGGTGTAGCCACAGGAAGAAAGATCTATATTCCACCTCGGTTGTGGGTCCTAGCGCTCACAGAGTTGCTAGTTTGGAAATAACGATGGGGAAAAGTGTCAGATGAGTCTCAGCAGTCACAAGTGGGCAAAACAACAAAAGCTGGTAAAAGGACATGTAATAAATACATATTGGGCACTCACTATTGTCCAAAATATGAGCTGGGTGCTTCTTAGAGTATAGAGTCTAGACTCTGCCAACTACCTCAATTTAGATCCTGGCTCCATAACCTAACAGTTGTTTAACTTTAGGTGAGTTGCTTAGCTTGTCTGGCCCTCAGTCCCATCATTTGTAATGGGATGATAACAAGCCCTACCTCGTGGTGTTGTGATGAGAATAAAAAATAAGACAATATATATTGAAAGTACTTAGAGTAGTTTCTGGCACTTGGTAAATATAAAATAAAACTGCGATGATGATGATGATGCTGGTGGTGATGGTGATGATGATGGTGATGATGGTGATGATGGTGATGATGATAATGGTAATGATGATGATGGTAATGATGGTGATGATGATGATGGTAATGATGGTGATGATGGTGGTAATGATGGTGATGATGATGGTAATGATGGTGATGGTGATGATGATGGTAATGATGGTGATGATGGTGGTAATGATGGTGATGGTGATGATGGTGATGATGATGGTAATGATGGTGATGATGATGGTAGTGATGGTGATGATGATGGTGATGATGATGGTAATGATGGTGATGATGATGATGATGATGGTAATGATGGTGATGATGGTGATGGTGATGATGGTGATGATGATGAGGAGGAGGATGATGATAAAAGCATCTTTCGGTCCTCCAAACCTCTCTACAAGTGTATGCCCATTGTATTGAGCAGTTAAATCATGGAATCATGGCTTCTCAGCCTCTGCTAAAGAAAGTGGTCCTGAGCTGTGCCTGGAGCAGGACTAGTCACGTTCTGTGCCAGCTAAGCCAACCTCCACATAACAATAGCCCACAGGAGAAGGTGAGGGTTACATCCTCCTATGGAATAACTTGATAGGAAAAGCTCTGAACAAACAGGAACTGCAGTCACTAGCTGGTCCCTCTGCTTGTGTCCCTAAGGAATTAGAATACGTGGAGGAAAGCAGGGAATCTGGCAGCTGCGTGGACAAAACTGGAAACATTGCAAAGCTGCAGGGATCAGGAGGGGTCATAAGTGAAGGTGATTTGATGAGTAAATGGATAGTACAAACATTTAAAAGCATCAAAATGGGGACGAGATTTACAGAATAGACTGGACAAAGGAACTAATTCATGGCAACAGGAGCAATGGAAACAGACGCCAAAGAGCCAAACCATGAACTGCTGAGGCTGGGGGCTGACAGGATGACTCGGACCCTGCACAACCTTCCAGCTCCAGGCTTCATGAAATTCTGCTCTAGGGATTTCTTTTTTTTTTTAATCCAAAGATACCTGTCTACCTTACCTCTATGTGAATTTCTATAGTCAAACTCCATTACAGAGAAGGCCTGAGTGGATTTCCATTTTTTTGAAACTAAAAAGCCTAAGCAGTGACTGTATCCATTTCACAGATTAAGTGGGAAGCTTCCAGAAAGGTCAATGGATGACCTTAAGTGGTAAAGCCAGGTTCTGGAGTTCATCTTCCAACCCTAAGCCCAGTGTTTCTTTCCTACACAACCCAGCTCCCCCTCTATAGGAATACGGGAGGGCAGCAAGCACGCACAATAGCTCAACCACAGGAACGGCTGACGGACTCAAAAGTACCTGCACCTAATGAGCCTTGGCAAGAGTTGTACAGCCAAACCATGGTGCCAGGTGGGAAGGTTTTATAAACCAACCCTCCCTCAGCACTTGGGATAGCCCCCAAATGGGCTCTGGCATGTCATCTTTCGAACATCAGCCTGTCAGCAACAACCCAAGAGCGAGGAGGTTTTGCTTGTAGGGACCTTGCTGATTCTTTTAGGAACTGCCCACCATTTTCATAATGGAAAGCCAAGTACACAACGATGGCTTTGGCAAGTGGGGGGATGGCCATCATGCCTCATGATGGATGGCTTGAATTGCTAGAAAAGTTCTTCGGACTGACTCAATCATTACTCTAGTTCTAGCCTTTGTGGTAAAACAAGTTATGTTTAAACTCTTCCATTTCTTTCTAAAGATCAGAAGGATTGGCCCTGATAAATTAGGGCATCCTCAGTTGAACTGAGCAAATGATATAAATTGACAATAGAGATGTAAAAGTGACCCTCACTAATGAATTCGCTAATCAACTTCTGTAACCTATTAGCTAAAGGCAAAAGGAACGGACAGAGAAAACATCTAGCTCTCCTGTGCCCACAGACACTTAATAATTAACTGATGGTCTTGGTGGCACATAGAAATGACCATGCATAGAACTGCCCTTCCCTGCCCCTAGACATGGCTAAGCTTTAGGAGTGCAGTGCAGACAGCTTCCAGCAAAGTAATGCAGGATGCGTAGGCAGCTGAACTGAACTTGAGTAAGGATGCACACCAATTGTCTACAGTTCTAGAAACACAATCCTAGGGAATCCCATAGGTACGTTCCCTTAGCTTTGTACTGATTCAGCCCAAGTGTTACATCCCCAGGATGGAACTTCTCTGAAGTGCCCATTCTATTTCCTGGACACTGGGACTCCACAGCAGCACCTGTGGCCTCTTTTGTCCCAGAACCTTGTTCTTTACACTGTTTCTGCCTGAAGAAAACTGTGTGTCCAGGGCTCACCTGGGGCTCCCAGAAACAAGGTGCCTAGAAACACCCGAGGAACCAGCAGTTGGGAGGCCACAGGAACCTACAGACACTGGCCAATGGGCTCCACCCAGCCAGGACTAGAGGTCTTGAGCGGCACCCAGCCTTCAGTGATGGGCTCTAGTCACACAGTCCTCAGGGAGATCGACAAATGCTCAAAGATTATTTTTTCCCACAATTGTGAATTGCGCCTAAGAAGGCTGAACTATGAAAGATTATCTAACCAGTGGGAGATAAGACCACAAAATACATATATCAAACTGAAGCATTTTTGAAAGGTTACTTGCTGTGAAAAATATATTTAACCAACCTATATGCATATAGGAAGTCTATTAACACCACCGTCTTTAATTACAAAGATGAAATATATAGATAATACATTAAAATGCTATTATGCACCATTCAAATCTTTTGCATACATTAAGATGAAAAATGTGGATCACATGGTAAATTAGCAAAAGTACAATATGGAAATTTAAATCCACAGAGTCTGAATAGCTAATGTAAAGTTACGTTAAAACCCGATGTTCTATGGAGTAAACAATTTGCTTATCACTGAAAAATTCTTTTGACTTTTGGATTTAAATTCACACATCAATTTTCATTTGATGATTTTGCTTTCACTTATTCAAGAGTTTGCAAAAGAGTATCCCTGTGTACCTCAGTAGTTTTAAATGTCAATTATCTTGCAAAATTCAAAATAAATCTCTTCAGCCTCGTTGGAATTGTGCAGGAGGTTAAAACCCATTGTTTGACAAGCAATAATATACGATTTCAGGAGGGAAAGAGTACCTCTTTAGAAAAAATAATTCAAAAATTTTAGGATGTGATTGAAAAATAAGAAAAGCAAAAGGTTTTTCAAAGTTTTAAATTGCCAAGTTCCCAGCTGAGGTATTGGTTTTCTGCAAGCCCACAATTTTGCTTATGGTATATTTATAGTGAGCACAGTGTAAGAGAGAATTCACCAATTCTCATTCATAGAGTGTCACATGGATACAGAAAAGGTTTTCCTTTGCCTTTCAGTCTCTCATTACTTATACTTTGTGTTTAAAACTAAACATGGTAAATGCAAAATATAAAAATAAACAGTGGTCCCTGCATTGAGGCAATATGGATGACAAAAGTATAAATACAAAATGAGAGAAATGTAAACCTGAAGGTTTTCACAGAACCATTAATTCCCTCAGCACATATTGGAAATATTTAGAATTACCAGTTAAGCTTTTAAATATACATTTTCTTAACAAGAGAGAAAAGGTTGGGTGTATTCATGTTTTGATAATCACCTTAACTTCTCTCTTTTTTAAATTATGTTATTTGGATCCAAACTGAAAACCGCATCAGTATCGATCATTATAGTTAATGAAAAATAGCTCTGCTATTGTCATTTCATAACTAACAGGGTTTGGGTAATAAAATTTCATGTAAGTGCATTCTGCTGCCCAACAGCGTTACTAGTCAAAGGACCACAAAATCTTCCGACATTTATAATGCTCTCTTTCCAGAGGCCTCAAATGGCTGCCTACTTTACCTCCAAAAGATATGGTATAAAGGGTATCAGATAAAGTCTACCAGTCCCTGAGTCTCTTAAGAAGAAGCCATCAGAGATTCTAGGAATGACACCTTCAAATGGGATACTCTCAGGCTTGATTTCTAAGCTGAGGGCAGACACACAACTTTAGACTTTGAAACTGTCTAGAAAAGAATATGAAAGATAAGAGAGGCGATGTGCGAGGGTGTACAGCATGGAATGAGAATGGGGCAAGGTAAGGCGGCAAGCCAGGCTGGAGGAGACTCCATTGACCACACCATCTTTGACAAGGATGGGAGGGAATACTTATATCTTCACTTTCCCCTGGGATTCTTGTTTTCTTACAGAAGTCAATGGCCTTCCTGAATTTTTCATAGAGATGTGGGCCTATCAACATCAAAGAGGTCAAGCCAGACAAACACAAGATTTGCCTGCCCCTACTCTTTGCCCATGCACTTTTAACCTCTCTCCCCTCCAGCTTAATGAAAAATAACATAGAATAAACTAAAGTAAAGCTGCAGGAATAACTTCTTCCATTTTATTTGGAAGACAGAACGTTATTGTTGGCCTGCCACGGGTGACCAGTAGCATATGAAGGAAAGATTCAGAAAGGGTTGAAGGCTGACTTCTGTTCTCTTTCCATTTCAGTGCCCATGGTCCATTAAACCCTGCCCTGGGGTGGGGGGGGGGGAGGAGAGACATCAAAAAAAAAAAAGCATTAGTAATGTAGGGCTTGTTGTTATATTTTAAGGGAACAAACTATGTCCTCAAATCCTTTGGCATCCTTGATCAGCACATTTCTATCCTCACCGCGACCCACCCCCACAAACATGCATGCACATATACACGCATACATATATACACATATTTTTCTCCAGAGAACTTACTGGAGCATATCATTCTGAGAACAGAAAGTAGGATCCTTACTACACTAAGATGTGACGTAGAAACTAAGACCGGCTTTAGACTGTCTTCCCGTGGATCCTCACACTACTCCCCTAGCCCCCACCAAACACACCTTCCGACACATTGCCTGTCTTAACTGCCTGTATTCAGGGTCTTTCCTTCAGACACACTCACACCCGATATTAGTTCTTGGGACTCTCTAGACACTTTTCTACAGCCTAAACATTTCTTTGGTGTGATGACTCGTTCTTTGAAATGGTCTTAGACCAAAAGAAACACAATGAAACAAAAACCATCTGCGACAATGACTGTTTTCCACAATGATGGGAGGATGGGAATGGTTGGTGGGAAGTCCACCACTGTGCCCTTCTTTGCAATCAGACTGTACCATAAATGTGAAGACAACGGGGACTCTACATCTGTCACTCCAGTCAATGCCAGAGTTGATTCAGCTGATCTGCCTGCTCTCACCACTCTTTGGAAACTACAAGCTACATTAAAGAAGACCAGCTTCCCTGAGCAAGTAAATGCTAGTCTTTAATTAAGGATGTACAAGTAGGGTTACTGCCGTATCATAAAACTCAATTAATTTGTAAATGTGAGGCATAACAATCTCACTCACCTGCCTGCCTTCTAGCACATCTAAACACAGGTTTACCATTTGCTCTTCAAGGACTCTTTTCTTGACCATACAGTTTAAATAATGTAGCTTGTGTCTATGCAGGTAATCTATCAAGCCAGTTGTTCATGGGGACACCAGTTGAGAAAGAAGTAGAAGACTTATGTTCTGAGACTTTATCGGAGTTTTTTTTTTATTATTATGTTATGTTAATCACCATACATTACATCATTAGTTTTTGATGCAGTGTTCCATGATTCATTGTTTGGGTATAACACCCACTGCTCCATGCAGAACGTGTCCTCTTTAATACCCATCACCAGGCTAACCCATCCCCCCCCACCCTCCCCTCTAGAACCCTCAGTTTGTTTCTCAGAGTCCATAGTCTCTCATGGTTCGTCTCCCCCTCCGATTTCCCCCCTTCATACTTCTCCTCCTGCTATTTTCTTCTTCTTCTTTTTTTTTTTTTTAACATATAATGTATTATTTGTTTCAGAGGTACAGGTCTGTGATTCAACAGTCTTACACAATTCACAGTGCTCACCATAGCACATACCGTCTTAGTGGAGATTTTATGGGGAGAATTTCGATGCCAAATATTTGGGTGATGGAAATTTTTATATATCTGAAATGTGCTCAGTTTCTCCCAATCTGATGCACAAAACTAACTAGCATGTAGTGTTGGTGCCAGAGTAATATAGTTTAGACCAAGACCTAGACTGGTTTTCCGTAGAGTTTCATAAATGTGAAGCAACCCATGCCTTCCCCTACATATGGCCCATGAAGAATCAGTCCAGCCTCAGCCTGCTCTCAGGCTACCCTAGAAGTTAATTATGTGTTTGGTTTTACCAATATAATACTAATACATAAAATATCTACCACAAGTGAAACAAGCATTTTCTATCTCCACTGGGGAAATTCATTCATTTCTTCCACAAATATTTATTAAACATTAACTATGTGAATGCATTGTTCTAAGTGCTAAGAATACATCAGTAAACAAAACACCACCAAACAAAACCCCTGCCTGCCATTGTAGCACTTACTTTCGAGTGAGATTCTAAAACACAGGTTCCTAGAATTTTAGAAAGAATCTTCTCATTTTCTTGAGGCCTCAAATTTCTAAGGAGAAGGGATGCTGATGGTGACATTCTGAGCTAGGCTATGGAGAAGGGCAAGTATGTATTAACATGCCCTTCGTTGTAAGAGGTGAGGAAGCCAAATGCTGACTTTCTCCCTGCTTGGAAAAGAGAGAAGAGGGGCTTGGTAGCAGCAAGCAGCTTGGCAACTCAGTCATTCCGCAGACATGTATGGAGCAACTATTGTAAGACATTCTGATATACTAGTTGAATAACCCCTTTCTAAGACAATCCACTGCCCCCATCTGATACTGTCTCTTGTCTGTAAAAGTCACACCATGTCTAGGCATGTTCCCAAAGAGAACAGTTGGGTAATGGCGGTACAGAAATAATTGCAACTTTTACTTCACCACAGGTGGAGACATTTCCCACAAGTGGGACGTTTACTTATTCACCTGATCAACGATCACTGTGCAGTGGGTTTTGTAGAGCTGTGTCTATGGCACGAAGTCGCTTCACATCAGGATAACATCAGCTATGGTCTAAGAGGCTGAAGCCATGCGGCTTACCATGACTGAGATATGCAGGATCCTCAGTTCCTCTTCTGCTGACTCATGCTGGGGTTCTTCCGTTGGGTCTTGTCCAGGGAGACTGGGGGCACCATCTTGGTGATGAATGTGAAAAAGCAAAGTGCCGTTCTCCAGCCATTGCTGTCTCCAGCGCACCAGAGGGATGTCCTCTGTGTTCCCTGAGATCTCTAGAGGACAAACACCAAAGGCACGGGTCAGAATTCCGACTGGACCAATCCGAATCTTATTCATCTTCTTCCTAGACAACGGTACCAATTAGCCAGCATCAGTTAAAGGCAACAAAGGAATCCAGCTAGAGTTAGGACAGGTTTACTGCTGTTTCGAATCTCAAGGAAGGGAAGAGGCCCTGAGAAAAAGAGAATGATTCCCCCAGAGGTCTCTGCTCCATAATCTAGCGAGCCAGGCTCCCACCCATTGAGAAAAACACCAAGGTGAAAATTCAAGTTCTTTCCCATATTTCTATGATCAATAGCATCCTTTATCCAGCACAGTTTGAATACCCTGATAACCCCCCGAGGTAAACACAAGGTTGTTTGCCTCTTGTAAATTTGAAAATGTGAGTTCCCTAGAAATTACTCCTAGACACCAGTGAATCTACCAAGGAGGGGTTTGGTAATTACTATGCTGAAAACTGGCACGTCCGGAAGAGCCTTGGGAGGTTACTGCAGAGCACCTGGGGCTGACGGAATATTTCTAAAACCACAATCATTTGCTGCATAGCCCACTGGAGATGTGTGATACTTGCTGTGGCAGGTGATGTTTTAATTCCCTTTAATTTTTCTCTCATCTTTGCAGAGCAGAGGTGGTGCATGTGGAGAAGGTGGTGAAGAAGTGGGCCCTTGTTACAGACAGAAGCGCTGGCCAGCTCTCAGGGCTCTAGATGGGGACAGTGGACAATCACCAATGATGAATAACAAAATACCAAAACCCTACTGTGCATCTCACATTGTAGGTGCTAAGCTACTGTTATAGAAGTATGCAGTTATTACGTGTCTCTCTTGCTAATATTCCTGAGCAATATCATATGGAAGCTTTGAGACATCCCACAATAGAGAGACCTGATTAATCTAGCCTTTCCTAAACTTCATTTGGCCCCCAAATCCTTTTTTCCTTAACAACTATTACCACCCTGGGGAACTAATATTCTGCTGAGCACACTTGGGCAATGCATGACTTTATAAAATTTCATTTTTTAAAAGGCATGGCTTCTTCTCCCAAAATTTATCACCTTTGACCAAAAAAAAAAAAAAGAAAATTCCATAGGCATAAAAAAGATTTAATAAGACACATTTAGAATAGTATTCTCATCAAGTACCACACCATAAAGAGGGAAGTAATTTTAAATATTTATGGAGTTTATAAATATCTTTCACTATTTGTAGGAGGACACAAATGATGTTGGGCTCTATTTATTTACTTATATATTTATTCATTACTTAACAGATATCCACTGGGCATGTATTATGCACCAGGCACTGTTCTAGGCACTGTAATACTAATCTAAATGAGTCCCTCAACAAGCTCTCCAAAGCAACCCACGCTGAGTGAATGT
The DNA here is from genome assembly GCF_037043125.1 of Eumetopias jubatus. Classification (NCBI taxonomy): domain Eukaryota; kingdom Metazoa; phylum Chordata; class Mammalia; order Carnivora; family Otariidae; genus Eumetopias; species Eumetopias jubatus. Next base: position 50,138,824 of record NW_028274818.1, on the reverse strand, counting down.
GAATGTGGCAGGTGTTACACCGTGTGCATAATGATACCATGTGGAAATGTAGAGGAAGAGAGTAGGCTTGCCTGGGTTGAGAGTGGAAAAGGGGGAGAAAAGTAACCTTTCAGAAGAAGACACTTGCGTTGGGCCTTGAAGGGAGAGTGGGCTTCCTTGTAACAGTTAGAGAAGTGGGAAGAGGACATTCAGACACTGATAGGAGAATTAGACAGAGGAGGAGGAAGAAGAATACTGTCTGGTCTTCTCAGGGTAGTTCATTGAGAAGAATTCATATGAGCCACAGGGTCATTAGCCTGTCTCTAGAAGACACGGATAGTATTCCCTACCTCTTCCTAACAACCTCCAGACCAGGGAGAAGAGTAAATGGGCGTGTGAGGGACGATGAGAGGTCAGCACAGACAAGACGATCAGAGCTCCCCTCCATCCTCAGCCCCTCGCCCAATTGCCTGGAACACTCCATCATCGCACCGGGATGGTAGGCTGCCCATGCTCTGGGAAGTGACTGGCACAAGCAGCCAGGAAGCTGCCGTGGGCAGAGAGTGTGACAATTGGAGGCTCCTCTGCATCCGGGTCTTGGTTTTCCATAGCACAGCCCCATTTGTTGAGTGAGGCAGTGAGTTACACGGGCCTCCTGAGTTTGCCATTCCTCTAAAGGAGACCTTCCAGACTTCCAGGTGAAGAGAGACCCTCGGGAGTGCTTCCAAGCAGCAGCCCTGCGACACGTCACTGCAAGCCCCCTCATCACAAGCCCCTTCCCAACCACTGGTCAAGCCTTCACCTCGGAGCACCGGGAAGATTCCTCCTGGGAAAAACATCCCTCCCCCAAGTCCTTTCTCTGCCACTGCAGTAGAAACCGAAAAGTCTCCTCACCCCTAACAAGAATCACAAGCATTAACAGTTCCTATTAGAGCACCTAACGCCATCATTAAATCACCCAGAGCCACACTTGTGCAGCCTCCCACCCACACCTGCTCTTAGCCAGCCTGGGATTAATTCCACACACATTGGGTGCCACTTCAACCCTTCCTGTAACTCTTCAGAAGGAATCTAGCACCTCATAACTCTAAAGCACTTAAACCATTTTTTTTTTTTTTATTTCCCAGGAGACCCTCATCAAAAAGGACAGGCTCATTATTTCCATTTTAACTGTGGAAGTAAGGACATGTAAACACCCAGACCAAGGTCATGCCAGCCTGAATCAGAACAGGGGAGAAAACTTATCAGATCCTCTCCACCCCCATCACTCCAGACAACGTGACCTTTGCACAGGCGCAGGGAAGAGAAAGCACTTGAGGACAGAGTCCCTGTGGTATTCTAGGAGTTTCTGTGCTGCTATATTTTAATTTGTTGTGCAAAGTCTTAGTATTCTATGACTTCTTTTTAAATTGAGATCGAATTCACATACCATAAAATTTGCCCTTTCAAAGTATATTTGTATATTCACGAAGTTGTGCAACCATCGCCACTCTAATTCCAGAACATCTTCATCAGCCCAAAGAGCAACCCATGCCTATCGGCAGTCCAAGCCAATTTCTGAAGAGGAAGGCCTTCTGCTCCAGGGTCCTAGGGGTGATGGTACTAAGGAAAGAACAGGTGTGGTGGGGGTACTGACAAAATGCTCCCATGGGGAGGTGAGCTGAGAGCACAGAATCTCTGACTTTGGTTTCCAGGCCAGCCCTCTGAATTTCTTTATGAGTTATTCGTGCCCATTCTCATAGACAGTGATATCCTGATTTAGCCCAGACCAGACTCATTGTAGAGGGTAAAGGGTGAAGGAAGGAGGGCACCATGCCTGCCCATGAGGGTACCTGTCATTTTAAAAATTCAAGATAATTACAGAATGATAGCTTCTTCCTTGGCTTTTTTCCCTGTCCTGGCAGGATCTGACATGGGAGAGCTAAAACACTAAACCAGGAAGTTATTTACTTATGCCATATCTGCCCTAGGTCAACCAATGAAAAATCAAAGGACACGGTAAATGTTTTATGGATTTCATCACCAATGGGGCTGGGATAAGAGCTTGAAACACCAATGTAATCATGTGGGTCTGGATGTTAGCAGAGTATCTCAAGAAGAATGTCAGAAATTGCTCTACAATGTAAGCCTTCCCTGAGACTCCCAAGAAGCACAGATGGGAGGTGATGGTTACTCTACTACACGGCTTCCTGAGGGCTATGGAAGAGGCTCAGACAGAGCCTTTGCCACAGTGTACTCATAAAACAAGTGCCAACAGAAGCCTTGACAGCCATGTCAAGATACCGTGGTGGGATGGGCACCACGGCCACCATCACACCGTGGGACCAAGATCTCCAGGAAGGGAAGGCTCTCCTTACTTTCAGCGTGTCCATTCTTCCCCTACACAAGCTTCACATCTCTCAGCACCTCCCAAAATTCTGGAACTGCCTGGAATACACAGAAAGCAGGATGCCATTTATTCTTGTACACAACGAAGATTTTTGGAGCACACTCTAATGGCCACATTCAGCAAACTGTGCTAATGATCCCTATTCTCAAGGAGCCTTTGATCGAGTAAGAGACTGAAGACATGGCCATGACTAAGTACCTGAAGCAATAACAGCAGTGCTGATTGAGGGGATGGCACCCGGCTGGACAGAAACCCATGGGAAGGGATATAATGGGAAGAGATGCTGGAGGCAACTCCAGATGAAGAGAACAATGTGTACAATGAAACTGCAGGATGATGCTTATTGGCAGAAGGGTGGAGTTTGTGCAGAGGAGTTGTGGAGGACCAACAAAGGCTAGAGATGTAGATTGATGTCAACTGTGAAAGGTGTGAATGCCAGTTTAAAGAGTTCTGGGCTAATGGAAAGTCACCCATGGTTTTAATAAGCAGAGAAGTGAATGAGGCCACAATTTAGAAAGATCAAGCAGACCCAGAAAGAGAGTTGCAGAATGACTGGACTCAATCCCAATCTCAGGGTAACCTGAATCCTATATTCTGCAGGGACCAAAATATTGACCTGGAATTCAAGAGACCCGGGTCTAGACTAACTTTGAATGAGCTGCCTAGCTTTGAGTGTTCTCATCTGTGTAAGAGGGAGCTGGATAGAAGAATTTCAGATCCTTCTGTAACTTAACATTCCATGATTCTAAGTCCAGAACAGTGTGCTTCCCATGACCACCTAGACAGATGATCATTTCAACGTGCCAAACAATGTCCAATCTTTTTTCAGGTCGAACCCACACTCCACCTCCCATTTCCCACTGAGCACAGGGTGTACAGGTTTGGGAAATTTCATCAGAGCCTTTAAGAGCCAGGCCCATTTTCAGACTGGACCTCGGGCTAGTGAGAAAGGTTCTCATTCATGCTCCTGCAGATATGTGGTTTCTGAGGAACAAATGTTGGAGCTTCTGCATGTAATAAGGAACCAGGAAGATGGGACCTCAAGCAGAGACAGACATGCTAGAGAATAATCTGGGATGGGGAAAGGCACAAAGGAGAGTGAGATAAGATCACTTTTAAAATACCCTTAGTTATTGTTCTTTGTTTTTTAAGATTTATTTATTTTAAAGAGAGAGAGAGAGAGAGAGAGAGAGAGAGAGCACGCATGCACACTCAGGGTGGGGGGAGGTAGAGGGAGAGAAAGAATCTCAAACAGACGCCCCACCGAGCATGAAACCTGATGCAGGGATCGACCCTACAACCTTGAGATCATGACCTGAGCTGAAATCAAGAGTCAGACATCTAACCAACTGAGCCACCCAGGGGCCCCCTTAGTCATTGTCCTAATGTTAGTTTGTGTGCTGTGAACTTGTAGCACTGTCTCTTTGTGGGGTTAGCTTAGGATACCCAAAGCTCGCTACAAAAGTTCCTTTTCCAGGCATAACCACTTCCTCACACAGTCCAAGTGCCCTGTCCCTTCTTTAGGTGTCCCCTCATGCTGAGCATCCCTGAACTGAGCTGCTAAGACAACACAGCCTGTTAGCAGCAGAATTTCCCCAAAAGACAACTTCATTGAGCACCAGATCCATGATGTCCTCTTTCAAAGAATTTGGCAATTTTAAGTCAAATGTGGATTTTAAATTGAGAAATTCTCAAAGATCCCTTCATTCACAGAGAAACTTAGAGTGGCTTTGAGTAGTCCTGGCTTTCTGGGCCCGTTTTTCACTCCTGGCGAGGCTGGGTCAAGCTGAACCCAGCTAAGTAGTAATGAGGTTGCTCAAGTGGTGAGGTCAAGCCAGAAGGAAGCATTAACTTGTCAATTCTTAGCCTCATATTGAGACATCGGATGAACTGACCATGCAGTCTTTCAAGGTTGAGGGTGACACCCCCGATAGCCATTACTGACTATCAGGATTTTCAAACTTGCTGTTAATCATAGAAATTCATCGTCCAAACCCAATCCCATACAGCTTCTGAGGAGGTTCCCCGAGAGTTAGAAAAGAACTCCATCAGTTCGAAGACAAATAAAATGCACTACCACGAAACTCCCTGCTGTTAGGGGACTGGAGGAGGGTAATCTATGCATTATCAGCTTTGCTTAGTTGTTTTTCTTTTTCTTTAAATTTTTTTATTCTTATATTATCAGCATACAATACATCATTAGTTTTTGATGTAGTGTTCCATGATTCATTGTTTGTGCATAACACTCAGTGCTAAACGCAGAACGTACCCTCCTTAATACCCATCACCAGGCTAAACCATCCCCCCACCCCCTCCCCTCTAGAACCCTCAGTTTGTTGTTTGTTTGTTTGTTGTCAGAGTCCATTGTCTCTCATGCTTCATCTCCCTACCGATTTCCCCCCCTTGATTCATCCCCTCCTGCTATCTTCTTCTTTTTCTTTTTTCTTAACATATATTGCATTATTTGTTTCAGAAGTACAGATGTGCGATTCAACAGTCTTGCACAATTCACAGCGCTCACCATAGCACATACCCTCCCCAATGTCTATCACCCAGCCACCCCATCCCTCCCACCCCACCCCCACTCCAGCAAACCTCAGTTTGTTTCCTGAGATTAAGAATTCATCCTATCAGTGAGGTCATATGATACATGTCTTTCTCTGACTTATTTCACTCAGCATAACACCCTCCAGTTCCATCCACGTCATTGAAAATGGCAAGAACTCATTCTTTTGATGGCTGCATAACATTCCATTGTATATATATACCACATCTTCTTTAACCATTCATCTGTCGATGGACATTGTGGCTCTTTCCATATTTTGGCTGTTGTGGACACTGCTGCTATACACATCGGGGTGCACGTACCCCTTTGGGTCCCTACATTTGTATCTCTCAGGTAAATAAACAGTAGTGCAATTGCTGTATCGTACGGTAGCTCTATTTTCAAATTTTTGAGGAACCTCCATACTGTTTTCCAGAGTGGTTGCACAAGCTTACATTCCCACCAACAGTGTAGGAGGGTTCCCCTTTCTCTGCATCCCCACCAACATCTGTCGTTTCCTGACATGTTAATTTTAACCATTCTGACGGGTGTGAGATGGTATCTCATTGAGGTTTTAATTTGGATTTCCCTGATGCCGAGCGATGTTGAGCACTTTTTCATGTGTCTGTTGGCCATTTGGATGTCTTCCTCGGAAAAATGTCTGTTCATGTCTTCTGCCCATTTCTTGATTGGATTATTTGTTCTTTGGGTGTTGAGTTTGATAAGTTCTTTATAGATTTTGGATCCTAGCCTTTTATCTGATATGTCATTTGCAAATATTTTCTCCCATTCTGTTGGTTGTCGTTTGGTTTTGTGGACTGTTTCTTTTGCTGTGCAAAAGCTTTTTATCTTGACGAAATCCCAATAATTCATTTTTGCCCTTGCTTCCCTTGCCTTTGGCGATGTTTCTAGGAAGAAGTTGCTGCGGCTGAGGTCGAAGAGGTTGCTGCCTGTGTTCTCCTTTAGGATTTTGATGGACTCCTGTCTCACGTTTAGGTCTTTCAACCATTTGGAGTCTATTTTTGTGTGTGGTGTAAGGAAATGGTCCAGTTTCCTTTTTCTGCACGTGGCTGTCCAATTTTCCCAACACCATTTGTTGAAGAGACTGTCTTTTTTCCATTGGACACTCTTTCCTGCTTTTTCGAAGATTAGTTGACCATAGAGTTGAGAGTCCATTTCTGGGCTCTCTATTCTGTCCCATCGATCTATGTGTCTGTTTCTGTGCCAGTACCATACTGTCTTGATGATGACAGCTTTGTAATAGAGCTGGAAGTCCGGAATGATGATGCTGCCAGCTTTGCTTTTCTTTTTCAACATTCCTTTGGCTATTCAGGGTCTTTTCTGGTTCCACACAAATGTTAGGATTATTTGTTCCATTTCTTTGAAAAAAGTGGATGGTATTTTAATGGGGATTGCATTGAATGTGTACACTATTCTAGGTAGCACTGACATCTTCACAATATTTGTTCTTCCAATCCATGAGCATGGAACGTTTTTCCATTTCTTTCTGCCTTCCTCATTTTCTTTCATGAGTATTTTATAGTTTTCTGAGTACAGATCCTTTGCCTCTTTGGTTAGATTTATTCCTAGGTATCATATGGTTTTGGGTGCAATTGTAAATGGGATCGACTCCTTGATTTGTCTCTCTTCTGTCTTGTTGTTGGTGTATAGGAATGCCACTGATTTCTGTGCATTGATTTTATATCCTGCCACTTGACTGAATTCCTGTATGAGTTCTAGCAGTTTTGGGGTGGAGTCTTTTGGGTTTTCCCATGAAGTATCATATCATCTGCAAACAGTGAGAGTTTGACTTCTTCTTTGCCGATTTGGATGCCTTTGATTTCTTTTTGTTGTCTGATTGCTGTGGCTAGGACTTCTAATACTATGTTGAATAGCAGCGGTGATAGTGGACATCCCTGCCGTGTTCCTGATCTTAGGGGGAAAGCTCTCAGTTTTTCCCCATTGAGAATGATATTCGCTGTAGGTTTTTCATAGATGACTTTTATGATATTGAGGTATGTACCCTCTATCCCTATACTCTGAAGAGTTTTGATCAAGAAAGGATGCTGGACTTTGTCAAATGCTTTTTCTGCATCTATAGAGAGGATCATATGATTCTTGTTCTTTCTTTTGTTAATGTATTGTATCATGTTGATTGATTTGTGGATGTTGAACCAACCTTGCAGCCCAGGGATAAATTCCACTTGGTCATGGTGAATAATCCTTTTAATGTACTGTTGGAGCCTATTGGCTACTATTTTGGTGAGAATTTTTGCATCCATGTTCATCAAGGGTATTGGTTTGGAATTCTCCTTTTTGATGGGGTCTTTGTCTGGTTTGGGGATCAAGGTAATGGTGGCCTCATAAAACGAGTTTGGAAGTTTTCCTTCCATTTCTATTTTTTGGAACAGTTTCAGAGGAATAGGTATTAAGTCTTCTTTAAATGTTTGGTAGAATTCCGCTGGGAAGCCATCTGGCCCTGGGCTTTTGTTTGTTGGGAGATTTTTGATGACTGCTTCAATTTCCTTAGTGATGATAGGTCTGTTCAGGTTTTCTATTTCTTCCTGGTTCAGTTTTGGTAGTTGATACATCTCTAGGAATGCACCCATTTCTTCCAGGTTATCTAATTCACTGGCACAGAGTTGCTCATAATATGTTCTGATAATTGTTTGTATTTCTTTGGTGTTGGTTGTGATCTCTCCTCTTTCATTCATGATTTTGTTGATTTGGGTCCTTTCTCTTTTCTTTTTGATAAGTCTGGCCAGGGGTTTCTCAATCTTGTTAATTCTTTCAAAGAACCAGCTCCCAGTTTCGTTGATGTGTTCTACTGTTCTTTTGGTTTCTAGTTCATTGATTTCTGCTCTGATCTTTATTATTTCTCTTCGCCTGCTGGGTTTAGGCTTTATTTGCTGTTTTTTCTCTAGCTCCTTTAGGTGTAGGGTTAGGTTGTGTATTTGAGACCTTTTTTGTTTCTTCAGAAAGGCTTGTATTGCTGTATACGTTGCTCTGAGGACTGCCTTTGCTGCATCCCTAAGATTTTGAACAGTTGTGTTTTCATTTGTAATGGGTTCCATGAATGTTTTTAATTCTTCTTTAATTTCCTGGTTGACCCATTCATTCTTTAGCCTCCATGTATTTGAGTTCTTTCCGACTTTCCTCTTGTGATTGAGTTCTAGTTTCAAAGCATTGTGGTCTGAAAATATGCAGGGAATAATCCCAATCTTTTGGTACCGGTTGAGACCTGATTTGTGACCTAGGATGTGATCTATTCTGGAGAATGTTCCATGGGCACTAGAGAAGAATGAGTATTTTGTTGCTTTGGGATGGAATGTTCTGAATATGTCTGTGAAGTCCATTTGGTCCAGTGAGTCATTTAAAGTCTTTATTTTCTTGTTGATCTTTTGCTTAGATGATCTGTCCATTTGAGTCAGGGGGGTGTTAAAGTCCCCCACTATTATTGTATTGTTGTCAATGTGTTTCTTTGCTTTTGTTATTAATTGCCTTATATAATTGGCTGCTCCCATGTTAGGGGCATAGATATTTACAATTGTTAGATCTTCTTGTTGGATAATCCCTGTAAGTAGGATATAGTGTCCTTCCTCATCTCTTATTACAGTCTTTGGTTTAAAATTGAATTTGTCCGATATAAGGATTTCCACCCCAGCTTTCTTTTGGTGTCCATAGCATGGTAAATGGTTTTCCACCCCCTCATTTTCAATCTGGGGGTGTCTTTGGGTCTAAAATGAGTCTCTTGCAGATGGCGTATCGATGGGTCTTGTTTTTTAATCCAATCTGATAGCCTGTGTCTTTTGATTGGGGCATTTAGCCCATTCACATTCAGGGTAACTATTGAAAGATACGAATTTGGTGCCATTGTATTGCCTGTAAGGTGACTGTTACTGTATATTGTCTGTGTTCCTTTCTGGTTTATGCTGCTTTTAGGTTCTCTCTTTGCTTAGAGGACCCCTTTCAATATTTCTTGTAGGGCTGGTTTCGTGTTTGCAAATTCCTTTAGTTTTTGTTTGTCCTGGAAGCTTATGATCTCTCCTTCTATTTTCAATGACAGCCTAGCTGGATATAGTATTCTTGGCTGCATATTTTTCTCGTTTAGTGCTCTGAATATATCATGCCAGTCCTTTCTGGCCTGCCAGGTCTCTGTGGATAGGTCTGTTGCCAATCTAATGTTTCTACCATTATAGGTTACAGATCTCTTCTCCGAGCTCCTTTCAGGATTCTCTCTTTGTGTCTGAGACTCGTAAGTTTTACTATTAGATGTCGGGGTGTTGACCTATTTTTATTGATTTTGAGAGGGGTTCTCCGTGCCCCTTGGATTTTGATGCCTGTTTCTTTCCCCACATTAGAGAAGTTCTCTGCTATAATTTGCTCCTTCTGCCTCTCTCTCTCTTTCTTCTTCTTCTGGGATCCCAATTATTCCAATGTTGTTTCATCTTATGGTATCGCTTATCTCTTGAATTCTGCCCTCGTGATCCAGTAGTTGTTTATCTCTCTTTTTCTCAGCTTCTTTATTTTCCATCATTTGGTCTTCTATATCGCTGATTCTCTCTTCTGCCTCATTTATCCTAGCACTTAGTGCCCCCATTTTTTATTGCACCTCATCAATAGCCTTTTTGATTTCGACTTGGTTAGATTTTAGTTCTTTTCTTTCTCCAGAAAGGGTTTCTCTAATAACTTCCATGCTTTTTTCAAGCCCATCTAGTATCTTTAAAATCATGATTCTGAACTCTAGGTCTGGCATCGTACTAATGTCCGTACTGAGTAGGTCCCTGGCAGACGTACTACCTCTTGTTCTTTTTGTTGAGGTGATTTTTTTCCGTCTTGTCATTTTGTCCAGAGAACAGATGAATGAGAGAACAAAATGCTAACAAGGTAACAACGTCCCCAGAAAATATACTCTAAACAAATCAGAAAAGACCTGAAACCAGGAGAAAGGAAAGGGAAAGAAAAAAGAAAGAGAAAAAAAAGAAAAAGAAAAAGATAAAAACAAACAAAAACAGAACAAAACAACAAAACAACAAAAAAACAGAATATGATCAAATATGATCAGGCTGGTGCATGGATCAGGGCCACACACTAGATTTGGGGTATATTTCGGTCTGTTAGAAGAAAGTGCCTCCCAGAATTTTAAAGAAAGAAAGACTTATATAAGGGTTGATACAATGAAGGGATGGAATCTGACAGTAAAGATGAAAATTATAAAAAAAAATTTATAAAAGGAATGATAAGAAGTTGTTTGAAAAAAGGAAGAAGAGGATTTAAAAAAAAGAAAGAAAAAAAGAAAAAGGGGAGAGAATGTGATCAGGCAGGAGACTAGAACAAAGCCATACACTAGAGATTTAGGGTATATTTTCATCTGTTAGAAGAAACTGTATCTCAAAATTTTAAAGAGAGAACAACTTATATATATATGCCAAAAATAAGGGTAACTATTATGAAGGCATAGAATATGACTCTAAAAATGAAAAATATATTTTTTTTAAAAAGGAATTGATAAGATGTTGGTTGAAAACGGGAAAAAGAAAAATTCAAAAAAAAAAAAGACAGTTAAAAAAATTAACTTTGAAAGACTAAAGAATCATGGTAAAAAAGCCATGAATTCTATGTGCAGTATTCCCTTAGTGCTCGAGTTCTGCCGTTCTCATTGATCAGTAAACTTGGTCTTGGCTTGCTGGCTGTTTTTGCGGATCTTCTGGGGGAGGGGCCTGTTGCCGTGTTTCCCAAATGTCTTTGCGGAGGCGGAATTGCCCCGCCCTTGTCGGTCCGGGCTGAGTAATCTCCAGCTTTGGAGGATGAGTGTGAAAATGGCATCCTCCCAATCTCCACCCCAGAATAGGTGAGAACTCGGGGCCCCACTCCTCAGTGAGCACCCAGAGAAAAGCAGTCAGCCACTCCCGTCTCCCCGGTCTCCGGCCGCACTCCGTGCTCACCCAGCCTGTGACCGAGTGTTTCTATCTCTGGTGCACGACCCCGTGTGGTCTCCAAACCCAGCAGATCCCTGCGGTGCGCTCCTGCGCCACTCCTCCCGGGGGAGGAAGAGGAGTCTCCCCGGATCTGCCACTTGTTGGGTCCCTGCTGGAGGAGCAGTGGCCCGACTGTCACCGATCACAGTTTATGGCAACCTCGAGCTGAGAGCCCGCTCCTTGGCTCCATCTCTGCAGTGGCTTCCCGCTCTGATACGCGGGAGCTCTGCCGCACTCAGGCACCCCCAGTCTTTCTGTGACCCTGAGGGTCCTGAGACCACACTGTTCCATGAGGGTTCCACCCCCCGCTTAGTCACTGGAACGACATCCCTCAGCGGAGCAGACTTCTAAAAGTTCTGATTTTGTGCTCTGCGGCTCTATCACTTGCCAGAAGCGGCTGACGGAGGCCCCCTCCCCTGCAGTCTATCCTCCCGAATATCGCCTCAGATTCACTTCTCTGCACGTCCTACCTTCCAGAAAGTGGTCACTTTTCTGTTCAGAGAGTTATTGCTATTCTTTTCTTCGATCTCCTGTTGAGTTCGTAGGTATTCAGAATGGTTTGATCCCTATCCAGCTGAATTCCTGAGACCAGACGAAATCCAGGTCTCCTACTCCTCCGCCAACTTACTCCACCCCTGCTTGGTTGTTTTTCAATTCTGTTAAGTGTGATATTGTGACTAGCCCCATATTCTTTATGAAAAAATTCCAAGGGAAAGGGACTATCGCTAAAAATGTGCTATGTGAGAGGCCATTCTGAGTTTCCCTATGTGATGAAACTTATAAGCTCAGGACTTTAGCTGTGATAAGCCAATTGTTCCAAACTAAGAATAACAAATGGTTCTTGTCCATCAGTGACTATCATGAAGGTAACGGAAGGTAAGCCCATGATATCAATACCCCTTTTCTTCCATTCTTTTTCACTTTCCTTCCCACCCTACCCCCCACCTGCCCAATTTCAGAGTTTGAAAGATATGGATGGTAGGTGTAGTTTCCCACATGGTCTCATTATGGTCTTCCGACTGAAACCATTAACAGTGGCATTGACTTTCAACACCTTTGTAAGAAAATAAACCTGCTTAAGTCAGGGGTTAATAACAGAAGAGGATCACTAATTATCCTGCGAATCTTTACCCTGGTATCAAACGTGACCCAAGTCTTTAATGTCTCTGGAACGGCAGCCTCTAAAGACCCCAACTTGTTCCATAACATAATGACAGCAGCACATTAGTGTCCTGGCCATCTGTGAAGAAAGATAAGGGACAGATGAAGAGCAGACAAAGGAGAAGAATGCAAAGAAGAAGGACAAAGTCAAGAGCAGTAAGAAAAGGAGACGAGCCAGAGAAGCGATGCCCCTTGGGCTGAGTTGGCTGGGCTGCTACACCTCTCGCCACGGGAATCATCTGGAATGGAATTCTGAAATGATACAATCCCATAGCCCAGAGTGAGAAACCCATAAGATAAGATGCCCTGCTGGGCCTGAATTCAAGCAGCACAGATGCCAGAAACACCGATTGTTTGCCTGAAGTCTGTGCCTATGGAGGCTTAGCTTAGTGAACAACAAAATGGGAGACAACATAGGCAGGAAAATTTTTTGTCAAGATGTGCAAAGTCCAACTGGGACTGGGGCTATCATTGTGCTTCCTCTATTCAACTCGCTGTCTGCCATGGGGCTGTTTCGTATCATCTCATGGCTTGAGCCATGGCCACAGAGCTATGCAAGGAAACACTTTATAGCAAAATGGCTTAAAATTTCAAGAATCTCTTTTTCAAGTAAGTAGAACCTTCTTGACTTGCAGATTTGGAAGAGAAATTTTCACTTGTGGCCAGAAGAAGGATAACTGAATTTCTATTTCCTCTGCTTGGTGACATTTACTCTCAAAAAAGAAGAGTGCCTCAAAGCATTAATGATCCAGTGATGAGAAATGGAATGGCAGGCTGAACGGAGCACTGGATGGGGGAGCTGGGAGAATAAAGCTGCTATAACCTCTCTGGAGCTCACTTTTCTCAACCTCAAATGATGGGACCAAAAGGTGTCTAAAGACTTCCCATCTGTGATCATGGTATTCCATGACCCAAAACCACACATGACACTTTGGTTCTAGTTACACTCCAAATCAGGTACAGACTGAGTATATTTCTGTATGCCAACTGGATAAGACTCTGTGGAGGTTTTTCAAATCAGACTTTCCTCTTGGAGTCTGGGATGCTTCTAGCTCAGTCCAGCCTGTCAACTTATAGACTAGGGATTGGCAGTATGGACACTCAGGACAGTGACTTCTGGAAACTCTAGTCAGTGGTCCCCAACAGTAAAGAACCATCCACATATAGATGTCTCCAAATGGTTTCCAACAAGTTATCTACCTTGTATGTTTATGTGGACAAGGGTAGTCTCAGTAAGAAAACGTCACCTGATCTCTCTCGGCAGCCCCACCTTATAGAGCGATCCTTTAAACATTAGAAATGCTCACTTCCTTTAAGGCTAGCCACCCACTCCACTTCTCTTTTTCCAGAAGAGCTTTAAGATGGACTAAAATGAACCAACACAGAAAGCAAGAGTGATTAGAGAAAGAAAGAAGGACTCTTGACAGTCCATGGTTTGTTGTCTCTGGGGCTGAGTAGGGGTGGAGGATGCAAAAAAAAAAAAAAAAAAAAAAACAAGGTAGATTTTAAGATCAGACATGATGGAAAGCAGCAAAGCTTTCTATGGATGCTGCTGGAAGTAGGTCACTCTCTGCTACTCTGTGCTGGCATGAATAGAAATCAAGCAACTACACGAACATTCTATTTACCTAGCCATGGAGATGAAAACATTCCTGTGGCAGAAAAATGCAGCCAAAAGGTTCTGACACAACCAGAGAGATGAGGAAGCATTCAAATGGCTTATGATTTCATCCCAAATGGTTTGCTTGTTCCTACTACAGTGTTTCTCTAGATCTTTTCAAACCTCTGCAAAGAGTTTATCCACATGATACTCATTAAAGTCTCATTTGAAAGGGAAAAAAAAAAAGCCCAAAGCTCTTTGAAAAAGGCAGGGTTATCTGAGCCACAGATGTACTGGTAAGAAAAATTTTAAATATATCCAGCTCTATTCTCCACTACCACCTGACTGACCTTTGTAAATTGAGATAACAGCACGCATTTAACAAAATCTGACATCAAGTAACATGTGTAATAATATTTAAACTCCGTAATGTTAAAATATGTATTTATGGATCATTTCATACATTGTAATGAGAATAAGTCATTTTGAAGCCTGCAGTTTCATGACTGGAATTCTGATTTGAGCTTTGCAAGTCCTTGGGGGCCACATCCCTGCAGTCTGGCATTGGAAGCAATATGGATGCCTGGGTTTTGGAGAGCCAGGGCACTAGATGGATGCAGGGTGATTGCGAGGATACTGCTTCGCAGACCCAGTGAGAGCTATGCTCCTTCTGAATCCTCTCTCTTGTACTTTTAGTCCTTCATTAACAAAGAGTTTAGTATTTGCTTTAATTCTGATCCCAAACTGTTTCAATGAACTCCCCTCTATGGCTTTCACCTTATGAAAGGGATGGTAAAGGAAAATGAGAACCACAAAAGATCACCTGGACATGACTTAAAAAGGAGAAAAGCCCACTGCTTGTCCTCAACCGTCTTGATTCATCTCCATTTCTAATTAGTGCTCATCCACTTGTATTTCTGTTCTTATCACCTGTGATTCAACTCAACGAGTAATGATGGACCTATTATGCACTAGCTCTGCTAAGAAGCCCTTCAACATTCACGAGCTACCTTAATCCTCAATGACCATTTAATGGGGGTACTTATATCCCCATTTTACAGACAAGGAATTCTAGAAAAGTCAACCTACTTAACCCAAGTTCACCCAGTTAGTAAATACTAATTAGGGAGGAAAATTCCTAGGACCCTTGGCGTCAAGGCTACTGTTCCTTTCCACTATTTCAATTCCCACTCACTTTGCAAATCTCAACCCCAGGATAATATAAGTAAAGTGCAAATCTCAACCCCAGGATAATACCTGACATCTGATGCACACCAGTCAACATCAATGTCTTCACTGTCCTTGTTAATACTGTTTGTTGTTGTCATTATTAGAATCACTCACGTTAATTCCAGAATTGACTAATAATCCTTGACAGAGTTAAGCAAATGGTACTTTTAAATTACTCTAGCTGCTTAAGAGTTTTCATAAGTCCGGGAACCCAAAGTCCAGGAATCGGCTCAGGTCCATGAGGAACCTGGGCCAAGTCATTCGTGGACATTTCTCTAATGCTTGCTAGCAAATGGAGCACTCTGTAGATATCTCTTATAAAACTCCCACCCACAGACCTCTGCATTAAGATCCAGCCGCAGGGATTCTCGCAGAGGGAGGCTGAGCTACCTGTGCCCATTCAAGGCTGGCACGCAAGGCCAGCTCCAGTGAGCTTGCTATCAGGCACGTGGCAAGATACTCCTGAATTCACACAGGCAGGCAGAGGGGCGTGGGAGTGGTGACTGTGGCCAAGGAAGCTGGAAGGACCAAATGGACGTAGTGTTAAACTAACAGTGGGGAACAAAGCTTTCTAGCTCATTCCTACAGACCTGTGAGCTCACCTTGCTGACCATGAGCATTGCCTTCTTGCACATACACGGCTGGGCAGGCGAGGCATCTCTCTAGGGTCTTCTCTCTAAACTATTTCCTCCTTCAGAAGAGGGGGGTCAAGTGACTTCTAAAGCCTCTTCTCACTCTAAGATTCCCTGATTTTATTTTCCGTCTTTCTATGATCTACAATTGCCATACTGGGAGATGAACCTTAGGTTCCTACAGAGTGAAGATGAAAAATGGTAACAATCTTCCGTATCTCTGCTGTGTTATCCAGCCTGAGAAAGGAGAGTGGGAGGGAATTCTACAAAGACTCAAGCATGTGAAAAATTCCTTATTATAATCACTGTGTTATAACGTGCAAAGCCCTTTCTTATAAAGCCCCCTTCCTTTTCATTCATCAATCCTGTGTGGTAGGTTTTACAGAAATAGAATCAGAAGGCCAAAGAGGGTGAGTGACGATCGCAAGGGTTAGAGCTAATGAGACGGAGATAACAGGGCTCAAATCCAGCCTTCTGACTCCAAGCTCAGTGCTCTTTCTACCAAACGGTGCTGTCTACCAGAGTGATGTTTATTTATACTGAGAAATCATGAACCACTGTGCTTGTATTTCAGCTTAATGAATTAGATATACAGCAAGAGTAAACACTGTCAGGAGTTTGAAGAGTTTGGGTTCACAGACCCAGAAATGAAATTGAGTTATTAACCAATTCTCACTAGTGTGCAAATCACATGGCAATCTGATGTGCTTCCCCTGTGACAGACTCCTTGGAGGATCAGATCAGCTTCCTCCTCTCTTCCAGTTATGGGTCTAAGGACTCTCTTGACATTGCCTTGGGCCCATTTCTGCAGGCTAATTTGTATAAGTGCTCATTACAATAGGGGTCAAGATGACCTCTAAATGATCTCCCCAAGGAACTGTGGATCTAGCCATCTAGTCCCCAATGATAGCAATTTAAGGGAATATCAGGTCCTTTGATTGTTATACTATGTTGCTGCTTAAACAGGAATAGCAGACCTTGATAGGACCAGTTGCTAACATCTTTCTACTTCTATTCCACTCTTCCTTTATTATAACCCTCTCTTAATTCTAAAGTCCTCCCCTCCTCTACAGGCCTTCTTAGACGAAACACACATTAAGGGGCTGATAGTGAAAAATAAGGAGTCAGGCATTCTTCATGAAGGACTAATTTTAGAAAACAGGTGAAGTCTGTCCACCATTTTGCATTCATCAGTGGCACCAATCCTCATGCCTACTTTGTTCTTCTGCCCCTTTATGGTGCTGATGACTGCTCTGTGGGGTGTGTCTGAATCTCTGTGCTTTTATTATCATATATACTTCATGGCACCATGCTCTGCATGGCCCTAGTATTCATAAAGTGCTGGATGATATAAAGATCAGGCTAAGTTTGCCAAAAATGAAGTAGGACAATTGTTAAGTATTACTATTTCTCACAACAACCAATATTTAGCTAAACACACACATGCTCCGTAAGCTACCTGACGGCCTATAAGGTAGGTACTATTATTATCCCAGGATTGGAAGGTGAGGCACGGAGAGGCTAGGTCACATGACTTTGGTACCATGACTCCAGAAAAGGAACACACTCTTCCTGAAGCCTCACACTGTCCATTTACCAATTCTAAGGGACAGATCCAGTGAGGGATCATTAGCACCCAAGCCAACAAGCTGACTTCACCTCTTGCCACCAGTGACCAAGTATGGGGCTGTGGTGAGATCAGTCAGGCAGAATCCTTGGTATCATCTGCCATGGCCATGAGAATGGGGAGTGGTCATGCACAAACTGGACCTGACAATCTATCCATGTATTCTCTTCTTTTGACTTGATCAAATCAAGAAGAGGAAGGTACAAATATCAGCCCCCAAATACATATGGTCTTAGAACCCATAATGGCTAATGCTTATGAAGTATTTACAATAAGACAGGCACTACCTAAGGGCTTTTGAATATATTGGCTCACTGCATCCTCACAGCTGCTGCATAAAGTGGAGAACAACTACAGGTGAGGGAGCTAAGGCTCAGAAAGGTTAAGTAGCTTGCCTAGCATCATACACTTAGCAAGTGGAAGAGACTGAATTCAAACAAGATGTCTAGCTCCAGAGTCTGGGTTCTGAACCTTCCCTACCCCTTCCTATGGGGATCCTAGTATATACCCTCTGTTATAAGACTAATTTCTAATTCATCTATTTGCTCACTATGTCTGCCTTGCCCCTTTTCTCCTGACTTTTGGCCACAGCCTTGTTACTATGCTTGTATTTTAACTGGCATTACATTTCTTCTGGAGTTTCATTTTTAATTTTCAGCAATGTTCCACCCATATTTCCACTGCAAGATGACCTCCCATAGTTAGTTTTCCTTCTTTGCTGGTCCTGGCACACCATATTAGTACAAAAGATCAGAAATTAACAGGTGGAGGTGGCATTGACATTTCCATTCCCTACTCAGTAGAACTAACCCATTAATTAGAGGCTGTAACTAAAACAATGCTAGGTGAGTTTGGCAAAATGAAAAATAAAATTGCTGGGTTTTCTGCTTCTCATTCTAAAGGAATACAGCTATAAATTTCATAATCAAGCCATTAGATTGAGAACACAGGTGATGGTAGCAGAAATGAGTGGGTTAGGAGACTTAAGTCAGGACACAAAAACCGGAACTTAGGGACACCTGATAGCTTCTTCATCTAGTCCTCATTCTGTGGCCAAAAAGGCACAGAGCTGGAAGGCAATTTTGTGTCAAGACGGTCATATCCTCTTGGACATTGTCTTAAAACTAAGGTCAATCTAGGGGCACCTTGCTGGCTCAGTCGGTAGAACATGGGTCTCTTGATGTCAGAGTTGTAAATTCGAGTCCCACACTGGGTGTAGCGATTACTTAAAAATAAAATCTTAAAAAAAAAAAAAAGCTAAGGTCAATCCCATCTTCTTAGCAGCTATGTCTTTTCATTCATGAAACTTCCAGTATCTTTTTTGTTTGTTTACTAAACCTATATCTTCTGATTGTACCAGGAGTACTTCCTTTATTTACCCTAAGCTCACCCTCCCTGGGTTTCAAATAGAACTTTGAATCCTAGCAGTTGAGTATTTGGTGAACAAGGTCACACATACTTCATGTGATAAATATGGATCAACTTCCTCTCGTAGTGTTCGCCTTTGTTATCAGCAGACTCATTCCTATTTCTTTCATCCATATTTGGCTTTTGTGTCTAGTATGTATCAGGCTTTTTATTCTACCTTCATAGAACTGTACCCACTTCCTCTTGACCTCTGCACCTGCCATTCTTATATTTCCTCTGGGTTCATTAAATGCATTCCCTAGAGTGAAGTATGCAGTATAGCAGAGACAGGAAGGATCCTAGTATCAGAAAACCCTAAGTCTGAGGCAAGGTTCCTGCACCTATTACTCTGAAATCTTTATGCCTCAGTTTCTCTTTCAAAAAATGGGAGTAATACAAACATCTACCTTATGGGGTGGTTAAAATGAAAATGCAAATGGAAATGCTCCAAAATATAAGAAATATGAGTTATAGTTATTAATATTAATGTGATCCTTAATGATCAGTGACAAGAACAAATTATCTTATTCCTGGTAAAAAGTTAACATGGCTGTACTTAAGTGTAGAGTACTGTTGGGTTTCCCATGTCCTTTATGATGACATTTTGTTCCCCCATTTAAGCCAGGATAGCATATTGGGTCCATGTTTTCAGCGAAATGACTTTAATGAATTCTAGGTTATTTTTCTGAATCATTAATGATGTGACATACACCCTTTTATTTTATAACTATAACTAGACCCTGTATCTGGGAGAGCATTGCCTTGACATTGATAGTATAGAAATCACTTCCCTCTCTTCTGTCCTCTGACATGGATTCTAATGATCAACTTGCAGACCACCTCCATCAACTTGACTTTTTAGTATATAAAGCCTGGTATCATCTAAATCATGTGTAAAGACTGTCAGTTATACTGCTTTCATAACTGAGGCTCCATCACCAACAAATATGGTGGTAACTGACCATTAAAAAATAGATTTTAAAGGTAGAACCTGGCAAAGCTTTTTGAAAATCTAAGTAGATCCTCTTGATGAGCACGTATGGTACACCCTTATAACAGTGACACTCAGACTTGATTCCCTCTATAGACTCCCAGCGTTACCATGACCCCCACTGCTTGTGCCCACCCCTTACACTCACACTGGATTCAATTCATGTTGAAGTATTTACAGACCTCATCCATCATCATCAACTTCGGTGGTTTGCCCCCCAGAAGGGCTGAATCCTTACAAATGGGGATGGTCTGCCAGTTCAGGTCGAATGAGATATTTTGACACCATTTTCCCCAACTTCATCTCTGAAATTCTTCAGGACTGATGGCTGTTTCTTTTGCTGCATCAGTAACTTAACTATTCTTGTTACCTGGTTTGGGGTATCCTTAGTACAGTTGACCCTTGAACAACATGGGTTAGAAATGCACAGGTGTACTTATATGTGGATTTTTTTTCTATAAGTACAGTAAAGCACTGTAAATGTATTTTTCTTCCTTATGATTTGATTTTCTTAATAACATTTTCTTTTCTCTAGCTTACTTTGTTATAAAAATACAGCCTCTGATACATATAACTTACAAAATGTGTGTTAATCAACTGTTTATGTTATCGGTATGTCCTCTAGTCAAGAGTAAGCTATTAGTTGTTTGGGGGGTCAAACAACTGTACAGGGGGTCAGTGCTCCAACCCCCATGTTATTAAAGGGTCAACAGCTCAATATTACTTAAATTTCAGGGCGCCTGGGTGGCTCAGTTGGTTAAGCGACTGCCTTCGGCTCAGGTCATGATCCTGGAGTCCTGGGATCGAGTCCCACATCGGGCTTCCTGCTCAGCAGGGAGTCTGCTTCTCCATCTGACCCTCTTCCCTCTCGTGCTTTCTATCTCTCATTCTCTCTCTCTCTCAAATAAATAAATAAAATCTTTAAAAATAAAGTAAGACCAAATATATTTTAAAAAAATTTCAGAAAGTAAGATGTTTGTTAAAATTTCACAAATTCAGGACAGCTGGGTGGCTCAGTCAGTTAAGCGTCTGCCTTCGGCTCAGGTCATGATCCCAGAGTCTCAGGACAGAGCCCTGAGTCAGTCTCCCCTCTCAGCAGGGAGTCTGCTTCTCCCCCTGGCCCTCCTCCCTCTTGTGCTCTCTCTCTCTCTCTTTCAAATAAACAAATAAAATCTTAAAAAAAAAGAAATTTCACAAATTCTTCAGTAACAACTGAGAAAAGTCATTCTGTCAGTTACTTTTCTCATTTCTCCCCTTCCACAATCATGAAAGAATTTGAGGGTTTTCTGATTGGCACCATTTCTTTATATATTGTGGGGATCTCTTACATGCCTGATGGTTACCAAAATATATATTTTTGGTCAATTAATTTCTATTTAACACATATTATTTCCTACATAGTCATTTAATAATCTATTAAAGTTTTCCAAATCCTTGTGTGGGTTTTTTTTTTTCCGGTATTTAAAATGTTCCACGGGTACAAAACATACACTAGGTAAATTTGCCCTCTTTGCTAGAGGTTTCCACAATAGTGTAAGGAATAAGTGATATCCCACTTTGTGTTATCTTTGGTTTTGTGGGCAGAGCCGAACCTGAATTTGGTGGGGAAAAAGCTTCTGGTATAAAGATGGCTTTCTTTTTGTGGGCAGGCCTTTCAATCTTAAGTGAGGGATCCCAAAACTATAATAGAAACCCCTCAGCACATCCACTATCCCCTCAGGAGCAAACCAGAAAGCCTACCCTGACTGGCCTCTGCAGTAACACAGATGGAGGGCGCATACAGCCTTTGCCAAGAGGGAGGGCCAATCATTTGGGGAGGGATGGGAGAAGAAAAGATGTTTCCCGTCTAGAGTTTCTAAGATTGTATTACAGATGATAAAACTAAGATGAAGGGACTTTAAAAAGTAGCTGGCTCTGCCTCTTTAATTACCCTGTCTAGAAAGAAAGTCTGTCATCAGGGCTGGAGTCTGGGTCTGTTCAAGAGATTGATTGGAGTAAGACACCTTTTTTGTCCGATCTAGATTGCTTCAGTTTTACTGGAATTGCGGCAGGCCATAAACCTATCAGTGACTCAAGAAAATGGAAGCAATTAAGTCTGCAGGTGTGCATATTTGTCATATTAATGATGGATCTGTGTTAATACAAGTCACAGAAGGCTGCCACATGGCACATTCGTGTCTGTTGGGGGTGACATGACCTCGCGAGGCTGACACGAGGGAGTCCTGCTTCGTGAGGAGAGAGACCTCCCTCACCTGCCCACGCTCCCCCCTCCACCCCGGCACTGGCTTACGATCCTCCCCCCATCACGGCTACAATTCCAGTGAAATTATTTCATAGATGCTTAATTTGACTCAGGTGGAGAAAATGCCAGTTACAGATACCCAGTTAGATATGGAAGGAGTATAATTTGCAGGCATAATTTTGGAGTCTGACAGACTGCGCTTGCATATCAACCTCCCTACTTAATACTGGTTTGTCTTTAACAGGTTATTTAAGCCCCCAAAATGATTATATCCACTTTATAAAGTTGTTGTAAGCAGGAAATGAAGTAATAAATGTAAAGCTCTTCAGTGTCTTGTAGCTATGGTCACTTTAATGATTTCTCCTTTTCTGACCTTGAAAAAATATTTTTGCTCCTAGAAATGATTCCTCAGAGGCTGGCAGGCTACTTCAGGGTGAGGAATAGTATTAGGAAGGTTTATGAAGAGAACAGTAGACCAGGGCACGAGCCGTTCCTCCTCCCACAGCCCTTTCCTTAGGCACTTCTTCGCACATGAGCCTCTCAGGGTGGGCACCTCACCGAGGGCAGCCTGTCTACAGACGCAGCAGTGACCCACGACATGACCCAGCACAAGATGAGCTAATCAGATTCTTCCTCTTAGGAATCTGAAATAGGGAATATGGAACAAATCAGGCAAAAATCAGCAGAAGCCGAGCTCAGAAGGCTGCACGGTAAATGCACAGATGGGGAGTCTCTGCACCATAAGGGCCACTTCAAGCTGGAGAAATGAGGAAATAGAAAAAACATGAGTAAGCAAAGCTCTGGGGTCGAGAAAAGACATGGGGCAGAGAGGGAAACACTAGGCAAGATGGCAGGGGGGTGAGAAGAAGCTGATGCATGGCAGGATAACACAGGGAATACCCCAAAGCCCTCTACAGAGCCCTGAGTGCCGTCCCGTGATCCAGGTCCACTTGCCCTGAGGTCCAACAGGAGCATGAGCCCTGCAAGGTCACTGCCTCCTGCTGACATGTGTGAATCCTCTCGAGGATTTTCCCTGAGGAACTGAGTCCCTGCGCCTTGCAATCACAGGGGTCTATCCACCAAGACGTGGACACCCTTCAGAAGATCCAAAACGCTCATCGAATTCTGAACTCCGACCCCTCACTGGACGACCTTGATCATGACACACGGCACAGGCCTCCTCCGATCCATCTGTCCAGCTTACCACAAACTCTTCCTGCCCCCCCAGAACAACAGGCAAATAAACACATTTCACTCCTTATGAGAGAAGCCATAAACAATGTTTGCTGAGTCGGTGAGAGAGTCAAATAGATCCGGGTTCCTTCAGAATTGTATGTTTTCAAGTCTGGGTATGGCCCCGAAAGTCTCTTTCTAATTTTTTCCCATCTGTAAAATGGGAGTCATGCTAGCACGAAGAACAGTGTCAAACCACAATGTGTTGCCTCTATAAGGTCGTGAAACACACAGGTAGATAATTACGCTGGAAAGGCAATGCATTCTTCTTTATTATAAAAGAAAAGATTTTCCTTTGCCAACCCACATAACTTAACAGTCAGCAATAATGAAAAAGGAAACAAAAAAAAAAGCACTGCACATGACAGCTAAAACCAGAGTTTGATAAAATATTCTACTTCTAAAGGGATCCTGTCAAGTAAAAAAAAAAAAAAAAATCAATTTGAGTAGGGAAAAAAATCTGGTTTGTTTATTAGTTTTGCTCCTAATGCCACCAAATGGACCTCAATCTGAATGGCTTTTGAAATCAAATTTGCCGTTCTCCAATTCTGCAACTTACTCTTTATGCTAATTTGTCTGCACCTGCGGGGACAAAGACACTGGCAGTACTGAACATGAGAGCCAGGAAGAAAAAGCAGCACAAAGATTCAGGAAATTAAACCAGGACTAAATCATATTAGGTGTATAAAGGCTGGACTTTTTATAAAACAAGTAAAGAGTGGATTGAATGTCTGAGAGCGTATTCCGACTGGCAAAATGACAGGCTGTTGGTGAAGAAGCTGGTGTCTTTCCCAGGTCCCAGAAGAACGGTGGCATGGAAGGGTGGGGGATAATCTGTAAGTCCCAGTGTCAGGGCCAAGCTCAGTTTCCCCCAGCCTCGTGCATCTTAATCACAGGGGTTATTATAAGAATGTGTCAAGGAGTTTCATCCTTCAGGAACGTAGCTTCTAGAAGCGGGCATTAATTCTTCCTTCCAATTTAAAAATCTATTTATTTAGGTCTTTATTTTGAAAGAAGTACCATGATTTCAAGGAGAAAACTCAAGTCCCCATTTTCCCATTGTTTCCCACTATCTGTGCCTTCAAACATTTCCCTTCTCCTGCTGACCTACTTCATCAGGCACACTCTCTAAAGGTGGCTGGAGACAGAACAGAGTACCACAGCCACCACGAAACCAAAGGACAGAAGTGCTATGAAGGAGCTCAGAGATACTGTCCTCATCTTACAGATGCCCAACCCCTCAACAGCAGAAACTCCACAACCTCTATTTAAACTATAACAAAATTCCGAGAGTTAAATATTTTGCCCAAGGTCACACAGAGCATTAGCTCATAAGACATCCAGAGAGAGCATCTCAGACTGAGGCTCTTTCTGTTATACTGCCTCTAAGGATCCAAAAAAAAATCGAAAGTATAATTTTTATATTCTAAAATGCTTCTACTTTGAATGTTTTCTCTATTGCTCTGTCCAGTGTATTCAATCTTAGACTCTGCACTGTCAACGTTCAAGTTCTGTCAACAGCCGCTAACTGTTGAGGTCCAATGAGTGCCATGAACGTTATGTGTTTAATGCTCAAGGAAAAATATCTATTTCCACCTTGGAGTTATTAGACCTAGGGAAAAAAAAAATCAACTTGGCACGTAAAATGTTCAACAGCCACACTCTCAACTGTCCTTCCTCTTCTATCCTAAACATCTCTTCATTCCTCCATTTTTAACCCTATCACCAGGCGTAAAAGAATACAGGCATCACACACCTCAAAAGAGATGTTATATAAAGTGAAATAAAAAGGGAATCAATTTTGGATTCAACAGTTTGATTTTTCACTAGACCAGCTGTCATTTCCTTTAGACCAATACTAATTTCTTATAGAAGTAAGGTCATTTTTATGGTTAGTAATTACAGCAAACACATTTCTGTAACAAATAATACAAACCAACTTAGGAAGTAACTCTTTCTCATTAATTGATTGAGGAAAGTCTGTGTATCCCCTATTTGTGAATACAAGGTGATCGAAAATAAGAGGTTAATTGACTTTCTCGAAATCATGTCATGCAACAGGATTAGTGTTAGGGTTCACAGCGCCTACCTCTTCAGTCCAATTTGTTATTGGAGTCACAGAGGAATGTCTTTCAGTGAAACTTCTTGAGATTTTATGTCCCTAATTCTGTTCTGTTTCCCTAGGGAGGAAGTGTAGTGAAGGGGAAAGAGAATGGACTTTAGAATCAGACAGACGTGGTTAGACTCCCAACTCTGACATTTGCTGGTCATAGGATCCCAGGCAAGTTACATAACCTCAGAGCCTCTGCGTCTTCATTTGTAAAATGTACATAATAATGCACACTTCAAAGGGTGTGTATGCATTAAATGAGACCATGTGTGAAGTGTGCAGCAGATGCTCAATACATGTATGTATCCTTCCTGTCTGTATTTTTTTTCTTGGACAATTAAAATATAATGAGCCACAAGAGAGATAACAAACCAGAAACTGGAGGCCCTGTCCTCACTTATTTCCAATTAGCTGGTGAGTTCTAATGCTTCAACTTGAAAATAAGATAAAAATTGTGTACAGGACATGCACTGATGGTATCATTGTATTTATTTTTTTAAGATTTTTAAAATTTTTTTAGAGAACGGGAGAGAGAATCTCAAGCAGACTCCCCACTGAACAGGGAGCCTGATGTGGGGCTTGATCCTAGGACCCTGAGATCATGTGAGATCATGACTGAGCCAAAAATCAAGAGTCAGACACTCAACAGACTGAGCCACTCAGGCACCCGTTTTTTAAATTAATTTATTTAATCTCTACCCCAAGTGTGGGGCTCAAATTCACAATCCCGAGATCAAGAGTTACATGCTCTACTGACTGAGCCAGCCAGCTACCCCCGTTTAAAATGGTACCATTTTAAATGCCTGGGTCTTCTCGCTGGACAACATGGAGTAGGGAAAACATGAACAGGAAGAAGGAAAACCAAGGATCTCTTGCCTGATTGGGTCACTAGTAGACAGTGTGAAGTTTCACTCACATCCATTCATTCACTTCTTTTTCTTTTCTTTTTCTTTTTTTAAAGATTTTATTTATTTATTTGAGAGAAAGAGAGAGATAGTGAGAGATAGCATGAGCGGAGTTGGAGAGGCAGAAGCAGGCTCCCCAAGAGCAGGAAGCCCAATGTGGGGCTCTATCCCAGGACCCCAGGATCATGACCTGAGCCGAAGGCAAATGCTTAGCCGACTGAGCCACCCAGGTGCCCCTCATTCACTTCTTTAAAAGTGTTCTCCTGAGTCCTATCTTCACACCAAATACTAAAGGTTAAAAATATGAATGAGCTGGTCCATAAGTTTACATTCTAGAATGGGCAGGGGGAAAAAATTCAACAACTAGGAATGCCATAAAGGGGCTGCCGGAGAGGTATGCACAGGACAGAACTAGGATATAGCTTGTTGTTGTTGTTGTTGTTGTTGTTGTTGTTGTTTAATTTTTTTTTACCATTTTCACATCTTTGACCATCCAACAACATTTAACATTGTGGTTTATTCCTCCCTAAACTTCATTTTAATTGAAGCATAGTTCACACTGTCACGTTAGTTGCAGGTGTACAACATAGTGATCTGACAAGTCCATACGTTGTGTGATGCTCACCACGGTGAGCCGTCTGTTGCCGTGCAACACTATTCCAATACCATTGACTATCCTGCCTAAAATCTGATGTTTTCTTAAAATTTTTATTATGTCAGCAGTATAGCTGACATAGAATATTCAGTTAGTTAAAATTATTAAATAGCAAATTAGTTATAAATTAGTTTCAGGTGTGCAACATAGTGATCCAACAATTACATACATTACAAAATGCTCACCACGGTTAGTGTATTACAGTGTTATTGACTATCTCCCCTATGCTGTACTGTCCGTCCCCATGACTTACTTATTTTATAACTGGGAGTTTGTACCGCTTAATCCCCTTCACCCATTCCACGCCCTCTCCCCCCACTCTCCTCCCCTTCTGCAACCACCAATTTGTTCTCTGGGTTAGGAGTCTGAAGGAGAGTATCAGGGAGGTTTAAAAGAAGAGATGACACTGGAACTAGGTTTAAAGATAAAGGTGGTTCTCTGCACAGAGTGCATGTGGCAAAGGGAAGACGCTGACCACGCTGTCAGCTTTCACATGGAGCCACGTAATAACAGAGCAGCCTCCAAGATCCTTGGCTGTACCAAGCTGAAGAGCTCCCTGGAGGCCAAGGTGCAGGGGCCACTGTGTGCCACGCTGAAGGGCTTGAACTTTATCTACTGGCAAAAGGGTCTGATTTGTGCTTTTAAAAAGCTGGCTGTGGAACAGAAAGACCAGGAGAGCTGAGATCAGGAACAGGGAGATCACCAATGGAAAAGTGGAGTGAAGAGGGGTTAGGGGCTTGTACTAAGGACAGAAGAGAGAAAAGGCAGAAACAACAAAAGGGGAGGAATTAAGAGTGAGTCCCTGATGGGATGCAGGGAGGAGGGGAAGGGAAGGCCTGTGGGTAGCCCTGAAAGGCTAGTGGGAGGCTCACCCACGGAGGACATGCAGGGTGGGAGGAAGTCTGAGTGAGGGAGTGGAGCTTCCCATGTGCGTAGTCTCAATTACCTTTTGCACCTCCAGGCAGGAGTATCCCATAGGTATGTAAATGCATGCATCAGAAGCACGCAGGGAAACTTCTCTCTGGTCAGGCAGGAGTGATGGTAAGCTGGAGCCCTGGGAATGGATGAGTTCATCTACAAGCTTGCAGTGTGCAAAGGTTTGGGGCCCAGGATGACACTGGGACAACACTGTCCTGTAAGGGCAAGTATTCTCTGGGTCTCAGTTTCCTCTTCTGTCAAGTGAGAGGGATAGGCTTCTGTGCTCTCTCAGGTTACTTTCTCCTCCACAGTGTCTCATTTCATGCTTTTTGTATCTGGCTCAGGCTTTCACTCACAAACAGCTCTTTTCTTTCCTCCACCTTTGTTATTTTTGGAAAAGACTGAAGTTTAAGCTCCTCTGAAGTGGCCCCTTGATCCTTCTGTCATAAGGGCATGCATACGAAGGGTACAGCAGGGAGACTTTCCAGAAGAAGAAAAGGCAGGCGAGAATTAGGGCAGGTCTCAGTTCCAGGACATGGCCCTCCCCGTGCCTTCAAAGACACCACAAGAGCATGGATTTCCCGCCCCCTCCTCCGTTGTTCAGGGGAGGGTTTTGTTTTTTTTTTATGTTATGTTAATCACCATACATTGCATCATTAGTTTTTGATGTAGTGTTCCATGATTCATTGCTTGCATATAACACCCAGTGCTCCACGCAGAACATGCCCTCTTTAATACTCATCACCAGGCTAATCCCTCCCCCGACTCCTCTCCCCTCTAGAACCCTCAGTTTGTTTATCAGAGTCCATAGTCTCTCATGGTTCATCTCCCCCTCCAATCTCCCCCCCTTCATTCTTCCCTTCCTGCTATCTTCTGCTTTTTTTTTTTTAACAAATAATGTATTATTTGTTTCAGAGGTACAGGTCTGTGATTCTACAGTCTTACACAATTCACAGCACTCACCATAGCACATACCCTCCCCAATGTCTATCACCCAGCCACCCCATCCCTCCCACCCCCCACCACTCCAGCAACCCTCAGTTGGTTTCCTGAGATTAAGAATTCCTCATATCAGTGAGGTCATATGATACATGTCTTTCTCTGATTGACTTATTTCGCTCAGCATAACACCCTCCAGTTCCATCCACGTCGTTGCAAATGGCAAGATTTCATTCCTTTTGGTGGCTGCATAATATTCCATTGTATATATATACCACATCTTCTTTATCCATTCATCTGTCGATGGACATCTAGGCTCTTTCCATTGTTTGGCTATTGTGGACATTGCTGCTATAAACATCAGGGTGCACGTACCCCTTAGGATCACTACATTTGTATCTTTGGGGTTAATACCCAGTAGTGCAATTGCTGGGTCATAGGGTAGCTCTATTTTCAACTTTTTGAGGAACCTCCATACTGTTTTCCAGAGTGGCTGCACCAGCTTGCATTCCCACCACCAGTGTAGGAGGGTTCAGGGGAGGGGTATTTGATACACACCAGAAAAAGTAACACCAGCACCTGGCATTAAATACTCCTGGCTTTCCTTAGTACTCTCTCTCTCCTCATACTGGGGGGAGTTCCACCACCACAAATTGTGCCTAACGTATCGGCACCTCATAACCGACTAGTAGATTTAAAAATTCTTAGTACCATAAAATTTTCATTGGCCCTATCCCCAACTATAATTTTACCCACTCTTCCTCTAACCAATGTCCACTACTTCCCACTTTTCTGCATCCCACCTGCGTGAGGTGTGTGCAGACAATCTCTGTGGAAAATACACCCAAATTCCTCTTAAACCCAAGATAAAGGGGAGGAAATGCAATTTATTTTTTGTATACTGCCCGTTTCTCATTAGCCTTGACTTCTCAAGCCCTTGGGTTATGGGCCAGTGCTTATTTTCATGGCTGCATTACTAGATTTTATTACATTTGTACTGAGAGGCAAGATGGTCTCATTTTATATCTGGGGAAATAGGTTTAGTGACCTGATGACAACCACTGGCCATGGATCAGTATATTTCCCGATTATGTGAGTCCAGGGCCATATGTTTTTGGTTGTCTGGGCAGAGTATAAAATGTATTACTCATCACATACAAATTCAACACCAGTGATCTATCACCCTCTTTCTGGCCCCACCCAGTGTCAGGAGATGGCAGCCCTCAGGATTTTCTACAGTTCTTATAGGAAATTTTCAGGTCCAAAAGCATCATTCTTCTCTGTGCCAAATCAGGTCATGTGTCATTGAGAAGAAAAAAAAAATGCTTCCTCTCACCTTTAACAATAAAAATTTTTTTAGATATTGGAAATTAGGGATTCCAAATATAAAGTCAGAAATTAATAAAAATGCAGTACATGAGGCTTTCCCTGTACAAAACTGTGACTAGTCATTAGGTCTCTGTCCCTGGAATAAAATACTTGCCTCTTGCAAAGGCCCATGACATATCAGGAAAGCAGTGGAAGAATTGTTTCCTCCCTGTGTGTGTGTGTGTGTGTGTGTGTGTGTGTGTGTGTGTGTGGAACTCTTCCCCAAATCCTCAATTGTCAACACAGTCTCCTAAATGGACCACTTCCAGCCATAACCACCTGGGGTCCGGTTATCAGGATTATAAATTAAATATAGCTCTGTAAGGGAGTCTTAATACCACCTGGACCAAACCCCTGTAGGAAGCTCTTCTGCATCTCAGGTGTCCAGAAAAATAAGGGCCTGGAGGTCTCTAGGGACAGACGCTTGACATCCTCCTCCAAATCGTTGCCCACAGCACATGTATCTTTTGTCAGTGTAAATTATCCATGGCTGTCACTTAAACCTGCTGTTTTAGTTCTGTCATCTTTGGAGACAGAAAGTAACTACTCTAGAGTCTCTTTATTTTAAGTGCAAAAAGGTGACCACCGCCCTCTGGATAACAAGTGCCTCTGACCACAAAGCTCGGTGCTGCTCCACCATCATGAGGGGAAGTAAGTTTTCATAGTCATATTTCAGAAGCCATCAGGGAGGGAAGAGTTGGAGGGGGTCACGATTTCCACGTAGGAGGAAAGAAAAGGAAATGACTGCACGGACCAAGGACAGGAGAACCATAGAGTCATGCTTTCCCACAATCCCCGGTCCTACCTGTCTCCCACTGAAGGCAGAGGCTGCTGTGCAAGCGCCCAGAGTTGATGTACACTAACTGCCCAGTCACAGAGGTGCCAAAGAGTCTGTCCCTCCCACGACAGAAATCTCCAGAGTGGGTAGATGCTGAGCCCAATTCCTGTTTCCATAACTCAAACCTACCATCCCAATCCCAATCAACCTATAGGAAAACTGAGCTCTGTTTACTTCCTTGCCTTTCAGTTCAAGATTTTCCATATCTTCACTTTTCCCTTCATATCCTATCCATTTTAGAGGGAAAGTTATTCTATTTCTTCCCAAAGTTCAAGCCCTCTACTTGGGCTCTTCAACCTCTCCATCACTTGTTAGCCCTGAAGATTTAGCTCTACTATCCTCTTTTACCTCCAGTCTTTTCCAGTATTTCTTCCTCTTTTGTCTAAAAGAAGACTAAAAGAAACAAAAACAAAAACAAACCCAAACCTAAAAATAAATAAATAAAGTAAGGTTAAAGATCATTCTCA
Organism: Eumetopias jubatus; assembly: GCF_037043125.1. Taxonomy (NCBI): domain Eukaryota; kingdom Metazoa; phylum Chordata; class Mammalia; order Carnivora; family Otariidae; genus Eumetopias; species Eumetopias jubatus. The sequence continues at coordinate 50,107,610 of NW_028274818.1, read as the reverse complement.
CTTCCAACTCCTCCAAAAAAACCCCCCAAAACTTTGACTTCGATTTTGACTTTTCTCACTGCCTTTTTTTACTCTCATTCAATGCCAAACCCTTCAAAAACTGAGCCTATGAATTCATTTTCTCTACTTATTGTCCCATTTACTTCTAAACCCACTCTTCATGATATAGGGTGTGGAACAGAAGAGCACTGGGGTAAGACATTATGAACTTCTAATTGGACCAGGGGCATCTTGGAAACATGGCTTGAGCACAGCAAGTGAATGCAAGAGAGGGACAGAATCGTAGAGGGTAAGCAGAAGGTATGCCCCAGACCGGTACTAATCCATGCCAGGCACTGCATTGGGTATTGCTAATACTTGTCTCATTTGATTGCAGATCACTTTGGTTCCTACTTCATTTCTGCTCCTAACCATCTAAATGATACCGAACAAGTCAGTTACCTTTTTCTGGACACTCATTTCCTATCCATAGGACAAAATGATTGGACTAACAGATTTCTCATACTCCTTGACATCTAAAAGATACGAAGGAAAAGCATTTGGTTGGATATGTTGAAGTAGAACTTAGGAAATAGTCCCAGATTTATAAGGTATCCTTTTTTTTTTTCTTTTATCTGACTGGGAACCTTGTTCATTTTTCTTCCTGTTTACCCAATTTTTTATTGGGTAAAATTTATTTTTTCCTTTTTTATTCAAAGATATGTTTGATTGGGGCCACATGGCCCAGTGACAAGATCATGGTTTTTGAAGCCAGGCAGTATGAATTTAAATCCCACTTTGCCACTTTACTAGCCATGTGACCCTGGACAGGCTACTCGACTGATCTGAGCCTCAGAATCCTCACCTGTAAAATGCAGCTAAGGCAGTAAAGTGCACCTACAAAATCCCCGCCTCCCAGGATTCTTGTGACAGGTGGCTGAGGTAAATAGCCTGGCTCACACAATGGTTGGCACAGAGAAGGCATGGGAATAAATGTGAGTTCCCCTGGTTTTCTCCCTTCTCTCTTTCTTCAATAGCAAGGGCACAGTTTCTATCAGGTTCCTAATAAAAACTTCAAGTACCTCAATGGCTCCCAGGTGGGCTGCTGCCCTTAATGGGGAATGACTGACCGAGGGGAACCCCCTCATTATTCCATGAAGTAACGGTTTTGCCACAAGTTCACGGGGTTAGTTAGCGACAATGTCAACATTAGCAACCAGGTTGTTGTACAAGAAGGGAAAAAAACAGCCATAACCCTGAAATGAAAGAAACAAATAAACCAAACAACAACATCAACAATTAGACTTCAAATGTACTGTATATGAGTGGTAGAAAAAAATCATTCTACAAATGTTCCTCTACTTAATTCGCAGACGCTGGGACCCATCTAGATGCTCAGCACTTGAAGAAGGGGTGGATAAATGATGATTCAGACAGTATGATGGAATCCTAGATAATAAGAAATGCCATGAACTATCATATGTTTCCAAGAACATTTAATGACATGGCCAGTCATGACGGTCAAATATTATAAGGTCAAATATTTGTTTTTTAACTTTTTAAAAACTGTGTAAGATATCAGCTCAGTTTTCTACAAAGAAACTTTATACGAACAGAAAATTGGCAGAAGCTGTGACTCGTGTTTATAGTTCATCTCTGGGGGAGTAGGGTTATGATTTTAAATTTCTTCTCTATGCTTTTTTTTGTGTTTCCTCTAATTTTTCTATGATCGATAAATAACTTTTAATGAAAAGAAAGTAATGGCTTTTATTTTGATACCATAGATTGTTGAGTATCTTCAAGGGTAACTAATATGCATACTCTGGGTGTTTTGTTTGTAAAACTGCCAAAGCCATTTGCAGGGCATAGACTATTATAGCTAGAGAGACCCAGAAAATAGCATCTATTATCAAACTTTTTTTTTTCAGCAAAACTCTTTCTTCAAAAGAAACCTTAAAGAGATGCTTACTATGTCAACAAAGATAAGAGTGCTTCTCATCCCAGCAGGGATAATGGGCTCAGAACCCCATCATTCCCATTTTCCCGCCCTGCTGTTGGCAGTTAAGGCATGTTAATGAAATCTCTAGGACTCTGTGAAACACAATTTGTCAAGATCCTGATTTGGTCCAACCTCTCCATGCCACGGATGAAGAATCAGGCACCAAGAGGGGCAGTGACTCGCATAAAGTCATAAGGGTTCCTGACCAGGGCAAACAGGAAACTCGGATTTCCAGACACCCAAACAGGTTTCATGAGAGCCTTGCCTAAAAGAGGAACGCATCTTTCAGTAATGTTCTTGGGATCCAAGACCGGCAACAGAACCTGCGAGACTGACCATGAAGAGTCAGCCATCCTCAACAGTGTGCTCAGCAAGCCACGTATGGAATTCTGCCGGCTCAGCAGGAGCCCGGACATTATTTATTATTCGCAGGGGACCATGGCTCTTTTGCAACCTTCGTACTCTGTGAATCCTCTCCCTCCGCCGCCCCCCCTCACCCCAGGCTGCCTAAGTTCACAAGAAATACTAGTAAACCTCTTTCCCTGGTGGCAGTGAATCAAAGTCCCTGTAGTCAGTGAGTCCTCCACCGTGTTTCACAAAGAGCCAAATTTCGGATGGAAGCATAAAACCCCAAATCTTGCTGAAGCCATTCAGAGGGCCCAGGGTGCTTGTAGGAGCTGGGGAGTGTTAATCCCCACTTGCCAGGCCATCTCCTACTCTGGTAATTACATTTTGCCTCAGAAACACATTCCCGCTCCTGCTGTTAGATGCAGGCTTCATTTTCACCTCGCCAAGTGAGGTTTGGAGGTAAGGTCTGTCTGAGGGTGGCTCTCGGACCCTGGAGGTGGCTTCATTCAGGGCAGGGCTGCATTTCAGAAACTGCTGAGCCAGGGTCTTTGTCCTGGGGCTTCCTGCGCTGTTCGCAAAGAGCTTTGGATTAAAGAAGGTGGATACCTGTAAGGTATTATTATCACCTAATCTTTTTCTATCTTCAACTCGGGTAATAGTGATGAGGAACCCAGCTCACATGCGTCCGAGCTGCAGTTTAGTACCAGCCCGAAGGCTGGGATGTTGAAAATCTATCTGAACCCCTCAGATGTGACAGAATTAGACTGGAAATCTGCTGAAGTACCTGAAGAGAATGGAAGGCTGCCCTACCTGCTACACATGGGTACGCCCGCCTGCCCACCCACCCGTCACTTCTGCCACCACGACAAGACAAGATGAAGTTCCACTGCCAGAGATGACCAATATTCACTCCCGAGTGTCCAGCCTCCCTTTCTTGGTGCTCCCCACTTCTCAAGGGGGGAAATGGAGGCAGTCCCCTTGAGCCTGAGAATCAGGCCAGCAAGCCAAAGACACAGCGAAGCTAGAGCAGTGGCAACATTCACTGTGTGTCTGATCAGACACCGGGCTGAATGTGGCCAGTGTCACCAACAGTAAGATCAAGAAGGCAGGCAGGACAGTCTCAAGGGGAAAACCCATGTTTTTTGAAGTTCTCAGCAAACCAAGAAATGTTGCTTTATTTTTATTTATTTATTTATTTTTTTGGTGGGGGGAATCCTACACTCTACTGATACTATGCTAGTTTAAAAATTAAACATTTCATTTTAAAATGTAACATGCCGATTCGAAGAAGTCAAACCACCCAGAAGTTTTTGAAGCAAAACTTCTGCCTCTCTGCCTTGCAACCTCACTCCCGGAAATAACTAATATTAAAGTTCAAAATATATCTTTGCACGACCTTCTCCAAGCTCATATAAATAGATATAAACACATGTGGAGTTTTTCTTCCCTCTCTCCTTCTTTCTTCCCTTCCTTCTCTTCTTCCTTCCTTCCTCAACAAAGAGGGTATTAAAAACAGCAAAATGCTTCCATTAAGGTTTAGAGAACAGTAATACTTATTGGCTAGGAACCACTTCACTTGTTCTAGAGTCAGAGTTACTACATGTGTTTCTTCTCCCTTTCCCCTACCACACTCGCCTGCCCTTCATGGGAAGGGCGCTGGGCAGACACAAGGACAGTGAGCAAAGAAGGAGGGCAGATTGGTGATTTCCTTGGTTTATGTACATAGCCACAACCAGTCCTTCTCCTCAAAAGCAGAAGAGGTGACCCAGCAGCCCATGGCTTCATCTCATCAGTGTGCCGCCATGGAGCTTCCCCAATTCTGTGATTTGTCTGATGCCAAAAATCTTCCTCCTCGGTGGAAAACTCATACCACCGATGGTCCTTGAAGGTCCCATGAGAGTCTCTAGATGTGACTCTTCCAATCACAAAAGCACCTATGGAGGGAAGTTAAAGCCATTTGTTATCCTTTGGTTAATGTGTTACTCTTTGATCCAGAGCTATGATGGGCAGCCGAAGGAGAGAGAATGGGAGAGAGATGCACCATACTGTGAAAATGTTTGAGACAAGTAAAATCAGCCAATACAAGTACCCCTCAAGTCTCAGAGTCCAGTTCACAAAACACTGGGAACCTTATCTGATGCCCTCAGGATACATATCCTGCCGCACTGGTACCACCCTCTCCCACACATACTCACTCTCACACATAGCGTGTGCAGGAAGCCTTGTTCTGTCTTTATTCTCACCCTATGGCCCCCTCCCAGCACCGTCAACATACTGGGCCCTCTGGGGTTCTTCCACAACCCTACAAACCCCATCAAAATTGACCCTTAGCAAAGGGCTTGAAATCAGACACTAAAATAAAAATTAGAAGTCACTGAAAATGGTCACCTTTCCTAGGGTATTATCAGTCAGTGGTTGAGGGAGCCTTTTATGAATAGGGCCTCCTCTTCACTTCTGACACCAAAAGCATCAGTTGCCCATATATTAGTTTAGCCTTGCTTACAGGAGCATAAATATATACACTTGTAAATACAACACACATACCACACGCCTCAATCACCACCACTATCATCAGTGCAATACAAAGGCCCTAGCAAGTTACAGACTTATGACTTATATATAGTTAAACTGACTCTCTTTGCTGCTCATTTTCATCAGACAAGCCAACCATTACCATCTGACAATGCTCTAGGTGGAGGGAACTCACAGTCCCAACAATGAGTAACACACAACAGCACTCTGTTCATGTGCTATACATATATGTCACACTTCCTATATTTACTTAGCTTTTCCATTTTCTCTAATTTAAAAGTTCACCAACATTGGGGCGCCTGAGTGGCTCAGTCGGTTAAGCATCTGCCTTCAGCTCAGGTCATGATCCCAGGGTCCTGGGATCGAGGCCCACATCAGGCTCCCTACTCTGCGGAGAGCCTGCTGCTCCCCCTGCTTGTGCTCTCTCTCTGTGTCAAATAAATAAATAAAATCTTTAAAAAAAAAAGTTCACTAACATTAATTGAGTATACATGAAGTGTGAGACACACACATTACAGGCATTATGTCACTTAATCCTCAAAATAACTCCATGGTGTTGGTATTATTATTCTCTTTAAGCTGTGAGCTTCCTAAAGGACAAGATCCATAAGATAGTCTTATGTTTCCGGTCCCTGATGGAGTGTCTAGTAGATAGACCAGCAGAGTAGCAGGGCAGACAAATAGCATCATGATGAAATCCTAAAACTAGAAGAGATGACCAAACTTATCGACACTGGATATCGATCCGATCATAAATTCCATCCAGTCATCAGCTTGTGCCAATGAAGCTCAACCTACACTCCCCCTTTGCATAAAAAACATCCACCCACGGGGAGCGCAGTCAAACTACTCTCTACATTGAATCAAAGCATCTCCTCTGAAGCTTCAACCCATTAATCCCTGGCTGTACTCATTTGTCTTCTCCCACATCTGCACAAAAGGTCTTCAAATATTTGAAGTCCGCTCCCATGGTCTTTCTCTGATCAAACATAACTAGTTCATTTAATTGTTCCTTATCTTTTCAACATGTCTTGGGACCCCTTTGCCATTCTTTTTACATGTCTTCGTTTTTGAGATTGTGTACAGAAGGGGGCTAAACTCAAACGTTAGTGAGGAGCAGGTGGGTAGGACACCTGTGTGTGAGCCTGGCCCTGCTCCAGGCAACAAAGGAGTGATAGGGCTGGTAGTGAAGACAGAGGCGTGACTTACCAAAATTCCTTCAGATGAGAAAACAGACTTTGTGAAAGCCAAATAGAGTGTATTTGGACTAGATTCACCCACTGAACTGGATGCTTCCTGAAACACGGCAACCAGAACTGACCTCCAAAATCTGGGAGCCATTTGACCAAGCTCTTCAAAAAAAGTGACATTCATTCCTCATTGGAGTAACCATACTTGTATTAATGCTGCAAACGTTACATTAGCCTTTTAAAAGGATATGACATTCTGTTGACTCACATCAGGCTCCCTGTGAACTAAAGCCTGGAATTATTTTTATAGGGCTGTTATTAGTTGTTTTTCTTGAAGGCAGTTTTAGGATTCTCTGTTTGTTCCTACTAAATTTCACCCTGTCAGATTCAGCCCAGCTGTCCAATCCATCAAGGTTCATCTGAGTACTGAGTCTTCTGACTTTGCCCAGTGCAAATATTCCCTCTGCTAGTTTCACATAACCTATAATTACGATAAGTATATCTTTTTTATTGATATATGATTTGCATACCATAAAACTCACTCTTTGAAATTATACAGTGATTTTTTAGGGGCGCCTGGGTGGCTCAGTTGGTTAAGCATCCGCCTCTTGATTTTGGCTCAGGTCATGATCTCAGGGTTCTGGGTCCGAGCCCCACGTTGGGCTTTGCGCTCAGCAGTGAGTCTGCTTGAGATTCTCTCTCTCCCTCTGCCCCCTCCTCGTGTCTCTCTAAAATAAATAAATAAATCTTTAGAAAGACTGCACAGTTATTGTTAATATATTCACAAAGTTGTGCAACCATCACTATCTAATTCCAGAAGACTTTTATCCTGCCAAAAAGAAACTAATCCCATTAGCAGTCCGCATGCCTCCTCCCTCCACCCTCTGGCAACCACTAATTTACCTTCTGTCTCTACGGATTTGTCTATTATGGACATCCCATATAAATGGACTCATACAATATGTGGCCTTTTGTGTCTCCTTTCCTTTACTTAGCATACATCATGTTTTAAGATTCCTACATGTTGTAACACACATCAATACTTCCTTCATTTCTATGGCCAAATAATAGTATATTGTATAGATAGAGCACATTTTGTTTGTTCATTCATCAATTGATGTACACTTGGATGTTTCCACTTTTTTAATATTATGAATAAGGCTGCTATAAATATTCATAAGTAAGTTTTTGTGCAGACAGATGTTTTCAATTCTCGAGTATATACATAAAAGTGGAATGTCTGGGTCATATGTAACTCTATGCTTAACTTTTTGAAGAAATGCCAAATTGTTTTCCACATCAGCTGAACCATTTTGCATTCCCACCGGCAATGTGTGAGGGTTCCAATTTCCTTACACCCTTGTTAGTATGGATTCTTGTTTGTCTTTCTGATTACAGCCATCCTAGTTGCTATGAAATGGTATTTCATTGTGGTTTTTATTTATAGCTACCTAATGACTAATGAGGTTGAGCATCTTTTCATGGGCTTATTGGCCATTTGTCTATCTTCTTAGGAGAAATGTCTACTTAAATCTTTGCCTCATTCTTAGTTGGACTGTCTTTTTTAATGGGCTGAGTTATAAGAGTTTTTAAAATATATTCTGGATATGAGCTCTTTATCAGATACATGGTTTGTAAATATTTACTACTATTATATGGATTACATTTTCAATTTCCTGATGGTATTCTTTGAAACACATAAATTTTGATGAATTTATTTGTTTTTCCTTTTGTCTGTTTTTCCCTTTGTCGTTTATGCTTTCGCTGTCATATTTAAGACCCACTGCCTAATCCAAGATCACAAAGACATATACCTATGTTTTCTTCAAAGGGTTTTAGAGTTTTAGCCCTTACATTTAAAGATTAGATCCATGTTAGTTAATTTTTGTATACTGGATGAGGGAAGGGTCCAACTTCATTCTTTTGCGTGTGTTAGAAAACCACAAGCCCAAAATGAATTCGCTGATGTTAAGGGCCTCACCCCAGCAAACCAAGACTTAATCCAGTTTCAGCTCCCACAACCCCAGCCCCAGGAATGTAAACTTTAACCAGCCAAGATGGAATTTTCCGGTTAGCACTATGAGGCAATCTGCTGACAGACCGACAGCTCTGCTCCCCTTAGGAGAATGACCTTGCCTAAAATAATGCATTCCTTGCTTTAAAAACCTTTTCTTTGCTGGAATGGTGGGGGGTGGGAGGGATGGGGTGGCTGGGTGATGGACACTGGGTAGGGTATGTGCTATGGTGAGTGCTGTGAATTGTGCAAGACTGTTGAATCACAGATCTGTACCTCTGAAACAAATAATGCAACATATGTTAAGAAAGAAGAAAAAGAAGAAGATAGCAGGAGGGGAAGAATGAAGGGGAGTAAGTCAGAGGGGGAGACGAACCATGAGAGATGATGGACTCTGAAAAACAAACTGAGGGTTCTAGAGGGGAGAGGGTGGGAGGATGGGTTAGCCTGGTGATGGGTATTAAAGAGGGCACAGTCTGCTTGGAGCACTGGCTGTTATATGCAAACAATGAATCATGGAACACTACATCAAAAACTAATGATGTAATGTATGGTGATTAACATAACATAAAAAAAAAAACCTTTACTTTCCTGCACTCCATGGCGCTTCTCTCTACTTGCTCGATGCAATGCTGCTCAATTCATGAGTCATTTAATAATTACACTTCAGATTTACTACACTGAATTTTGGGTTTTAACACATGGGATACACTGTTCTGCACCATCCCAGAACCATTTTTCTCCACTGAATTGTCTTGGCACCCTTGTCAAAAATGAATTGTCTGTAAATATCTGCATTTATTTCTGGACTTTCAATTCTATTCTATTCCTCTATGCCCATCCTTATGCCAGTGCTACACCATCTTTATTATGGTGGCTTTGTAGGACAAACATGCCTTTGAATGTTATAGAATTTGGTTGTGGAAATGCAGAACAAGACAGAATTGGAGAACCCTGTGGCATGGCGCAAGAATATAAGCTCCATGAGGGCAGAAGTCTTGTCTCTTTTGGTCTCCGGTGTGTCCCCAGTACCTAAAAAGGGTCTGGTACATGGTAACGTTCTGAATAAATATTTGTTGCCACGAATGAATGACTGAATAAAAAATATGATTAGAATCCACTCTCAAATTTCAACCATGTATGAATCTACCTAGTTGGCCCAACATTCTGCCTTCTCCCTCCACGGTGTCAGAAAAACTAATGTGGAAGACCTTGCCAAATGCCTTGCCGATGTTTAAAGAACATTTATTTGAACCCTCAGTGCAGGATTCTGCGTGTACTCTCGATCACCTTAGAATCACCAAAAGAGCTATGACTTTGACCATTCCTGGCACAGGAAGGTTACCGCTTGGTCATTTAAGACAGAAATCCTCTATTATTTATCCCCCTGAAACCAGTATTACCAATTCAGAAGAACTGCAAAATCCTAGGGCAACCACACTCATACCATTCGGCAGCTCAAGAGAAAAAGGAGAACCTCCATGTGGTGAGCTAATACTCTAGAGGTCACATTCAACCTTTGGGGAAGAGCAAGCCCAGGAAGCAACAATGGAAAATAAGCAAAAGATGACCTTCCCCACACCCTCAAGATTGGCTCCTCCAGGGCTCTTCCTGCCTCTGAACAGAACCTGGGTGGTTGGAAAATGACACAGGGACAGATCTCATCAACAGGTGAAGGAAAAATCAATAGAGAAGGAAAGATTTCAATCACTTCCCGTAGATGAATGGCTAACAGAGTTTTGTTTTTTTCAAAGTTCAGGGTTTTTTGTTTTTGTTTTTGTTTTTTAACAGTATGTGACAGCTGACTTTTCAGCTATGTGTTTTGTACATGGACTTGTTAGGTTTCTGAATTTAACTAAAAGTTTATATTTGGGGGTTTACATGCAGATCTACATAAAAATACTGGTACTGACATTGGGACCCAAGGGAGCCTGCCTCGTAGAAATATCCTTGCCTGAAATTTCAGGAACCTTCATACAACTCCTCGAATCCAATCACTCCAGCCTCATGTACCAAATGCTGCCTCCACATTAACAAATAGCCATCATCATTTTCATTTGAGATTGCTACACAAATTATCTCATTTAATCTTTTCAATTTAATCTTTTCAATCAAACAACACTGTGTTTTAACTCTGCTGGAATTAAAATAAAAGTAAAAAATTTAAAAAGGCAAAGAAAACCCAGGTCTGTCTGATACCAAACTGCATGCCCTTAGCCACTGTACATCCTGCCTCCCAAGACAATATAAGGCTCGATGAATGTGCATGGGGTGGTTTTAAATGAAGAGAGGCTGCCTGTGCACATGATTGCCTCCTGAGTATAATCCAACTGCTCTTCTTCCTCCAGGTGCGGCCTTGGACTTGGCCAGTTCAAATCCACATAATCTCAAGCCCATTGCCTCATTTTCATTTTATCCTTCTCACATTCTCAATTTGTACTTTTATTCTCAATGTGTGCATGTGTGTGTATGTGTGTGTGTGTGGTAAAAGAACACCTGACGTGAAATGTACCTTTCTAACAAAGATTTAAGGGTACAGTATAGTATTGCTAATTATATACACATTATTGCACAGCAAAGCTCTAGAACGTCTTCATCTTGTATGACTGAAACTCTATACCCATTGAACAGCAACTTCCCATTTCCTTCTCCCTCCAGTCTTTGGCAACCACCATTCTTTCTGCTTCTTTGGAGACCTCATGTAAGTGGGATCATGCACTATTTGTCTTTCTGTGGTGATTTATGTCATTTAAGACAAGGTCCTCAGCGTTCATGCATGTTGTAGTGTCTGACTGGATTTTCTTCTTTTTTTAAGGCTGAGTAATATGTATATTTTTTCCTTCATTCATTTATCAGTGGGCATTTAGATTGTTCCCATACCTTAGCTACTGTTAATAAAGCCACGATGAAATGGGAATGCAAATATCTCTTTTAGATCCTGTTTTGTTATGGGGGGGGGGAGGGTAAATACCCAGAAGTGGGAGTGCTGAACCATACAGCAGTTCTACTTTATAATTTTTGAGAAAACTTCATGTTTTCCCTAACAGCTACACCATTCACATCCCCACCAACAGTGTACTAAAGTTCTAATTTCTCCACAGCCTTGCCAACACTCATTATTTTAATGGGCATCCTAACAGTTATGAGATGATAGCTCATTGTGATCTGCACTTCCCTGATGATGAGTTGTGTTGAGCATCTTTCATATACCTGTTGAACCACTTGTATGTCTTCTTTGGAGAAGTGTCTATTCAAGTCCTTAGCTCATTTTTAAGACAGGTTATTTAGTTTTTACTACAGAGGTATTGGAGTTCCTTACATATTTTGGCTATTGGCCCCTCACCAGATCACTTACAAATATTTTTTTCCCATTCTGTGGCTTTCCTTTTCACTACCGATTGCTTCCTTTACTGCGCAAAAGCTTTTTCTTACCTATTTTTCGTTTTGTTGCCTGTGTTTTTTATGTCATATCCAAGAAATGATTGCCAAGACCAATGTTATGAAGATTTCCCACTATATTTTCTTCTAGAAGTTTTATAATTTCAGGTCTTACACTTAAGTCTTCAATCCCTTTGAGTTGATTTTTGTGTATGGTGTAATACAAGGGTTCAACCTCTTTCTTTTACACATTGGAAAACCTGTTTTTCCAACACCATTTGTTGAAGAAAGACTTCTTTCCCCATTGTGTAATCTTGACAAGTTTGTCAAAGATCATTTGATCATGTATGCTTGAGTTTACTTCTGAGCTCTATTTGGTTCCATTGGTCTGTGTCTTTCGTTAATGCTAATACCATACTGTATTGATTACCATAGCTTTGTAATATGTTTTGAAGTTAAAATGGAAACACATCCCCTGTACATAGACTGATAGACTTAATATTGTTGAAATGTTCACACTACCTAAACTGATCTATAGATTCAGTGCAATTCCCATGAAAATTCCAATTGCATAATCTGCAGAAATAGAAAAACAATCCTAAAACTTATACGGACCAGGAAGGATTCTGAATTGGCAAAACAACCCTGAGAATGAAGAACGCAGCTCAATGACTGCTCTTCATCTTGTTGCTTCTTGCAGATCAGCCCATTAACAAGATCACGGCAGGAATTTTTGCCAGGTCTATGACCCCCCTCTCTCTTTGGATATTAGCTTTGAGAGGAAACTGGGAGGTCACTCAGAGGCATGAATCTCAGACAACCAGTCTGTTTGAACACCTCAAGTCCAATATAGCTAACTTCCAAGAGCAAATCCAGTTTCAAACAACCCATACAGAGATCTTAAATGGTTTCTTCAGTTCCTCAGATCTTCCCCAGTCTTAACAAAACTCCCATCATTTTTACTCGCCATTATCATTTTTCCAGTGATCAAAACCACTAGGAAAATGCTGAGGTATTTTCAGAGAAAAGTACCATTATTTTTTCCCCAACTGCCAAACACCTTCATCTTATTTCATACAGAAATTTCTCAATATAGGTTCAGCTTCACAAGTGCAATACCCACAAACACAATTTTTGGGGTTAGAACCTGGTTCAAATCCTAGCCCCATTACCTACCAGCTATATGTCTCTTCACAACTCCTTAATGAATCCAAGCCTCGATTTCCTCACTTGAAAGTGGCTCCAATAAAACCCATATCAAAGGTTTGTCATAAAGATGAAATAGAAAAAATACAGTGCCCGACACCTAGCAAAGCCCACACAGTAGCTATTCTTATTTATTATTATCTACTCCTCTGGACCGTCTGGATCAGTTAGTTTGCTCTATCTCAATCTCTTTCTGTACAGTAATAATATGACTTTTCCTTATGTGGCATTAGATGGTGTGGTGGTCAATGTAGAATAAGTAAATGGCTGAGAAGAAGGAAGCAAGGAGAAACATTAGAAATACAGAAGAGAAGGGGCACCTGGGTGGCTCAGTCGGCTAAGTGTCTGCCTTCAGCTCAGGTCATGGTCCCGAGGGCCTGGGACCAAGCCCTCTATTGGCTTCTCCCTCTCCCTCTGCCCTACTCTCTCTCTTGTGCTCTCTCTCTCAAATAAATAAATAAAATCTTAAAAAAAAAAGAAATACAGAAGAGAAAGTGAAAGGGTAACAGGACTGTAGAAGAACGATTTTTAAAAATCATTGTTTATAATCTCTTGAGATAAACTGATCTCCATTCCCCTCTCCCTCAGCCCCAGGATAAGGAAGGGAGTATCACTGGGTAGATCCAGGAGGGAAATAAAGGTGAGAATACTCATTGCAGGACCTGCTGCTGACTGGCTGTCTACTCATCCCAAATCTCTTAAATGACCCAGGCTATAATTTAGGTTCCAAGAGGTCAGGAAGGAACCCAGATCACCTTCTATTAATGTTAAATGAGCCTGTAAGTGCACTTTGGGCAGCAAATCAAAACCACTGTTAGCAGCTACTCCAACTCAGGAGGTTCCTGTATCTTAAAGGACCAGCTGCCCTTTCATGAAAGACCATTTCTTCTATGAATAATACATATACTACTAGGGAAGAATATACATTCCCATTAAGCAACATCAATTCTCAACACACTGGATATAATCTCTTGTACTGCTATAATTAAAAATTAAACACGAAGTATTATGTTGAAGAAACTCCAAAGCTGATTTTTATGTACTCTCTTTTTTCCTCTAAAAACATCATTCTTACCAGCTTCTCAATATAATTATATTCCAGGGAAAACAGGCAGGCATAAAAGAATAAATCAATGTATCATCTTTCTTTAAAGTCTTAGCTTATATTTTATGATCAGTACAGACTATTAAAAAAAAAACAGGTCTGAAGTTTTCTACAATGAACATACACGATTTTCCATTTCCTTTGGCCTTAAAAAGTTAAATCACATAAAATACCAGATTGCAGGCGCCTGGGTGGCTCAGTCGGTTAAGCATCCGACTCTTAATTTCAGCTCGGGTCATGATCTCAGGGTTGTGAGATCGAGCCCCACGTTGCGCTCCATGCTGGGCATGGAGTCTGCTTAAGATTCTCTCTCTCCCTCTCCCTCTGCCCCCAAGCATGTCTGTGCCCTCTCTCTCTCTCAAAATAAATCAATAAAATCTTTTTTTAAAAAAAAATACCAGATTCGTTGTGTTTTTTAGATGCAAGAGACTTTCATTGACTATGTGGGTTTCTGTGAATCAATTTTGAAATCCTAATTCCCTAACATATAGTTGGTCCTTAATGGATATTTTCTGAAATAAATTTTAATATGTAATAAATAAATATTAATATTTAACACTTAATAAATATTAATATTAAAAATAAAAACTAAGATAATATTTGAATATTTGAAGGTAGGATAATTCAATGTTTTGCCAATATGGTTGCCTAGTGGATTTTCCCCTTCTCTGCTCCACTTCTCCCTTTGCTAGAAAAAGAAAGAGCAGGGGCGCCTGGATGGCTCAGTCGTTAAGTGTCTGCCTTCAGCTTGGGTCATGATCCCGGGGTCCTGGGATCAAGCCCCACATCGGGCTCCCTGCTCAGCAGGGAGCCTGCTTCTCCCTCTCCCCTCGCTTGTGTTCCCTCTCTCGCTGTGTCTCTCTCTGTCACCTAAACAGATAAAATCTTTAAAAAAAAAAAAGAAAGAGTAGTCTCAAGTCTGGAAAGTACCACTAGGAAGTAGGAGGGTCCTCATTATTGGCCTTAATACACCCAGGAGAAGCATTCTCATCTTGTTTACTTTAAAAAGTCTATTAAAAAGGTCCCTGATCTCAGAGAAGTGGGCATTTATCCTCTTAGACTGTGAAGATTTTTTTTAAAGCATATATTTCATTAAAAGGGAAATTTGGTTAGATGCAACATATCCAAATTGCTTAGAATTCCAACCACAGAATTTATAAAGCTGGAAAGATTCTTACACATCATAGAAGCTAAACCTTCTAAACCCTCCTCTTTACAATAGAGGAAGCTGAGGTGAAAGACATGAAGGGGTTATCCCAACAGTACCAAACTAGTAAATGGCAGACAGACTTGTTTCCAGGCACCTGATTCCAATTCCAACACGTGTCTCATTTCACCGCACCCTATTATAAACCCCTTAGTACTTTATGGACAGATAATAAAAATTAGTTAATGCAGATCATGATGATAATGAAATTTCACTGTGCTGGAAACAGGGAAATGAGGTCAGTTAGCTGGCATTTGGTAATGCTTTTCTTAAGGCAGAACATCTATTATTTCCCATCTCTCTCTGCACTTAAAAAAAAAAAAAAACTATGTACTTTGCTAAAAAAAAAAAAAAAAAGCCCCAGGCAACTAAATATCATTCATTAAAACATTTAAGACAAGTGACAGTTCCTGGTAATACATTTCCACAACAGAACAAGCTTGATAAGGACAGCTTAGAAACTGCACACACACAGAATTTTTCTCCTGATAACCCTAATCCCCTGCTGGCCAATTTTAAAAAGTGGGCTTTTATTGCACCATAAAAATGAACAGGCTGAAGTTTTCACATCCAGATAAAGGTTTGTACCTCCATGGAAAATGTTTTGCCTTCAGGAGTTCAGGATGAGAGGAAACCATTACCATCAGGTAAAGACAACTAGGCACTGTGATAGAACCTGGGTATTAAAACTCCATTTGTGAGCAGCACATAACCTACAACTAGAGGAAGAAGACTCCATTTCTGGGTGTAAGAGCAGTTGATTACTGAGGCAAGCCTGGTTTGGGGGGTCCTTTCCCAATTTCTACCAAAATATGACCTCGTCTTTTAAAAACCAAAGATGTAGCTTCAGAGAACCATTTGTCAATAGCTGTGAAAGCTAAGCACTTGCATCCACTATACACCAGAAATTCCTCTCAGAGATATCCACCTAACTAAAGCGCATTTATACATGAGTCAAAGACATGCACAAGGGTTTCCCTGCAGCCCTGTTTAAAATAAGAAATAGTTTCCTAGTGGAAACGACCCAAATGGCCATCAATAGTAGGGTGGATAAATACATTGTGATAGATTCACACAATGGGCTACCATTTTGCCATGGTGATGAGTGAGCTAAAGCTACTCTAATAACATGAACAAACTTTCACCAAAAAATCATGTGGGGTAAAAGAAACCACATGTGCAGAAAGGTTGCACTGGGGGCGCCTGGGTGGCTCAGTCGTTAAGCGTCTGCCTTCGGCTCAGGTCATGATCCCAGGGTCCTGGGATCGAGCCCCACATTGGGCTCCCCACTCAGCGGGAAGCCTGCTTCTCCCTCTCCCACTCCCCCTGCTTGTGTTCCCTCTCTCTCTGTGTCTCTGTCAAAAAATAAAATAAAAAGTTTCTAAAAAAAAAAAAAGGGCATTTCCTCGACTAAAAAAAAAAAGAAGAAAGTTTGCTCTGGATGATTTTCTTTATATAAAATTTGAAAGTGATCAAGTTTGTGCTTCCCCTAGGGGTGGTGGTGGCTGGAAGGGGCACAAGGAGGATTGTTTTGGGGAAGCGACGTGATGCTCTTCTGCTTCTTGATCAGGGTCCTGGGGATACAGGTTGCTATCTTTGTGGAAATGCATTGACCTATATGCTTATATGTCATTTAAAAAATCTGAAGTCCTAAAACTTCTCCTATAAAAACATGACAAGGCAAGAATGACAAATTAGTAGAAGAGATGTCCTGTCAATAAGATTAAGAATGACTGTCCCCACCGGCAGCCTTTCCTCCCTTGCCCTGCTCTTCCCTCATCATTGCTTATGAAACTGGCCACCAGCCTGCAAATGAGGAACACAAATGGATAAATGTCACATTCTTATGCAGGAACCAAGGTAGTCACTTCTTTTTGCCCCAAGGCAAGACTAGGTCTCAGTTTTCATATACTAAAAATGGTCCTGTTAGGATAATGAGTGATTTCACATCTGTCATTTCAAGTTGATTGCTGGCAGTGTGTGGCATCTGAGATGGGTCCCACTAATTACAAAGAGAAGTCAGATACATTTGGGGAACATACATCATTTGGGGACATGGACTAATTGGGCATTTGTCCTTTGTGCTCCATCTGTAAGGTCTGTTGAAGGAACACAGAGGTCTGTCCTCCAGTTTTAATAAAGAGAGGAAGGATGGGAAGAAACCGTTAAGGACTTACCATGAGTCAGGGCAGTGTTAAACGTTTATGTAATCCTCACAACAGCTTTCAAAGCCAGGTACTACTGGACTTATTTTACAGAGGAGGAAACAAAGTCAGAGAGGATGAAGCTTATGCAAGCTGTACTGCTACTAAATGAGGGAAGGAAGATTCAGGTTTGGGACCACTGACTCATCAGGCTCCTTCTCTATCACGGAGCTTCCATAGCGATCAACAGCCCTTTGTCAAAATGTCTGCATTCCCTAAAGAAAAGAACCAAAGGGTTCTATCCTCATATCAGGGTTTATTCCAAGTGCAAAGAAAAACATAACCACTTTTCTTCCTGGAAAAAAAAAAAGTCTTAATTGGCTGGGGTAGCAAGGGTACAAGATTATAAGAACTGTGATCACTGGGTCTGACCACTTTCTCAATCCAGTCTAATATTCTTTCATAAATGATGGTCTCCAAGGGGTGGCCTGTGAGAGACCTCTCAAAATCATGCCTCAAAAGAGTGGGTGTCCACGTTCTAGGCATCTAACTTCCCTTAGACCCCGGAAGGAATCATTCCTGGTGCTACAGAACTGGCCAACACCCAAAGAGGAAAAACCCAATGGTGCCAACCCAAAGGCCTTCAGCGAAACCATATACCTGTTCTGAGGTATACTGGGACTCAGAATGGAAGCTGGCCTCCCATGAAAACTATTTCCTGACCATCACGGCTGCTGCAATGACCTAGAATAAGCATCTGACTCTCCATGCCTAAATTCCCCACACTGCAAAAGGATCGTAACAATTCCTACCTGTCCTTGAGGGCATTTGAAGAACTAGCTAATGTCTGCAGAAAGAGGCACCTCGTAAGTGCCAAGAATCATGTGACCCTCAGTGCAGGGGGCCTTGAGCAATGCACACGGGTGTTGGTCTTGCACAGATGCACGTGTTCTCAGCTCCCAACAGAGGCTTGAGAACCACTTCCTAACTCATAATGAGACGCTAAGGCAAAGAGATGATGTGGAATTATATCTGGGGACTGAATGGATCAAAACGCTAGAAAAAAAATTAAGAGTGAAATTTGCCATGCTGGAGTTCTCCAGTAAGCCTGCCCTCTGCACGCAAAATCACAGGCTGGACATTTGTTCTCTGCACTCTCTCTAGCAGAATCAGCAGGACTGGGCACTGGAGGGCTGGTCAGGAGAAAACAGCCACAGAGACTAGGAACTAAAACTGAATGACCGTGAGAACAGAGAGGAGGAAGCACTGAGCTACAGAGATGGGGCAGCAGATATTCAATGGCTATGCAAAAATAGCAACACAACAGATAAATCAAATTTAATACCCAGCTTATGAACAGGTGACTCTCCTCTAAGGCTTCCATCTGGTGGCAAGCAGAGTGACTAATCACAGCCTCCCAGAGCCCGAGTTCGGTCATTTTACATGTGTATCACACAACTCTCATACCAGCCTCCGAAAAGTGGGTATTGTCATTTTTAAAGAAATGAGGGTCAAAGTGACAAAGTAACTTGCTTAAGACAGTGAAGTCATCACTAAAATAGAGGTCTGGCTGACACAGGAGCCCTTGCCCATTAAATGGGGACCTCCTGTCTCAGATCACAGTTATTCACAGTGTACAGGAGCTCTGAGCAGATCCTAAGCCACCCCAGGAAGAAATGCAAACCTCAGTATGGCTCCAGAGGTAAAGGGCATGGCCTGGAGTGCAAGAGCTCATCCAACAAGGGTTTGAAGAGGGTCCACCCTGGGACAGCCTTGCACTAGCCATGGACAATGCGCTCCCTGGCCTTGGCAATGCCCACTGGCATCCGGCAGCCATTCCAGGCAAGTTCTCTGCAGCCCGGACCCTAGCCGCAGGTGGCAAGATCCCTGTGCAGCAGAGGTCACCCCTCCCCCGACCCCGCCAATGCCACTCTCAAGGAGCTCCTCAGCAAGCAGAGTGTATTCTCTAGTCTGAGCATTGGCAGTTCCTTATTAGACTCCTGAGGATTATGGCTAAAAATTGCTGTGCATTCCTTTACTTTTAATTACAGTCTTGTGGAAGGTTTGTTTAAAAAAAATTTCAAACTAGTAAAATTACTGCAGAAGGAAAAAAAAGGCCTTAATAATTTATTCATCATGCTATTAAGACAAAGTCATGTTTTATTGGGCTATGGGTGTTTATGCCGTGATGCAGAAGTCAATAAGGGGGAGCTTTAGTAATATATAATATCCATTAATATTCTCCACGTATGTTCACCAAACAAACAGTGTCTCAGCATCAACAAATGATTTCAATAATTAAGAAGTGTGATTTTCCCAGTCTAACTAGTTCCTACTGAAAGAATACCACAGCCGCTTACACTCCCGGCCTTTCATTCCCAGCTAAAGCAACTGCCCTTTGTGGAGAAAGTAAGAGCGTAGAATGACTGTGAGTCCAGGAAGGGGTTCTTGTCTCTGTGCTGACACTAACTGCAAGCGACCTTGAGGTCTAGACCCTTCCTTCTTCATCTGTGAGATGAAAAGATTGAGGAGATGACGCCCTCGTCTCCTCAGCTTTACAACTGTGAAATAGCACTCCTCTGGGCCTTATCTTTATCCCTTCTTGTTCACCACTACCTGTCGTCAAGTACCATTTTGAAATGAGTCTCCTTTTTTCCCATCTGGGCCTTCCTCTTTGACTGCTTAGCATGGCTCACGGTTTAACAGGCAGAACGGGGACCCACGGGCTCTGGAGTGAAGCCATGGTTCTCTCTCTGATTTGCTGTTTGCCCTTGAACAGGGAGTCACTTAGGAATTCTAGGCCCACCATTTCCTCACTGATGGGGGATTATGTGACCGTACTTAGCTGCCACCAAAGAGAGAGAGGTGATTAAATAATATGCTTGTATGGGACTTAGCCAATACTTGATGTTACACTCGATACTCGGTAATAATTACCTTTGGAGTCTCACGGGACTCACCTGAAATACCTTACAAATTCAAGGGCTAAATGCTTTCTTAAGAGAGTTTAGTTTCTTGTTATCCCCACCCCCCAAAAGAAAAACTGTGCCCAAACCTGAAAACCTTGATACACCACTGCAAGCACGGATATCCTTCACCTTAGCTCCTACAAATCACTAAAGGATCAGGACCACTGTGTTTTACAGTCTCAGATCATTTCCCCCATATTCCTTTCTAAGATAGATGCTTATTGTGCTGTAAACACAGAGGGAAAATATCTTGGGGGTATTTCAACACTATTTAGGCTTCTCCTCCGCCATGACTAACGTGGTCATCCCAACATACACTGCATTTGCATAAAGCCTGAAGAGACGACATGCCTTCACGGGGAAGAACTCACAGTTAAGCAGGAAATCGAAGTTGATTATATGATAATAATAATCATTGTTAGCACTGATTGAGAAATCAGTCTTTGCCGGCATTGTTCTCAGCAATTTTCATTTATGGAGTCCTTTATCCCTCAAGACAAACCTATGAGATTGTTACTATTTTCATGTCCATTTCACTGTAGGAAGAACAGGCAGCACAGGGAGGTTAAAAGCTTCATAATGCCACATTCCCAGGAACTGGTGCATACCGGATTTAAACCCAGGCAATTTAGAGTCTGGGCCCTTAATTATGCTATTCTTCAGAGTTGGCATGATGATCTGAAAGAACATGTATAGCCATATTGTAAGCGTACGGTATTTTTATGTGATTTAGGTGAAAATAGTTGTTTTCTTAAATGTTGTTGATTGCCCCAGTTGATGGTGATGTAACTGATCCTTTACACTTCTCTTCTCTACCTTAACTTTCCATAAGTTTTACTCCACTGGCCCCATCGCTGTCTCAGCCCATGGACACACTACCCAGTAGCATCCACAGTCATCCCAGAGTGAACCTCCCTATACCCCAGCTTGTACCTTCCCTAGGTCCTTGCTTTCCGAATTCTGCTTACTGATGGAGCAGCTTCCCCTCTGCATTAAAGTTTAGAGGAACAGATCCCTCCCTCCTCCCCTGTTTGTAGAGCCTTGACCTCTGAAGAATGGGGCACTTATTTTATAAGTGCTATTTACAGGTTTTGCTGAAATTCTTTTGAACAATAAGGCCAGGAATATGTTAAGATACCCTCACATTTGAGTCTGTGATACCTTGTCCTATTAAAGGGAAACTCCTAAGATTACAGGCTCCTCATTTCCTGCAACTCACTGATTCAATCACCAAAACATCATCAGCTCATTTGGCTCAGGTAAGCACCACGCTGCATGGTGTTCACATAAATGGCAGCAACGTGAGGCCGACAGCAGGACTTCTAAGACACCATTCCCAGAAGATCATCATAGGAGTCTGCTATCATCGTTCCTTGACAAGTCAAGGAAGAGGAGCAGGAGTAAATCCCATAAAGAAGGCAGAAATTCTGAGGCTTGGGGAAGTACATGCTACCCCCCTGAATCCTGGGAAGTAGAGGCAAAGCCAAGAAATAATGAAGTAGCAGATGGTGGGCCATCAGCAGAAAGGTGGACCCTCCCATTGCCTCACCTGGCCAATTTGGGGTAGCTGGCAGTTTGTCTAGAGATCATTTTCAAATTGTGCAGTGCCTTGCCATTCCAAATATGGCCCATGGACCAGTTGCATGGGCATCACTGGGGAACATGTTTGAAATGAAGACGCGGCCCTTCCCCAGACACCCTGAATCAGAATCTGTGTGAGGAACTGATTGTTCCTGAGTGCGGTATGTATTGAGAGGTTCTGGGAGAGAGGTTCCTCGCTCAGGTGAACGCTGGCAGGCCTGACCTAGCTATAAAATTAACTTCATTTTTTTTAAAGATTTATTTATTTTAGAGAGAGAGCGTGTGCACGCAGTTGGCGGGGGGCTGTGCAGAGGGAAAGGGAGAGAGAGAGAAACCCAAGCTGACTCTGCACTGAGCTCGATGCAGGGCTTGACCTCACGATCCTGAGATCATGACCTGAGCCAAAACCAAGAGTCCGATGCCTAACCGACTGCATCACGCAGGTGCCCCAAATTAACTCCATTTTAAAAATTCACATGAATAAGTAAGTAGATATGACAATGTAAAAGCAAAATTAGGAGAGGGAAAGATTTTTTTTAAAACTGTTCTTAAGATAAATGCAGTGACACTACAGCAGAGACAGCAAGAGATCTACACAGAAACCCAACAGGGATATTCTATCCACTGCTCTGATCCGCCCTCCACTTACCTTCATCTTGCTCTGCGCCCAGGGAAGCTGACCTGAATGAGAGCAAGGGAGAAAGAGAGTGAGACTTCCCCTGGGCTGGCCTCAGGCTGGCTGTGTCCCTCTGTGGGAGTCACACTTCTCTCCAAACAGCCCTCACCATCTCCGGGTTCCAGAGATAGCCCCTTCTCCTCCCCCTCAGGCCTATGGCTGGTGACCACACCTTGCTGTCATTAGCCTCTGCATCCTGCACTATTCCCTCCCCCACCGTTTTAGTAACCCCTCGGTAAATTGTACAAAACTCAGTTGGAGTATATAACCTGTTTTCTGCTGGGACGTTGATTGATGGATATAGACAAAACTATTGGTTCAAAGAAAGAAAAGAGAATGGAAAGCAATAACCTATCACAGGGGAGGAGATTTAAAACAAGGAATGAGCTAGGGGAAAGAGGCTGCAACCAGTTTAACCAAGGGCTGATGCCCCATCACACTTAGATGGTAAACAAAGGAACTTGGTCTGAACTTGTTTTAAGAGGAAGCTTACACTTCATCTGTTAAGAACTCCTAATGCTCAGAATGATTTCTGCAGCATTTCAGTCCAGATTCTCTATTTATCCAGGTATACTAGCTGTGTCTTGTGACAGCAATTGCCATGAAACAGCCTGAGGAGATAAGACATCTCCTGCAAATGTCCCCTCTCCTTCCCTTCTCCTTAAAGTGTAAAGTTGATGAGATAACTTGCTGGTTTCCCTGTAAGATCTATCCTTTCACATCCACCTAGTCAGATTCCCCCACTCCTTTGCAAAGCTTGACCCCTCTTTTCCAGAAGTTTCCAGAAATAGATCTGATCAAATTTCTTTCTGACCTGCTTATATCACAGAACATCAAGTGTGTACATGCATCAGCATACCTGCAGAACAAAATGTGACTCCAGCTGAGTAGAATATGGCACAAGACATTCCAGAGGGCCCACTTCTACAAGAAGTCAGCACAACCAGACTGGGCACATAAAAAGCCTTCCCTGCAGCTCCCCATCCATCACTGCCACTCATGTGTCAAGCCTCTGTCTGCCATGTCCTCACTCTGTCCCTCTGTCTAGAATCTTAACTCCAACCACATGTTCCTAAGTAACTCCACATCACCCAGCCTTCAAGGCCCTCACAGGCCCACCTTTTTTGTAAAGTCTTTCTTGCAACTTTAAAACATAAAAATTCCTCCCTTACCCAACTCCTCTGGAGCTTGCTTGCTTCGAAATCAGAACCAAGGCGTTTCCTGGAAACAGAGTACACGTGCAAAAACACACAGGGAAGGACAGACAGGGCAACCCCTTCAAGCATGACTTCCAGGTTTCTGGCTTAAGGGCCTAGGTGGAAGGTGGTCTTATTTACTCATTTTTTAAATTAATTAGTTAAGCCCTGCCCCTTAGGCTTCCTTTATTCCACAACAGTCCCTCCCTCCTCCCCACTTCTTTCATGCCTTTGATTTTTTAGAGAAACTTGGCCTGTAGCATGAGCCTATGTAGGATCCACATTCTGGATGTGGCTGATTGGTCTCTGTGATGCGTTTTCACAGGCTCCCTTACTTGCCTTGTCTTTGAAAATTGTGTTAAGATATATACCATGAAGTTTACCGTCTTAACTATTTTTGAAGTGGGCAGTTAAGTGGCGTTAAGTACATTCCCAATGGGGCATGATCATCACCAGCATCCATCTCCAGAACTTTTTTCATCTTCCCCAGATGAACCTCCGTACCCACTGAACAGTGACTCCCTGTACCCTACGCTCCTTCTCTTTCATCCCTGGTAGCTACCATTCTGCTTTCTGTCTTTATGTTCTTACTGTTCCAGGTACCACACATAAGGGCAATCACACAGTATTTGGCCTTTTGTGTCTGGCTTATTTCACTTAGCAAAATGTTCTCAAGGTTCAGCCATGTTGTGTCATGCATCAGAATTTCCTTCCTTTTTAAGGCTGAATAGTATTCCATTGGATGTAGATAGCACATTTTGTTTATCCATTCATCTACTGATGGATACTTGAGTTGTTTCCACCTTTTGGCCATTGTGAATAATGGGTGGTGTCATTTATTGTGGTTGAGAAAACAGAAAGAAGAGGTATGGAAGGTAAAGGGAGAAATGTGGGTTCATTTGGGGCACATTAACTTTGAGCACCTGGGAGATATACCAATGTTCATACTCAGTATATAGATATACATATGGCTCTCGAGCTCAGGAAAACACGTGGGCTGGAGGTATAGCTTTACCAGTTGAAGGCACGGAGGTTGCAATGGAAATCAAGAGAGTGAATGAGATCACCGATGGAGAAAAAGTAGAGCATAAGGCAGAAGGCAAAGGGCTGAGTCCTAAAGAACCCCAGTTTTGCGGTGAGGGAGAGGAGGATGAGCTACAAAAAGAGACAGAACAGCATGCAGAAAAATAGAAGGAAATTCAACAGAGCGTGTGGTTATTTGATTCTGAAGAACTTCTGGAATAGATGGAGAATGTCAGGCCTCATCAGTTTGGTAAAAACTAAGATTGAGAACAGATAAAATTGAAATTCATTAAATTATGAATATTGATTTTTCAAATATGGTATGCTACATTTAAAACTATCTACTTGAAGCTTGCAAAAAATGAGTAGTAAATCTAAGAAAGCCATTTGTTCAAGAAATAGTAGAGGAAAATAAATACTAGGAAGCTGTGTATAAAATCACTGATGTTACATTTGTGACAAACTGTTAGATGTTTGAGATACACCTGATAAAGCTTTCAAAGTGGTTGTAATGGAGAGAAATCCTGTCTGTCTCTCTCTGTCTCTCTCTCTCACACACACACACACATACACACACAATATCCCAAGAGACAGACAACTTTACTGCATTGGATGTGCGAATGCTCTAGAATGGCATTTTTAAACCCCAGTCCTTAGCAGTACACTACCTATAAAAATCATCATTGAGCAAGAAACATAAGATGTAAGTTAGATTTCAGGACAAGCTCTCTGTGACTGGAAATTGTTACAAACATTCAAAATTGCTAGATGTTGATTATAATTGAGAGACCATGGAATAGCTTTTCCTAGCATTGTTTAGAAGCAAAAAAATGGGTTCTCATCTGTCTGGAACTGTCTAAGTGTGAACATGCCTCAAGATAAAGACGACAGACTGGAAGAACTCTCATGGGTCCTTCCTTTCATATTATAAAATTCTTTCCACTGTTTCACTACTTTGGGTAGAGGAGATTTCATCTTTCCAATTTCCAGTCTACTAGAATAGATAACCCAGCCAAGTTTCTCAGACTTATTGACTTCTCCACTTCCTTGAAAAACTCAGCTGAAGGCATCTTTATCTTTAATTACACTGCTGAATATTTTCCCTTATATTACTTATTTGCCTTCTTTTCTCCATCCTTTCCCGACCTTATTTATCTACCTATAAAACACATTAATATCCAATTCTTTCTCACTGAAATATAGTATTTTGAGAACTCAAAGTTGGTGGGTAAATATGAGCCATACATGACATGTGCAAAAGTGATTAACAGAGATTTTACAAGGTCAGAATGTTATAGTTTTTGGCCAAAGGCCATCACAAGACTTACAGAGGAAAGATAACCTACAAAGAGACCTTTAGAATAAGTTATAAAGATCAAACGAGGACTAAGTTAAAATGAGTTTCTAAGTGTAAAAATAGGTAACATTTCAAAGTTAACTTATTAAAACGAGTCATAAGGCCAATGCATCATGATACCTTTTGGGCTGCAGTGTCTAACACAGCATTAGCTCTGATGCTGAAGTGGCCAGTGAGGATCAAAAATTATGTCTGTGTCTCTGACATTCAAACTTCCCTTTTCCCAGTGATGTTTGAGAACAAATATTAGTTTTGTTATACAAAAAAAAAAAAATTCTCAGAGTTATTTCTAGATACAAAAGAGGAGGGAATAGATGTATAAGGAACACCTACTACGTGCAGGGTCTGACCTTTAGCTGACTATGATTTTTCACTTACTCTTCACAATAATTCTAGGAGATAAGGACTCAAAAGCTCCATTTTCTACAAAAGGAAACAAAGGTTCACATGGGTTAGCCAGCTCCTCTAGTTCGTATGCTAGTAAATGGCAGTGCTAGAGTCTGGACCCAAGACTATTGAAGCCTAAAGCCTGAGCGGTTGCACCACGATCCACTTTAGAGAAAAGTAAATGTGAAATGTGCTCGATTCCAGGTTGCTTCTAATACAGGCTCAACGGACCAGGAAATAAGCCGTTATCTTGCCTTTAATTATGAAGTAGACATGATTTAGAAAAAGATTCCTGTGAAAGCCTGGCTGAGTTTAAGAGAGGTAAGATCGATCAAGCAAAGTGAAATTCTTTGTAACCCTCTTATAACACTTGAAAACATCAGTTTCTATAAAATCTTGCCTTTTAGGGACAAGGGGTAAGTTATCTTATTTTAAAGACCCTTTAACAAAAAGACAGGGTAGTAGGGAGAGTGCTAGTTAATTCATTCTCATTGCTGGGCACTTGATAGGCATTAGCTCACTGAATTGTCACAACAATCTCTCGTGATATTATACTGGTGAAACTGAGTCTCAGAGAAGTTCAGTTTCTTGATCAACATCATTAGGTAATAGAGCTAAGTTCTGGATCTAAAGCTAATTCCAAGACAAAGTCGCTCCACAGTTATGCCTTTATAATAGGCAGCACTGAAGACATCTAACGCAGTACCTGTCAGACTTCATTGTGCACGTGAATCACCTGGGATCTTGTTAAAATACATGTCTGAGTCACTGGGTCTAGGGTGGAGCCTTAGATTCTGCATTTCTAATAAGCTCCCAGGTGATGCTGACAGCTGCTGGCCTGCAGACCACTCTTTAAGAGTAGAATGGTCTAAATATTTACAGAGCAAACCCCACAAGCATGTGCCTACACATGGTACTCTTCTGCTAGATGGCTTCAGTGGAGACTTTGCTTTCTAAAATATTCAATGATTGCTCTAAGTGACGGGATGATAATCTTCTCTACTACAGCTGCTAGGCTAGAGAGTGAGAGTCTTAAGAGGCTGGGAAGAGGTGTGGTGGTTAGGTTATTGTGTGTGTATGACCCCAAGCCCTCACCTTAGTTCTGCAGACAGTTGAACAACTGCTCACCAAAAGAAGGATTCTACAGCAGCGGTAAGTAGTCCCCATTTGTGAGTGAGAATTCTGGCGTGTCTCCTATGATCTTAGAGGCTACAGCAGTTCTCAAATGGTCACAGTGCCATCTGGAAGCCCAGATCCATATGCGTGGTCACATTCAGCCAGGGGAGGAGCCAAACACCTCAAGGCAACTGGGAGGTGTTTGGTGCAAAGTTGTTTCACAACCCTTTGCCACATTCCACTGCTCTGCTTTGCATTTCACTCCCCTCCGCCCACCATCCTGCTCCCTCTCTCCTTCCAATGTTTCAGACAGTCTCCTTATAGAAGCCGAATGGCAAGTGACCGTCCTCTGTGTCTGCAATCTGGAGTCAAGGCTGACTTTCACGGAAAGTTTTGCTATTTCAGTGGAAACCAACTTTACAGCAAATTGCTCTGGTTACCACTGAGGTCCCTTAGGTGTTTGCATAGTCTGTGGTAACTGCTTTATTTCAGCAGGAAAAAAAAAGATACTTATCACTGTGTTCTTGCAGCTAACAGTGGCTTTTGTGTAAGGAATCTTTCACATCAAAAGAAGGGACAAACGCTGTAGCACTGTTGGGGAGGAAAAATTTTTCTCTACCCTCCAAGATTCTTCTAAGTGGTATAAGAATCAAATTGAAGGGAGTCCAGGTGGCTCAGTTGGTTAAGCGTCTGCCTTCGGCTCAGGTCATGATCTCAAGGGTCCTGGGATTGAGCAGGGAGTCTGCTTCTCCCTCTCCCCCCCTCCCACCCACTTGTTCTCTCTCTCTCTCTTTCAAATAAATAAATAAAATCTTTTTTTTTAAAGAATCAAATTGACATGAGACAGATTAACAGGAGAAAATGAAACAGAAGTTAATAATATGTATACCTCCTGTATACATGGGAGACCCAGGAAAACTGAGTAACTCCTGAAATGGCCGAAGCCATCATCTTGAATACCATCTTTAGCCAAAGACAAAAGAGGATATTTGGGTTGGCAGTCAGTTATGGGAAGTTACCAGGAAAAACACAGGAAACACAGGTGTGGTTGTATGTTCATTACCTTCCCCACTATCAGAATTTTTAGAGATTGACTCATCCCCCTCTTCCTGGTATAGAGAGGGGAGACACCCTTACAAATGGCGATTTCCCTTATACATGTAAATGTCTCTTACAGAAGGGTAATTTCTACTGTTTTAAGAGCTTCTCTTATGTCTGCAGTTTCTTAAAAATAACCAGCTTAAAATAATCAATATACCAAAGAGGCCTATCTTGGGTTGACAAAATTTCTCCCCTACAGCACTCACATTAGCTGTTTCCAGAACTGCTTACTCCTACCTGCCACACCTCTTCTGTGGGCCAGCTGAGGCCCTGCTCACCAGGGACAAGTTCCTAAAGGATACTCTGCATTCGGCCCATGTCCAACAGGGGTGAGTGCCGCCCCAGCAACAACCAGACTGGGACACTGACTCAAAGACAGATGTGGATAATGAGGTCCAATGGGGGAAATGGTTCCAAACTGTGCTTGATCAATATTGCCATAATGAGTGGATTTCACTCCCTCCCTGCCATGATGAATGGATTTCACTCCCTCCCAAGTATCTCTATTCTCTTCATCTCACATCTCACATCCCTAATGCTCTTGGGTTTGAGCCTGGGATGGGGGTAGAGGAGAAAAGCGTGAGGTGCTGACATCCCCCAATTCTAAGAAGATGGTGGCATTACCTTTATCTCTACATTTCACACAGCTCAGCCAATCCTGGGGCAGAATCCTTTTCTCTTTTCCCTTTTTCAAGTCAGTCTGTTATCATGCCCAGTGCTCTTCTCATTAATTTTTTTCCCTACATCATCTCCTGCTCCTCCCTCTGCAATGCCCTCTCTCCCCTGTGACTGGTTATGAAGCTTCTCTTTCATTTTCCCTGTAAGGCAATCTTTGTAGAGCTAACTTTAACTAGCCAACCAATTCTTTCTCAACCCTGTACAAAGCATCCTGCGAAAACAGGCAGGCAAGCACAGACAGAGCCGGCGTGCGTGAGGCCAGCAGCCCTCCCCACTCTCCAGCTTTCTCTGCACACGTTCCCAGTGATCACCTGGAAACTGCCTCTTTACCACAAGGAGTCCAAGCTCAGAGCAGCATGGAGCTGTCAATTCGCCATAGGAGACAATAACTCATAACCCCTGCACTTGCTACAAACCAGGCCATAAACACCTAAGGTTGTTTCCAGCTTCTACATGGCAGAAAAGAGGCCATTTCCCCCCTCAGAACTAAAAAAAGTCACATATCATGGTGGGACATTCAAGGGCCAGTGATTAAAGTCTTATAGCAACCCAGAGCCAGAGACAGCTGGGTGGTGGCTATTGCTGTCCATTCCTGGAGCTGGTCCTTCCTCGTGGGAAGCATAGTGACGATTCCAGCTGGGGAAAAAGGCTTCTCAATACCATCATCCTCTTGACCTTAGATTTGTTCTCTTCCTTACCTTCCCCTACTACCATCTCATTTCCTTTGGCTGTGCCAGTTCCAGAGTTAGCCTTGTTTTGATCTTCACTTTTTCTGTCTTTTCCTTTCTAGTGCCCTTACTTGGTTTAATTTCACTTCTTTGCTCTCACTTATATGGGCTCAACTGCTGGCCTGGTTCCAGAAGCTGGGCTCCGTCCTGATACCAGTTTTCAGGCCCTCCCAACCTTGCCACATTCTCCCAGTTCCAGCTACCAGATTCACCTGTATTTGATCACATGCCTTGCACTAGCAGATGACATAGAGAAACCCCACCCAATCTCGGCAAATAATCTGTGGATGGAAAGGGAGTGAGGAGTTTCCCACAGAAATCTAAGAGAAAGAGTTCAATTGAAAAAGACATACCTACATAGCAGTGCATAAACTTGATTGATAGTAAAATTGAGATAGTAAACTAGAGATAGTAAAATTGGTCGTATAAATAAGTGTAGCAAGCGTAGCAAGAATTTAGATAAACCCATCAGGGAATGAGCCCCAAAGGATCAATGCAAGGAAGTCACACCTGGGGGGAGACAAGACACCCCTACCTACCCCTACCTAAATATCATTCAAGGCCAACATGTTACCTGACAGAACACAGAAGGAGTGTGGCTTAGCGATTTAAGTGTGCACACTTCGGAGTCAGGCTGCCTGGGTTGGTTCCTTCCTTTGCAATTTCTACCTGGGTGAGTGTGGGCAAGTCACCTTAACTTTTTTGAGCCTCAGTTTCCTTATACGTCACATGAGGACAGCAATACCCATCATAAAGTTGATGAACTGACTGAAAGAGAATAATGCATATAAAGTGCCTAGTTAGCTTAGTGCCTGATACATAGTAATTTCTTAATTGATATTTGCTTGAAATCCTTTATTTTTACTACCAGAGCAGAATCCTAAGCTACGTGGGCAATGGATCTTCATGACATGAATGGCTCACCTATCCTTTTTATTTTTTAATTAAACTTTTATTTTGAGATAACTGTAGATTCGCATGCAGTTGTAAAAAAATAATACAGAGAGATTGCATGTGTTCAGTTTCCCCAATGGTAACATTTTGCAAATCTATAGTATAATATCCAATATTACAAACAGGATATTGACACTGATCGAATCTCTAGTCTTACTCAGAATTCTTGTTTTACTTACACTCATTTGTGTGTAGGTATGCATGTCTTTATCTTCTACAATTTTATTGCATGTGTAGGCTCATGTATCCACCCCCACAGTCAAGCTCCACAACACACCACAAGCACACTGTTTTTTTAATCAATTTTTTAAACAACCTCATTTGGGTGGCCAAAGTCACAAAGCTCATTTTGCCTTTCTTCTAGCTCCTGGTGTGTCTTATCAATAAAGCGCATGAACTTTTCCTGAGCCAGCTCTTCATTCTCCAATGCCTGTGGTTCAAGCACAGAAACAGAGCCAGGAGGGAGAGTAGCAGGAGCAGGAGGAGGAAGGGCAGGAGGAGGAAGGAGAATAGAAGGAGGAGGCAGGGGAGAAGAGAGAGGAGTCAGAAGAAGGGCAGAGGAGAACGGTGAGCAGAAGGAAGGGGAGAAGGAAGAGGAGGCAGGAGAGGAGAGGGAGGAATAAGGGGAAGGGCAGAGAAGGAGGGGAATGAGGGTGAGGAGCTGGAGGAGAGGGAAGGAGAGGAGAAGAAGGGGCAGGAGTTGTGGAAGCCCCTTGCACCTCCAACGGACCAGGAGTAGCACCACTATCTCCCCAGGCTTGGTACCCACCCATTTCCCCTGCAGGGAAATTTCTAGGAAACAGGTAAGTTCTGATTTGCTCTAAACAGAACCTGTCCTGATTCGTACCGAGGTTTGGTTGTAAACACAGGCCCACAGAAGTTATTGAATCAGGTCCCCCAAGCCTAGACCCTATTCAGGTTGGAAATTAAACAGAAAGACACATATGAGGAAACACAGGTGCAATTACTCTTTTGTGATATTTAAGTTCGGGCTCAAATAACTTCTGTGATTATAAAAATAAAGGATACTCATTACATAAAACTTGGCAAGTACAGAAAAATATAAAGAGAAAAATAATCAGTCATAACCCCATCACCATTAATATTTCTGGGGTAGAATATTCTCTCAGGTCTTTTTCTATGCAAATGTATCTATATGGGCAACATTTAATTTTACAAAATTTGTAACATACTACACAGAGATTTGTATCCTGGATTGTCCCTTGAACATGTTACTGGGTTTCCTCCATGTTCTTTTTAAAGATTTAATTCATTTATTTGAGAGAGAGAGATTGAGAGAATGAGTGGGAGGAGGGCCAGAGAAAGAAGCAGACTCCCTGCAGAGCAGGGAGCCTGACATGGGACTCTATCCCAGGACCCTGGGATCATGACCTGAGCTGAAGGCAGATACTTAACTGACTGAGCCACCCAGGCTCCCTCCTCTGTGTTTTTGAATATGTTAAATCACAGCATAGGCTGAATTCAGAGACACACCATGGTTTATGCATCTACTTCCCTGCCATTAGAGATTTTGTCTACTTCTACTTCTCAGTGTAACACGGTGGTAAGGTGGGAGGACAAGGTAAAAGACCCAATAACCTTCCCAAGTACCACCACATCTAGGATGCCCAACATTTCCGAGGCCTTTCCATCCCTCTTGTACTACATAGCCATCACCAGGCAATGGGGATAGGGGCGCAGACATGGTGATGTCACCACCCCTTTGGCCTCACAGCATTTCCAGAAAGCAGCCCTCCTTCTGCAGAAAGAAATCTAGACTGCCAAAATGATTATTAGTAAGACTAAACATCATCTTTATGCATTGTGTTTGACATTATCACATTAAAACTGCGCTCAGATGTATTATTGTACGTGTAGATGAAAGCTCACGTCTTCTCTTTTCTCAGAATCAAAATACCTTTCCTGTATTATGGAAACAACCGAGAGTTGATTGTTAAATCTTTACCTAACAGCTTCCTTCCCACCGGCTCACAAACATACTTCCCTTCATAAAAAATACAATGTCTTTCAGCAACTCTGATTTCCCCTGAAACAAAACCCCGTTCTTTCTTTCCCTTCACTGCCAGACTTCTTAAAAAAGCTGTCTACATTTGTGCTCCATTTTCTCATCCAACATTTTTCACTTCCTGTAGCGTTTTCTGCCTCTACCATTCCACTTAAATTACTAGCACTCTTTTTTTTTTTTTTTTTTTTAATTACTAGTACTCTGGGCTGTCCAATCCAGTGGGCTCTTACTGGCCTTCACTTTGCTTCGTTTTTGACCAAACTGAGTTCTTTGCTCACATCCTCAATCAGAAAACACTCTTCTGACTTCTTTGACCCTTTGCTCTCCTAATTTTAGCCCTAACTTCCCCACCAATTCTCAAGCTTTTGATTTTCTTGCCCATTAACTGCAAGCTTTCCTTGGATTCTGTCTCTTGTCCTTCAGCTTGCTCTGGGCTCCCTCCCCAGGAAGCACAGGCCCTCACTCCTTGAACTTCACTTATTCCCTGTCTCTTAAGGACTCCTGCATCTTTCCCTCCAGTCCTCCAGTCCCACAGTGAGCTCCACTCCCCTAGAGTTACATGAATTCCCCAAGGGCACCTCAAATTCAACCTTTCCTACAGCAAAGCCATTATCCCCCTCTGCTCAGCCCACTCCCCAGGACCAGAGGCAACTCCTACCCTAGGAGGTCTGAGCCTTGGTTCGTAGCAATCCCAGCCAATCACTGCTTTTTTAAACATACAGAGGGCACATCAGACCTTCAACCCTCCCACGTCCAGTTTGCTCTTCTTGGTGTTTCTCAGCTTCAGTCTCACAGGTATTCTCTCGAGCTTCTGGAAAAACTTTCTATACCTTGAATCTCCCGCCTGAAATCCTTCTCATTTTCTTAATTTCCTATCAGCCCCAGAACTCAAGCCCTGGTAGAATCTCATTCGACAGTCATCTACCGAGGACCTACTATGTGCCAGGCACCGGGTCAAGCCCTTGGGATGCGTGAACAATGCAGACAAAAAGCCCCACTTCGTGCAGCAAATAGACCATAAGTAATAAACATAATAGCATCAAGCTGCTCCTCAAATCCTCCCTGGCTACTCATTTCTCACCCTCCCCACCATAAAAATAAAATCCAAGCAGGATGATGTTTAAGATCCCAAATCAGGTGTTCTATTTCCAGGGGTCCCACACTGTACCCTTCCTCACTGGGCCATTTACCATTCGCCAAGCACACGGCATGTTGTCCCACCTGCCAGCCTTGCGCAGGCTGCTTCCTCAACCTGTCCTGCTGTTCTCCTATCTACAAAACACCACTCACTCTTGGAAATTTCTACATAAATGTTACTTCCTCTATAAAGCTTTTCTGTCCTGAAAACCCTGGACACCCATCAAAATGAATCATTTCTTCTGTGCATCTTCCAGCATGTTTATTTGTCCTATCAATCATGTTACACTTACAAAATGTGTTATGTGATGAGGCACAGTGCTAGGAATACACACACACACACACACACACACACACAGAAATTCCTTCATTCTGCTCTGTATCATATTTATTTATATACATCTCCACGCTCCCCTTCCACAAACACAGTAAATTGTAAGATTCTTGAGAATAGGGCTTGGTTTGGGGTTTGTTTTTTTTTCGTATTTATATCCCCACCACATTGCTTTGGACATGGCTGTTGAATGAATGAATGAAAGACTACATATGAATAGTAATAGTGAGTGTGATAATGACAATCTGATTATTTAGTGAATCTAGGTAATAAGAATAATCTTCATATAAAAGTGCAATCAGCTGAGGCAATTTTCTTCTTTCAGGATGATGGGTGTTACTTTTCAATTATCACCAATTAATATGCACGGAGTGTTCACAGGATGACTGGCACTGATCCAAGGGGGCTCTGTGGAACATTACTGAGGTGGGCCTTGCTCTCCAGGGCTCTGAAAGAAGTAATTTATCTTTATACTCTTGGCGTCAATATGCAAATTAGTATGTCCCTCGGAGCATAAAGAAGCCAGCTAGTTAAAGTAAAGACCACTTATGTAGTTCAGAACAGGTACATGCCTCTTCAAAAAAAATCATTACATGAAGAGTCAAACTAATGGTGGGGACGTCTTAGGAAGAAAGTATGCTAAATACCCAAACAAAAGATTTTTCAAAATATTTAATTGTAAGCTTTAAAAATCAGCCCTGACCAACCTCTGAGCCCCCCGCCCCCCAACGGCATTTGATTTGCCAGGACTGTATTTCCACATAATGTTAGAAATGCATGTGTACAGGTCAAAGTCCCAGGAGGGCGGGCCTAATACTGTCAGTCCCCAGACTTTAAATCAACTCAGAGTGACAATGCTGCAGCCAGAGCCTTCAGCAGCTGGTGGGCAGAAGCTCCAGAAACAGCAGAATCTACTGGGGGACGGGGCATCTCAGGAACATGTCAAGAAACAAAATCATAATTTGCCTTATTTTCCGCTTCATAGATGTTATTCACAAGGGGATTCCTTGCTCCTCATATTCTCCACCTGGAAAACTCCCACTCACTCCTTTTTTTTTAATTCTTTAATGTCATCTTCCTTGGGAAGCCTTCCCAACCTCTGTCAAAGCTAGCTACATCCTCCTCTGCACCAGTGAAACACCCAGCCCATAAATGCTGTGGCACAGATCTCATGGTACAGTAACCGCCCCCCCACCCCCAGCACCCAAGCCAGCAGCCTCATCAATGTCAAAGACTAGGTCTTATTCACCTCTTGCCTCCCCAGAACCTAACCAGTGCCAGTGCATAGCAAATGCTAAATAAATGCACAGAATTCATGTTTAAGGTCAAAGGAGGAAAACAACATTTGCTACCGAATACACAGATTCCTGCATACTTCCATGTGTATCTAGCTAATGCTAACAATCCAGAAAACAAAACTTCTCCTCTTCCATTTTCTGGTTCAGCAACACTAGCTCCAGAATGGGCCGTCACAGCTTTGCAGCCTGCAAGGGGTTGCCATGGAAACAAGGTTCTGGATGGAGGCTCTGGCTGAAGAGTCCTTCTCAACTCAAAAGAAGCTACAGAAATGCAAAAGGTATTTTGGTTCCTTCTCCTCTCCTTTTCTCCCAAACCTTTCACTCCTTTGAGCAACTTGAAAGCTGACACCAGCTGCGCTCTCGGAGCCAGTTCTAGAATGCCATATACTCCTGGAATGGCCTTGCCCACACAGAACAATGGGGACTTAGCTCCGGGCTATTTTTACCGCCTTCTTTGCCTTTCCTTTTGCCTTTTGTTGTTATTACTGCTCCTCCCTTCACTTTAACTCATTCTTAATATCACAGAGAACCGCCCCAAGCCTGTCCGTTAACAACCTACCTCTTCTTGATGACTGTCAACAGCAGAGGCCTTCCCTCTGTCCTAAGATAGCAAGGAAAGAAATAGGGCAGATGTGGGGCAAGCTGTTGAAAGAGCCTTCCCCCGCCCCACCCCCCTGCACATAGAGCCAGGTGCCTTGTTGCTCGGCCCGCCAGAGAATCACGGTCAAACACCTGATAAATAATCCAGGAAACGGCCTTCTCCTCTCTGTTCTGTGGGGCATCGGAAAGCAGGAACGTTTTGCTGAGGGTTATTTGCTGCACTCGACACAAAAAGGGCAGCAAAGTGGCCTCAGAGCCGGAAAACGGAGCCTCAGAGGAGCTCCCATCTGATCTCGTGCTGGAAAGCCCCCTTGAAGTATGTTTGGGTGATTACTTGGTATTTCATTAAAGTATTAAAATGCAGAGCTGCCACAATGAGCCGCAATTTAAAATATCCTCCACTACTCTGGGGAGATTTAAACATTGGGAAATTTTACACAAAGAGAGTACAGAAAGCGAGCATGGAGAAGGCTGACGGGTGCCCCGAGCCCCGCTGGTTCCGGACTCGCCAGCCGCCATCTTTTCCCAAAGGGCTCTCTCCTCACCTCACGCATCCCACAGGGCTTTTCTTGATCTGGCTTCACACAAAGCCCAAAATCCAAGGCAAAACCCTGACAGAAACTTACTTCCACAATCAAATTGAAAAGACCTTCCCAAGGCTAGTTCCCAGGAGTTATTTAATTCTCCCAGCTTCTGGGTTTCTTTTTCCTTTTTCTAAATAAGCTTCTTCTTTTGATGCAATATTCATGACTCCCAGACACAAGGAGGGTCCTCTACTATTTCTCTTACAATGAGTTCCAGCCCTTTCTATATCAGGTACACAGGCTGCTGAGTCTCTCGGTTTTTCTGACCAAGTTGGTATTTGCCTCAGCTTTCCTGCAAGTCCAGCGGTGGGCAAGAGGGCTTCAGCAGGCCAGACCATGTGCCCCATCCATCTGCTCAGGGTGAGGATGCCTCCCTGGCACAGGGTCCTGCCTGTGTCTCCAGGATCCTGAGCAAGGGCCTCTCTCCCTTCCGAACTGAACTCAGGAGATCTAATGCCAAGATCGCCTCTGGTCATCCCACTGCCGGTACCTCACACTGCTGTAGACCGAGCTTCGGAAATGGAGGTGGCTTGCACGTGTAGATCATTTTCATCCCAGAGGACTCTGAAGACTTGTGATTTCAAAACTCCATTTCTGCTTCCGTCTATGATTGCTGCTGCTTTCTTCATGTAAGGAGCTGCCTTGCCAGGACCAGAACATCCAAGCTGACCGTACGCACTATGTAAACTACGTGGGTGCTTTATGAGGATAAAAGGTTTGAGATTTTTGACTGGGACTCAGAGCCAGGGCCACCAGACATCATCATACTCTCGCAGAGGTGAAGAGAGCGCTGGGGGCCTTACAGGAAGGACACGGAGTAAAAGACTGAGACATCTATGCCCCTGGAACACAGGCCAGTGATGTCGAACAAGTGATACACATTCCATTTGCTCAGCAGGGAAATGGAAGGACGGCCCAAGTGGACTTCAAGGCAGGAAGAGGGCATTCCGGGAGGCACGTGGGCCTTGAGCGCAGACGGAGCAGGGTGTGCTCTTAGCAGTCCAGCCTGTCCTTGGTGTGTGATGGTGGGCAAGTCACTGTTTTCTCTGAGCCTCAAGTTTCTCATCTACCCACTCATATGCTTTATGGGGTTTGGGCTGAAGATGAAGGGAGTTAGCATTTTACTACCCTCTGCATTAAAAAAAAAAAAAAAGTGACCTGTAAGAGTTAGCTTTTCTACCTCCACCTCCTTCCCTTCTGCCAACTCCTTCCGGCTTTTGTGAGCTCTCACATTACACATGACTCACTGATCTAAGAGGCCCTGAAATGAGGAAAAAGACAGGCTTATGGGGGGTGTTTCCTTGTGCGCCATGCTCTTGTCTGGGTTTCATGGCAAAGACCCAGCTTTGACCCTGGAGGTAGGGTGAATGTGTCAAGAGTCGAAGCGAGAGGCATATTGGTGGGAGAACCAGACTGGTGGCCGTGATGGTGGAAGAGAAGACTCAGGGATGTTGTCAACAGGGTCAAAGCAGATGCACGCAAACGAGAGGCCCTCTTGACCCACTTAGCACAGAGCTGGCAGCTTCATTTTTTGGCTCGAGCAGAGGCATCGACGCTGAGGGAAGGAAGTCCTGCAGCTAGCTGAAACACTTTGGGGTTACCAGGTTAAAAAAAAGAGATCGATGGGGACCCTACTGTTACCTGCCAAATCCCATTCTCCTCCTGCCGAAGTGGTTTTTTAAAATGACTTGCAACAAGGAAGTAGCGAGGGTAAGCCCCGTGCTACCAAGGGACAGAGACAAAGCCCACTGCATTAACGTGGACAGCCAGAGGCTTGGGGCAACAGGGAGATGGAACGAGAAGTGACGGGAGCCACGTCTCTCCTGCTCTTCGAGAGGCAGAGCATGATGCCACCAAAACAGAATTCGGAGAGTGGAACTGTCTTTGCTTCCTGTCAACCTGATTAGTTATAATACCTGGGGACATGTTAAGCTGAGCCATGACAGCTCACACTTACACGTTTGTCATTGGTGCTGGAATGTGGCAGTCAGGCGGGGCCTCAACCTGCCAGGCCAAGGAGGCCAGTTGGAAGACTGAAGGAGCAAAATGGGGATGCTCCCATATCTCTCCTTCCTGTCCACCCTCCTTAAGCATCCCACCACCCCACACCCAGCTCAGATTCCTGCTGGCAGGGCTAGGCCTCCACTCCCAATCTGCGGATTGGACCACCCATGTCACCAGTCAGGGATTTGCATTTGGCCACCCTACTCTTTTTACTTCACAGTGGCCAGAGTTCTGTCCAGACATTACTTAACCAGACATCCTTAACCCCCTATCAAACTCACTGCATTCCTGCAAGGGAGGTGACGGAAATTGTCCTTCTTATTTCAAAGAACTGGAGGCAGAAACGCCCAGAATCTCAAAG
This sequence comes from Eumetopias jubatus, assembly GCF_037043125.1. Taxonomy (NCBI): domain Eukaryota; kingdom Metazoa; phylum Chordata; class Mammalia; order Carnivora; family Otariidae; genus Eumetopias; species Eumetopias jubatus. The sequence goes on along the minus strand of NW_028274818.1, from coordinate 50,068,398 downwards.
GTCTTCTGAGCCACTTGCAGTAAATTATGGAAAAGGCTGCGAGAGAAGATCCCCTGAGATAGTGAGCTAGACTCAAGACACTAAACTGCACAGCCTCTTCTGGACCCTTCTTCCCTCTGGGGATTATCTCAGCCAAAGCAACTCACTGGAGCACCAGCTTCAAGGCCAGGGCACCTCTCAACATCCCAGGGAACATAAGCCACATGTAGCTGGACTGGCTCACAGGGTTGGTTACCAGTCAGGAGTGAAGAAGTACAATCTTCTGCCAGGTTGCAGAGAGGAAGTCTAGGAAACCAGTAAATGCTGAGTTGAATCCATTAGTAGTGGGCCCTCACAGTACAGGGTGTGGCTTCATTCCAACAGTCAATGAAAAATATGGAAGGTCAACACAAATATGCACAAACATTTCCAAAGCACTCATTTGAAAGAGGAAAAATTAACCAAATAGTAATCATTATTGGACTTTCATTTTTACTAACGACAATCAAGGCCCAACATCTTTTCTTTCTTTTTTTTTTTTTTTTAAGGTCCAACATCTTTTGTGGTTTGCTGAGTTCTTGCAAATGTACCGGAGTATCTGCTTCTCATCAGAATCCCAGGGAAGAAGAAGGGTAGGTACTGTTTTTCCCTTTTTACAGATGAGGTGGACAACAGGGGCTCCAAAATATAAAACCATAAGCTAACATCCCCCAAAATGGCAATCACAAGTCACAAAACATGGACTCTCAGTCCCCGCTCCACTTCCCACCCTCATCCCACCCCTGTGGGCTCCAGGGGGCCCACAGGCTCCTTCTTCCTTTCTGTTAGGAGTTCAGGGCTCTCCACAGCAGATTTTCTCGACAGACAACAGCTATTCATTTCCAGCTGCATCTTACCCATCCCAGCTCTGTGAGCTGATTACATCTTGGCCAGTGGTGCAGCAAGCAATTGGCACAGCCAAGCCTTTGGGAGGCCTCGGGATCGACTTGTGAGCTCACCCTAGGCAGGGAGCCGAGTTCAGTGGCTGATCAGCGAGGAGAAGTAAAAGAATTAAGCCCCAGAGTTGCAAGTCTATTTCCATCTTGCCTAGGAAAGGACAGGTCCATTGTGTAAAAGGTTTGATTTAAGGGCATTTAATTTCGTTCTCTCCGATGGAGATGTTTTCGAGGAAGCCTTTCAGCTGCACATCTGATTACGGCAGGACTTCGGGAGCTGCTTCACACTGGGGGGCTGGCCTGTCCCTTCCACGCACACCACAGTCCTCTTCCTAAGCAGCACAGGGCATGCGTTCGGCATCTTTTCCCTGCTCCAATGAATGCATTAGCTTAAAGAGGGAACAATGGAGCCCCAACTCCCCTCCCTTGCCTATGCGTTTATGTGTTTTCAGCTCACTTCATCCTCACCGAGAAGCATCTAGGAGGCTGATGGAGGTTCAGGGGCATGTTCCAGACCAAACTGTTCAAGTCATTCTTGTTCCAAGTCTTTTCTCTGCCTCCTCCTATGGACGAATCCCTTCGCTCAAAATTCTCTCCAGAAAAGAGAGGGGTGCCTGGGTGGCTCAGTTGATAAAGCGTCTGCCTTCAGTTCAGGTCATGATCTCTGGGTCCTGGGATTGAGCCCTGCATCATTGGGCTCCCTGCTCAGCGGGGAGCCTGCTTCTCCCTCTCCCCGCCCTGCCCCCCGCCCCCGCTTGCACTCTCTCTTGCTATCTCTCTCTCTCAAATATTTAAAATTTAAAAAATTTTTTAATTTAAAAATTAAATAAAAAATAATAAAATTAAAAAAAAAATCATCTCCAGGAGAGAGAAAACGAAGAGCCTCGAGATCCCACCACAGGTTTGGTGAGGGTATGAGTGGGCGGTGGATGTTGCTTTAGCTAAACTCTGCTGCATCATCTCAGATTGGAGCTTGGAGCGTAGTAATGATAGATTTCTGTGTCTGATGTATATTGCCTGAAGCATTCTGCTAACAGCTACCCAAGAAGCCACTGCCCAGAGGAACGAGAGGACAAAGACAGGGAAGGCAAATCCTTTTTTAATATCAGGTAGGAGATTAAGTTCTCTTTATTATCAATTAGGAGGTCTTTAGGATTCACCAGCATGTTTTGATAGAGGAGGAGGGGGAGTGGGAGAGAGCACCACTAAAAGGGGCAGTAACTTTTACTACTCTCAGTGAAAATTAAGGACTGCTTTCATTATCCAACAGCAATGAGAAAGCATTTTCACAGGGGACTATGGAGAGCTGCCCACTGTCCTGAGTCTGGACGGCAGGACATACATGCATTCCTGTCACCTCTCCACCTGTCACTCAGCAGGTGTTGGTCCAGCATCACCCGGGCGCCTGGCATTGTGCTACATACCAGGGAACCTGAAAGTATAGGAGACCGCACTCTGGGGCTTTAAAGCATTTAAACTCTAGTTAGAGTGACATGATCTATGTACAAAGTGATTAGCAACCAATTCAAGACAGCATAAAGCTGAGTATTTATGATAAAGACAATAAATGTCAAATGATTTAAAGCTGTGAAAGAAGAATGAAGTGGTCAGAGAAGCTTTTATAGAGAAATGGGAATTGACCTAAGCCTTTGGATTTGAATAAACAGAGAGAAGGAAACCCAAGTATAGAGATTAACTAAGGCAAAGAACGAGAATTCTGAATGAGGATGAAGAAACTAATGTACCTCATTATATTTGTGTTTCAAATGACCATGCAAAAATGGAGTGGATTGACTGACCATGTAATTCCCCACTGGTTTGGAGAGCAGAATTTAATGCTAACAGACTGGGTACTGACAAAGTCAGAGAAATCCCTACAGTGAACACAATCCGTCTACAGGAACGTGGGATGCTCAGGTTGATTTGGAGACTAGGATTCTGATGCCCCTCCCCCTCCCCACACTTCCCTCAAGAAACAAAGTGGCTGAAATTACCAGGGATATTAATGATAAAAATAGGCAGGTTAGCAAAAAATAAATAAATAAACAAATAAATAAAAAATAATAAATAAAAAATAAAACACCAAAGTGCAGGAGAGCAAAATAAAATAAAATAAAATAAAATAAAATAAAAATAAAAATAAAAATAAATAAAAATAGGCAGGTAAAACACTCTATATCAGCTCAGACCATTGATCCATTCAGAGCAGGATTCGGTCATTGAAAATGACACCAAGTATAGTAATGGAAGGGCATTACTGTCTTTTGTGATCTCAATCTCAGAAGGTTAGGGTTAGTACCCAAAACACCCTAATTTCCTCTTAGTAGCCAATTATGGCTCCATAAAATATAAACTTCCCTAAATTATTCTTCAACCAATTTGTATTTTCTGACAGTATCACCTCTGAGGGTAATACATTCTGTGTGTTTACTACCCACTCTATTAAGTAATAATAATACCCCCTTTCATTTCTCTCAAATTAAGTCTCTCCTTCAAGCTTCAAAGGATGCCCCTGATTTCTAATATTCCAAGATATTATGAACAAATCTATATTCATTTAATTAGAACTTCTCCTGGCCTTCACCTCTTTAAAGAGCGTTGAACCTACCCTTACATTAAAATTTCCTCTATTTGTTGTTGATTCTTGAGGGCCTCTGCAGGTGTTTTCTTGGCTCTATTTCTTGAGGGCAGTGCTTCTCTAACACCTTCACCTTCCCACTCCCCCTTCTATCAGATTCATCTTTTGAGCTTTGTCTGATTCCCTTGGTCTCTTTGGCCTCCAAGACCCTCAGCTGTCTCTGGGCCTGAGAAACTGACCTAAGCCAGCGTGGGGCTAGCCAGTTACTGCCTGGGAGTGACAGACCTTCCCCCTTGGCTGGGGACAAACAACCAGGACAATCAGCTGTACCCCTTGACTCTTGGCTTCACCACCAACTTCGGGATCAGATGTAGCACCACACGTTAGGGTTTCAGATCTGACTCGCTGAGTGGCCACAGCAGGTGCCAGTTAATGCAATCCAGAAGCACAGAGGAGTAAACTTCTCTGGTGCAGACTTGGACCAAGGGGAAACAGGGGAAGGAAAAGAGCCAGGCAGCTAAAATGATCTGTCCTTCCCCACTTCCCTGTGGTACAGTTCTGTCCACAGATTTCCCATTTGGCAGAGCCAAATGTGTGTATCAGTTGACCTGCTGTGTCTTCTTGCTGGTGTCAGGAAGCAAGGCCATTATCATAATGCATTAGCACGTAACTCTTCTCATCCTTCCCTTTCACTGCCCTTTCTCTTTACTTGTGTGGTCCATGCCTTGCATCATCAAAACTTATTCCTTAGGTCCCGATTTCCAGGGAACCTGGGCTAAGGTAATCATCAAGAATACCATTAAAGGCTTATTAAGGATCTAGTGATACCAGAATTAAAAAGACAACGTGACTGGAGATTCGGGATATAAATGGAAAAAGGTAAATAACATTTTAAAGCCAACATATGCTCCATGCCAAACAAATAACATAAACAACAAATGATAAAAGCATTAACAAGGTTAAACAGTCATTGGAACCATCAGACAAACTTGGCCATGATCATCTGGGTGGCAAAGAATGAAGCTTTAATTTTTTACAGAAGTTATCCTTCAACTCCCTCATCTAATCTTCTGCAATATTTTTGAAATTTATTTCTATTGGCCTGACATTCCTGTGTGTGGAAGACTTTAATGTCGATTGCACACTAAAGAAATTTCATTATGGCCTCTCTCTTCTATAAAAATATTAAAATGTTAAATTAAAAATTTTAAAGTAGTGGTTTCTAGAAGACCCCTCGGTTAATGCTTTTTATTCCGAGAAGCACCCATTCATCGCTTTCCTTGACATCGAAGCCCATTCTTCACCCGTGTCACTACATTTTCTGCTCTTCTACCCACACCCAATACCTTCTCCACATCCAAACAGCTTCAGCACATCTGACCCACTGTGTCTAGATTTGAAGCCCAAGATCATAACCACTATTCTATTCTTCAACTTTGGCTGTGGTTTTGTAGACTTACCATGACTCTCTCTGAACCCATGCTTTACCACTTTCTGGCCGTGGAAGGGAGATGAGGGCCCAGGAGTCCCTCTGCATTTCCCTGGGCATCTCTGACAGCTAACAGGCCTCCGGTGAGTCCCATTCCTCCTACAGGAGCCATCTGACACATCTGGCCCTCATTTTTACAATTTCACTCTCAAGTTCTTTCAAAACTACTGGATGGATGGCATCCCATTTTGATGATTTATTTAAACAGTTTGTCAGGTCAACCACATCCTGTACGCATATGATTCAAAACATAAATGTTTGCTGTAGATGTAATTTTTCATGTCAACTTATGCACCAACAGAAAATGACCTTTTTCCCAGAAAGAAGCAATGTCTTTACAAATAGTAACTTGCAATGCCCTGGTGAAGCAACCATCAGATTCTGATAAAATAGTACTACTACTAATAACAGTAACAACAATAATATAAATGTAACTTTCCACTGAACAGCAGAAAAGGTTTGGGGGCCTTCATCATTTCTTAATTATAATCCTACATGGACTTTAAGATTATTCTCAAAAGGTCTTGTCATTAGATGAATCTGAGCAAAAAATACCTTTCTGAAGAGAAGTCATAACTGGAAGTATTGTATGAAAACAAAAAATAGGAAGGCACCCATTTCACAACCTCTGTGGAGATTCTTTCTTTTTTTCTTTTTTTTTTTTTAAGATTCTATTTATTTATTTGACAGAGAGAGACACAGCAAGAGAGGGAACACAAGTAGGGGGAGTGGGAGAGGGAGAAGCAGACTTCCTGCAGAGCAGGGAGCCCGATGCGGGGCTCGATCCCAGGACCCTGGGATCATGACCTGAGCCGAAGGCAGACGCTTAACGACTGAGCCACCCAGGCACCGCTGGAGATTCTTTCTTACCTCTGCAGGCTCTACTCACTCCAAACCTTCCTACTACGCACAAGAAGGATTCTATGCCTGGAACCGGCCTTTCCATGGTGAATTCAAAGACTGCAAACCACATTTAAGGTTTGCCTAATTTAATCAAAAGTCTAAAAGTCTGACACTATTAGAAAGTTGAAATGTTTACCTTCATATTCTCCATACGTTGTTTTCCAAAGCCAAACAAGTTCCTTTTGAAAAAGCCCACAATTTTAAAAATTATTCTTGCCCTCAGTTTGGGGAACTCACAGTACCACTGCTATTTCTGAAGTTGTACATTCTATCTGGGTGCATATGCACAAAATACGAGCTCTATAAACGATGCCCCAACTGAAATCTAGAAGAAACAGCTGTGATACAATGACTTCCCTTCTGTGATTTCAACTGTGTGTTATGTTCTTTGGGTATTAGACAAGAATCTAAAAGACTAATCCCCTGTGGGGGCACCTGAGGGAAAGAATTATTTAACTTTACCCAACGAATTGAAGAGAAACGGGAGAAGTCAGTAGAACTAGCAACCCAACCCAGCAACGTCTGGATCAGCCACTGGCCTTAGGACATAGCAATCACTTATCTCTGCTCTGAATAGGATATGAGGGTTGGAATTTCTTATCAGCATGAAATAGGAATATGATAAATAGTCAAAAAAGAAGTATGCTTTTAAGATTAGAGAATCGGCCTCTGATTGTCAAAGGTGCAAATGAGCTCCAAGGAAAGATGGTGCCATCATGAGGATTACTCGGGCTTTAAGCCCAGGTCAATGTGCTCAACTAGACCAGTAGATGAAGATGCCAGGTTTCATCAGATGGATGGGATTAATCTTCCGGGGGAAACATAGCGACGAATAAGTTTCAGACAATGTAAAAAATTCTCAGTAAACATGTATAATGGATAAAGGTATAAATTCCAGTCTGTATAATCATTAAGTTCCCAGAAGAAGTCGATCTGAATTCCAAGTAAGAAATTCTTACCCCGGGTGTTAAGGACCAGACATGAATGGTTGAGATAATTACAGCGTCAAGGTCAAACTGAAATCAATTTAAGGGCAGAAGACTAGTTTAGGGAAGTGGAACATGCAGAAATAAGACTCAAGAACAGCTTCTGTAGGACATGAGGAACCCACCAACAAGGTAGCAGTTTGTAAGGATCTATGCTGCTACCAGATCTAGAAGCGCCATCAACCTAAATCTTCCACAGCCTAGGAGTCTCTTAAAGTGTGCGCCTGAGGAAAAAGCGGAGTAAAGCAAAGAACAGGAAAATAAGAAGAACTTAACAACACCAACAAAGCACCTGCCATTTCTGGAGCCCTAAGGAGACACTAAAAGCCGTGTTCTAGTGTCTTCTTTGCGCATTCTGTCTCTTAATGTTAGCAAGAGTCCTACAACGGGACCACTATTATCCGTCCTACACAAATGAGGAAAGAGGCTCACAAAGGTTAACCAACTTGTTCTAAGTTCACAGAGCTTGTGAATAGATAATCTTCTTCATGGCTAACGCTTACTTTGTAAATTCATCTACTTTTTCAAATTCATTTGATCCTCTGTTTTTCTATTGTCCAGTCTTGTTGAAGTTCCTTATTCCAAACAGTAATCTCACTTCATTTAACAGAGAAGATGCGGGATAAACCTTGCTCCATGTTGGACCAGGTGGTCTGTGTAACCCTGGTTGTAAGGTTAGGAAATCCCTCCAGAGTAACTCGGTGGGCACACCCTCCCACCCCAGCCCTACGGCATGCCAATAAGGAGACTTTAAATGAATAGCATACAAGCAAAAATAGTCCTTGTCCCCAGGAAGGTGATGGAATGGCAGAGAAAGTGGCAGGGCACTCGCATCATGCTGACAGTCTTAAAATCATCCCTGCAGTTCTTACTTTCTAATGATTTAGGGCCAGGGAGATATCATGTGTTATCTCCCCCACTTAGAAGCATACTCCACAGGTCACTGGATGAGGCTTTGTCACTAGCACTGAGGTCCCTGAGCTGGGAGCTGGTTTTCTGCATCCACCAGAGTTAGCGTGGATAGGGGCCACGCCCTTCGGGTACTGCTCTAAAACCCCAAGATATAGCTCATTAGGGACCCTAGCTCATTAGGGCCCATCACACACCGTCAAGGGTAATTAAATCAGGGATTAGTGTCATCCAGAGAGTTTGGCGTGAGCCCGATCCATGTTCAAGGGTTTGACACTGAGCGGGGAAGGCAGACAGGTTACTGCTGGCTCCTAGGGTGGAGGCTCCTCTCTGAGGCCTTTGGGGGCTGGCCATTAGGTCCCTTGAGCAGGAGAAAGCTTTATATTTTAGTTTCCCTAACAGGGTTTTTTTTTTCTCTACTCTGAGCCCCAGTTTGCACTTATTGGATTTTTAAATTAAAGTACATGGCACTTTTCACTCTTCAGATCCTATTAAAAAACACATTCCCCTCAATTTGCCGGAAGCTGCTCTTGTCCATCCTCTAGATGGACGGAACTGCCCAGGCGGCCCTCGATGTCTCTGTTACCTCACTATCTGCCCAGGGAACAGTGAAATGTACCTCTCACATACTTCTTGTGGAAGTATAAATTAACACAACCTTTCTGGAAAGCAATTTGGGTTATAAGTTCCAAGAACTTTAAAAAAGCTCATACCTTTTTGACTGAGTGCGTAATTATACTTCTGGGAATCTAGCAGAAGAAAATAATCAGAAGGATAAAAGAATGGTGTTATACCATAGATGATTGCTGACGTATTATGTATAAAAACAAACAAATTGGAAATGTCAATATTATTCAGTAGAATATTGAACATCCATACGTGAGAATACCACTGTTCATTTTATTCAACAAATACTTATTTGCTAGGCACTGAGAATTTAATAGGAAATTGTCTACACCTATCCACTGCCTTCTTGGGATTTATAAAATTGTTTTTAGATTCTGATAATATAGGTATTTGTTTTTATTAAAATTTCAAGTGAAAGCCCAAGGTTTGAAATTATATATACAATAGTATTTCAAGTAGGTAAAAACTATGCTTAAAAAGAAGGAAATACACCTACATGTCAACAGGTTTACCTCTCGTTGGTGGAAGTTGAGTGATTTTTTTTCTTCTTGATGCTTTCCTATTTTTTCCAACACAAACACTGTGAACACATATTACCCTTATAATCAAAGGAGGTGGGGAAGGAATTGCACTTCTGAAAACATCTGAACAAATGAAGATAAATACAATCCATCCCCCTCCTTTCTCTCTGCGTAGGAAATGTGATTCGTACCTCAGCTAAGAAGAGCACTCTTCTGCCTTTCAGGATACCAGTCACTACCTTCCACTGGAACTTAATAATCACCAAGCAGAGAAGAGGGGAGAGCAAAGAAAGCCTCTAAAGAGGAAAGGTGACGGTCTGCCTTCCCCATCCTGCGGCTTCCACCAGATGGCTTTGTGACCCGGGGCGAAAGCCCAGCACGCCCTCCTGACCCCAACACCTCCTGAGCCCAGTCCCCAAGACAAAAGCAGAGATACCTCTGCAGCAGAGGCTCAGATCCTCATTAAGATCGTACTTTCAACAGAACATCCCAAACAGTAGTCTGGAAGCAAGCATCCAGAATCCTGCCAGGGCATGAACTCAAGCCGGGAGACGGCTGGGTGCCCGGACTCCAAAGACTCCCCGGATGGAAAAACAAAGCTAATGTAATTTCTGACTCCTACTCCACATAGGTACATGTTCTGGTACTTGCTTCACAAACTGCCTGTGTTTATGACACGGGCAGATCTGTTCACTGAAGACCTGGAATCACACAGGAGTGTTTATGCAGATCCCAAGAAGGATTATGGATATTCAGACCCAGAATGGGAAAGGAGTAAAAAGACAAAGGAGATGCTCCGTGTTGCTGGTCTGCTGCTCTGTGTCACTTGGCTTGGGTCATATTCTCCAGGAAAAGAATCCTTTTAAGGTTAGCTCATAAAGCACAAATGATCACACAATGTACTTTTAAAGATAAACTTCTAACGTGGCCCTAATGTTCTAGAGTTATGAACATGTGTTGGATATTGTTTGTATCATACATACTACCTTAATTGTCAACTGAGCTATGTGCAAAGATACCTCTAAGCACTGACCTAAATAACAGAATAGGATAAGCTATTAATCAATGACTATGTGCTAGGCACTTTGCTGTAGCTAGACTTCCCCATGGTCAAAAGAAAACCTATGCTCAGAGAAGTTAAGTAACTGGATTGCTATCACCCATAGACAGAATTCAAAAGAGGGTCTGTCTGAGGCGCCTGGGTGGCTCAGTTGGTTGTGTCTGCCTTCGGCTCGGGTCATGATCCTGGGGTCCTGGGATGGAGGCCCACATCAGGCTCCCTGCTCAGCAGGGAGTCTCCTTCTCCCTCTGTCTCCTCCGCCGTGCTCATGCTCTCTCTCTCTCTCTCTCTCTCTCAAATAAAGAAATAAAATCTTGAAAAAAAATAATTAAAAAAAATAAAATCTTGAAAACAAAAGAGGGTCTGTCTGGATACAAATCTCAATCTCTTTTCTTTCCACAATATTCTGTTACCTCAAAAAGATATTAGGATTTTTTTTTTTGAGACTGAATCAATTCTCCTGTACCTCACAAAACACATGGTACAAAATCCCATGTGCCATGTAAGCATAAATGCCCTATAATCCCAAATTCCTCATCATTGCCTTTCTCTTCCGTCTAATTGGTGATGAGTACAGCAAGAATAGAGACAATCCAAGCAAACGATGGCACAGGAATGGGGCCATATATCGTAGTTAATATTACTTGCCCATTGAATCCTATCAGAACAAAAAGAGGCCATGATTCTACCTACAGCCCAGCTAATGTAAAGACGAAAACATTTCCCAGTAATGTGCAGGCCAGCATTTCTACTTCTCCGAAAGGGTGGGGATGGATAAGTTCACAGGTTGTCCCTGTAAAGGTCTAGTTTATTTTTAAGTTGGAGAAAATGAGGCACAGGAACAGGTCTCATTTGCCTTAGTGTATACATTAATTTATTCATACATTGATCCCTTCAATAAACTTATTTTGAGTACCTATTATGCATCAGATGCTAGGAAGACAAAATCATCTGTGCCTAGGACCATGCTGTGCCCACAGTGTGTGTTGGAAGCACATACTGATGGCAGATGATGGTGGCAGAAAGGAGGGCACCGATCTCTGGATCCACAGATCCCAATCTACTGCACTGACATCTACAAAATTCATCATTCCATGTATGTAGCCGGCCTCTGAGCTTCCAAGGAGCACTGAGACCCACAGATTAGTAATGGATTGCAAACATAAGAATGTCATTTCATCAACACTAAATGGGTTACATTTTCATTTCACTGAGTGCCTTCTTGCTTCTGAAATGCGGGCCCGGGAACACAGTAGCACCTAACTGACCTCTCTACTACTCATTATCCACTCCTGCTCCATCTCGCGGGTCTAATCAGCTCTTACAGTTCTGATCTTGTTAGAGAACACTGGTCTCCCACCCCTGGAGTCCTGCCTAATATACTACTGGGAAGCACCTCACTGGAGTGGAGAATCACAAGGCTGCTGGGTTTCAACCACACAACCTGATTCTATTCTGGAAGCGGGTTCACTTCCCACCAGCCCGCAGGAGCGAATTTAGGCCAACACTGACTTGCTATGTTTCAGTCTTGCTATTACTCAAAACGGAATGAAAAGAGCTACCTTCCTTAATAATTTAAAAAGGATCCAAAGGAGATTTATTGTCTGATGTCTGCAAAAATCCTCAAATAAAAATCCTGTGAAAAACAATGGATCTTTACTGCTTAAAATATTGATTTTTTTTCCCTAAGTTTCAAAAATGTCTTCCCTGCTGCTACTATGGAATGCAAAGAGGAAGTGTTAAGAATGACTACGGGAGGGAGAGGAAACTTTAGCAATGATAACGATCCATGAGAAGAGGTATGATCATTATTTTTGAATGAGTCCTGAGAAATGCCTCAGGAATTCCCAGAGGGATGTCCAAAGCTAACAACAGTGGTTACTTATAACAATGACCTGAAAAGCAACAAGATGCCAAGGAAGACATTACAGCAGATGAATAATGAAAGGGTTCCAGTGAGCCAAGGGGAAGGTCTCTGTCCTCTCCTTTCTTTCCCTCTCCTTGTTGCCCTCCAATGCAATTATGATTAGAAGTACCACTCCAGGGATGCTAAGAGCACCTCTGAACATGCGGGGCGGGGTGTGGGGGGGGCGCAGAGAGATGTGCTTACTACCACAGGATGCTGATTTCGCTTTGTTGCTCGAGTCCCAGCAGCAAGGAATGCCAGGTCACATTAAGGTCTGTGCATCTCATCACATCAGCAGAGGCTCCGAGCCAGCTTGATGGGTGCTGGGATTCATCTGTCACCAAGGTGAGAGCCCATCTCAAGGAGGTGCCCTCATCCAATGAAGATGGCCCCTATGTAGCCTGCCCATACCCCATCACCATTCCCCAGCAATCTTCTATCCATCCAACTCTGCCTCCTGCATTCCCCAGATTCATTCCCCAGAGGCAGTAGGCAATGGGAATAGAGATATGAGCCATGGTGACCATCGGCATCCAAATGACTGAGGCATGGAGGAAATGACAGCTCCAGCACGATTTCCAGGGACCACAGCGCACTTGTTTCTCAAAAGAGAAATCCAAGACCCAGCAACAGTATGTGATTTGCCAAAGGGTGGGCAGTGAGGCTAGCATGAGAAAGGGAGTGGGGACTCGTCTGCGCCCAGGCATCCGGTCACCATACTGTGCCTCTGACTGCCCTGGAATTCCCAGGTCTCACTTCCATCATTTGTGAAATACAGGCTTGGACTAAATGACCTTCACAATACTCTCCAGCTTTAACGTTCTCAAACTTTGCCATTCCAAGTATGCCCATGGCCCAGCGGCCCCTGTATTTATATAAAGCATCACCTAAAGCTTGTGAGAAGTGTGACATCGTGGTCCCCGCCCTAGCAGTACTTACAGATCCTCTGAACCTGAACGATATCCCCAGGTGATTCAAATGCACATTAAAGTTTTACAAGCATTGTTCTAGAATATTTTATCACAGGCTTAGAGAGAATCATCCATTCTAACTTGAGAATTACAAAATAAAGCAAAACAAAAACCAGACTAGATGACCTCTCCTCTTGAAGAAAGCATCGCTGCTGTCCATTAAGAGGGCCTGACACTGTGCTAAAATTTGTCATCAAGTTAAATCGCATCCTACTTGAGGGTTTTGGCTCACGGTTTCGGCTCACTGCAGGCACCCTGGGCCTCAGAAGCCACCGCTGCAGTCCTTGTGGCTGGCCTCACGCCGAGGGTCCGCTTTTGAACACAACTCAACTGGATTGCCTGAGGGTCTTTAGTCTTACCGCACTTGGTGAAGTATCCCAAAAGAATAGTCCATAGATGTTTCAAAGTATTCTATGAAGTCTCAAACTGTGTTTTTAGGCAGACCTCCCTTCCTGGGTGTGCTTGTAAGATGGTAACACGAGGAAATCTGCAGACATGGTGGCTCTGTTCACTACCCAGGGGGCTTTGTTAGTGAAACAAAAATAAATAGTTCCTCTCTTTCTTGTTATGGGGCCCTGTGCTGGAGGCTATCCACATGGAAATGGCCATATTTGGTTTCTTCATCTAAGGAATTCAAAATGATTCAAAACAAGGGTTTTTCACCTCAGCACTACAGACATTTTGGACTTGCCAGTTTGTTGTTGTGTGGGCTTCCTCATGCATTGGAAGATGTTTGGCAGGACCCCTGGCCTGTATTCACCAGATGCCTGGAGCAATCATCACTCAGTGGTGGTGAGCAGAATGCCTCCAGAACACTGCCAAACGTTCCCTGGGCAGTGGGGCTCAAATCACTGCTGGTTGAGAACCACTGGGTTACAAAACCCCAGTGTGGACAACCAGGAAAGCCAAAGGGAGAAGTCTATGGAAATGCGATTCAAAAGAGCCACAGCACAAATGCTCAGCGATTATATTACTGGGTGAAATAAACAAAGAGGTATTAATAACACATGTAAGTCAACAGGCTGGTGAAAATGGGAGGAAGACCCAGGAGAGATCCATGGTTCCAAAAGGGGGAAGCAAATGGGTCCAGGCTACTTTTTAGTTCCAGCAAGCATTGCTTATGGAAGAGCAGAAGTCCTCATCACAGGCTGCTTCTCAGCTGTAGACATTATTAACTTAAGATGGAAATCATATAAGAAACAAAGAAAAGTCAGACAAGAAGGGTTGTTACAGTGTGGAAATATCACTTGGAAGCATTAATTCTCAGAAACAGGTCTGCTGCTTACGGATTCATAAAATCTACAGCTGGGATGAGTGTTAGATTTCCCCTACTCCAACACCATCGTTCTATACTAAGGCAGAGAAGGAAATGCACTCATCCAAGGTCACGGTTACCTAGAGGCAGAGCTGGAACACAGAACTTCAATGTCTGTGAAGGCTCAGGCTCAGCGTTCACTGCCTTTGGTCACCCAGCACCCAGAGCTGGGCCTGGAGAATACTGAGGACCAAAGATAAAACTGAACCTGGATCTCCTGCCTCCTGGCCTAATACTCATTGTACCATGCCACTCTGCCTGTTGTGATTTATGAGGATTTTTAGAGTGTGGAAAATCTGTTAATGAAAAACTAACTAAAATAGCATCTAGTATATTGAAAAATATAAAATGTGCATCCCTGGTGTCAGAATGGTTAAAAAAAAAATCGATATGCTGCTTACAAGAGACTCATTTTAGACCCAAAGACACCTCCAGACTGAAAGTGAGGGGTGGAGGGCACCTGGGTGGCTCAGTTGGTTAAGCGACTGCCTTCGGCTCAGGTCATGATCCTGGAGTCCCGGGATCGAGTCCTGCATCGGGCTCCCTGCTCAGCGAGGAGCCTGCTTCTCCCTCTAACCCTCCCTCCTCTCATGTACTCTCTCTCTCTCTCATTCTTGCTCTCTCAAATAAATAAATAAATCTTAAAAAAAAAAGAAAGTGAGGGGCAGAGAACCATCTCTCATGCTAGTGGACATCAAAAGAAAGCTGGAGTAGCCATACTTATACCAGACAAACTAGATTTTAAACCAAAGACTGTAATAAGAGATGACGAAGGTCACTATATCATAATAAAGGGGTCTGTCCAACAAGAAGATCTAACAATTGTAAATATTTATGCCCCCAACTTGGGAGCAGTTAAATATGTAAGTCAATTGATAACAAACTTAAACTCACTGAAAACAATACATAATAGTAGGGGACTTTAACACCCCACTCACAGCAATGGACAGATCATCTAAGCAGAAGATCAACAAGGAAACAATGGCTTTGAGTGACACATTGGACCAGATGGACTTCACAGACAGATTCAGATCACTTTATCCCAAAGCAGCGGAATACATATTCTTTTTGAGTGCACATGGAACATTCTCCAGAATAGATCACATACCGGGGCATAAATCAGACCTCAACCAGTACAAAAAGACTGAGATCATACCATGCGTATTTTCAGATCACAGTACAATGAAACTTGAAGTCAACCACAAGAAAAAATTTGGAAAGACCGCAAACACATGGGAGGTTAAAATGTGCATCCATGGGTATCAGAAAAGAAAACAAGGTGGATAGGGTTTAGAATGAGGTTAAGGTGCCACCACTCAAGGAAGAGAAGAGCTACCTTCCAGGGTACTAATGACAAGGAACAGAACTCTCCAGAGGCTGGAAGGGGGCCTACAGTACTCACTTCCCTACCCAGTCCCTGCCAGCCACCAGAACAAGGTCCAGAATCCAGCCCAGTCAACTCTCCCCAGGAGAGGTGGAAGCCACCCCATCGGGGGAAGAAGAAAGATGCTGCTTCTGTGTCAATACACCCTATCACTTTAAAAATGCTAAATTTGGTCTATGTCAAAGTTTGACTTTACAGCCAGCAGATTGGGATTGCAGAATTCTCTTGCTTGCTGATGCTGGAGATCTCCTCTCATGGGACAAAGTTTCTTATACCACCAGTGTGTTGGGGTAACACGCTGGCTGATACTCATTCACATTCAACTACAATCAGTTAATCAAAGAGTATTAATTACGGCAGATCCTTCATTGTTTTTGTGGCAGAGTGGTGGCAAAGCTACTGAGGAATCTGGTTGCTGAGGAGGGGGAAGGAAGAGGGAAAGCACAGAGAAAAGAGGGTGTGAATCCAGATATAGTTAAAGCCCTTGGGCATTTTTGCTGAGCCAACATGGCTCCCTCTTCAACTGGACTGGGACAAATAGCTCAGTCCTGAGGTGGTTTTGTCATGCTAATGCAGCCAGACAGCTCTGCTTCACAAGATTTAGAGGAGGTTTTGTGAGTTTGTTTGCACCAAGCTGAGCTTTCTTAGGAAGCTGCATCAATCAGGATACCACTGAACCGAACAGGCACTGGGAGCTACCTGATTAAGTCCAAGAGGGTAGCAAGAAGAGGCATCTCCACAGTGCCAAACACTGTGCCAGTTTCTCCACGGAAGTGATTTCCTGCACTCTTAGGAGACAAGTATTAGCTCTTCCGTGCAGATGAGACAGCCGATGTTTCAGGGCTTTGAACAAAACTTGGCTGTGGTCATTTCACACATAAGTGGTAAGATTTCCCTGACACCAAAGTTCAAGCTTTCCACTTCGCCACACAGAAGAGCTAGGAAGAAAAGAACAGTCCATTGTAAAGCCCTTCCTGGTGGGAGTCAACAAGGGAGCTCAGGAGGTAGTAAATCTCAGCAGATGGGGGCCTATGCATTTATTCTGTAACTACGTATTTATTGAGCATCTGTCATGAGCACGGCATTGTTCTGGGCTCTAACAAAGACAAGGGCTCTAATGAAAGGCACATAAGAAATAGTACCTCCCATACATGAGCTTACCTTCTAGCTGGGAGGAAAAATAAACACAGGGTGAACAGTTAAGTAATATTAAAAAATGCAGCTAGATACCAGGAGCTGGGGGATTTGGAGATAGAGAATATCTACATGAGACAGTGCAATTACGGGAGGCCTTTATCAAAGAGAGGGACTCAGGCTGTCCTTTGCAGAATGACTGGTATTGCAGGAGGTAGGAAAAGGGAAGAGAACATTCCAAAAGGAAAGACATGATAGGAACCAAACCAGGACCGAAGCATCTGCCCTAAACAGAAGCTTGTATCTTGACTCAGGAGGGCACTCTGGACTCAGTGAGAAGAAGACAGCCTTGCTGGAACAGATATATTGTGGAAATGATCAAGAATCTTGAAGGTCGGGTGCCTGGGTGGCTCAGTTGGTTGGACGGCTGCCTTCGGCTTGGGTCATGGTCCTGGAGTCCCTGGATCGAGTCCTGCGTCGGGCTCCCTGCTCGGCGGGGAGTCTGCTTCTCCCTCTGACCCTCCCCCCTCTCATGTGCTCTCTCTCTCATTCACTCTCTCTCAAATAAATAATAAAATCTTAAAAAAAAAAAGAATCTTGAAGGTCAGGAAATCTGTTAGAAATGAGGGGAGAGGGGCACCCGGGTGGCTCAGTTGGTTAAGCGTCTGCCTTCGGCTCAGGTCGTGGTCTCAGGGTCCTGGGATCCAGGCCTGCTTCAGGCTCCTTGTTCAGCAGAGAGTCTGCTTGTCTCTCTCCCTCTCCTTCTGCCCCCTCCTCACTTGTGCTCTTTCTCTTTCTCACAAATAAATAAATAAAATTAAAAAAAAAAAAGAAATGAGGGAAGAACGTAGTAAGTTTCTAGGATTTACCTGATAGCAATTATTATTCCAATTTTATAAGAAGAAGACTCAAAGTAAACAGAAATCTAGTGACTAGGTCTATGCAGAGAGCAGCAAGAGGGTGTGACACAGGCAGGAAAACTTCCACTCGTTCTCTTGTTTCCTTTCAGGGGCCCCTCTGAGAAAATGTTCCTAGCAGCATGAGTCACAGACCTTTGTTCTAAGTATCCCATGCACTCTCACTGCTTTCTTTATCAAGGTATTTTTATCACCTACAAAATAAACCACTTTAGGAAAGTTTTCCATGTACGGCTGAGAGATGTTTGCGTTGGCATAGAAAGAAGACAGTAGCCTCATAAGTAAGTCAAATCTCCCTAACCACCAAATGAGAGCATCCCTAAAACACTGCCATTTTGAACTAAAAAAAAAAATTTTTCCAATTGCTCTAATCAGGGAGAGTCTTGAGAAATAAACACATAGCTTCACAGCTACCTTCAAGCATGCAACTGAATGAATGAATGAATGAATGAATGAATTCTATCATGGTGGTGATGCTAGAAGCAGTTGAGACATAATAAGAAATATGCCTTTGGTCTCTGCCCCTGGTTCCTGACAAAGAGCTCCTAAAAACCCTGTAATTTTCTGAGAAATGAGGATAATAGGAGCACCTTACACAGAGCTCCTAAATCCCCCGGGTTTTCCTGGATGAGGGCGCATCTTCTGTTCTGATGAGGCTCCTGTATGGGAATTGGTCACTAGAAAGACCATGGTATGATTAGATGCATGGAACTTTCAGCCTCAATCCTGTCCTCTCAGAAAGGGAGAAGGACTGGACAGAGAGTCAGCAATCAATCATGCCTATGTGATGGCGCCTCCATAAAACATCCCCAAACTATGAGATTTGGAGAGCTTCTGGCCTGGTGAACACATTCACATGCACCAAGATGGTGGCACACCCCAACCACACAGGAACAGACACTCCTGTGCATGGGACCTTTCCATGTCTCTTCCTAGGTACCTCTTCATCTGACTGCTCATCTGTCTCCTTTATTGTATCCTCTACAATAAACAGGTGAATGTGTTCCTTCGAGTTCTGTGAGCTATTAGAGCAAATTATCAAATCTGAGGAGGGGCTTGTGGGAACCCCAATTTATAGCTGGTCCTTCAGAAGTATGAGTGACAACCTGGGACTTGTGACTGGCATCTAAAGCGGGCGAGGGAGGAGGTCAGTCTTGTGGGATGAAGTCCTTAACCTCTGGAGTCTGCACTAACTCCTGGCAGTTAGTGTCGTAAGTAAATTGGAAGGCACCCAGCTAGTGTGCAGACAGTTGGAGAATTGGTTGATGTGAGAGACACCCCCCCACACACACACACTCATTTGGTGTTCAAAGTATTGTGAATAGAGGAAAAGAAACAGTGCTTTCCTTTTAGCAGTCAAATCAGTGAAAGTGTGCTTAAGAATGAAAGTTATAGTAGCAGAAAATATCTGTCAAGAATGGGCCATGGTTGAGGAGATGTTATACCTTTCCCTTGATGAGTATGTAGAGGACCTTCTACCCCTGGATCATGTGGGCATTATCTGTTCCCTCCAAGCATTCCCCTAATTCAGCCCCAAGCCTGCTGGTACAGGGTGGACACCTTAACATGTGCTTTATGGATAAATGAATGAAAGAATCTCCCAAGCACAGTATAACCCAATTGACCACTTTCTGGGGGAAACAAGGCTAACCTCCTTCACCAGCATGGATCAGCTCACAGATAAAGAACATTTTGAAAAGAACACGGGCCTGCTCTATTCTCCCCTAAGTGCGTAGCCCTCATCCCTATGTGAATTCATTGGGAATCTCGTGTGTGTGTGTCCACTAACCATAATTTACAACCATTCTTTATGATCCATTCCTTATGAGAGTTCTCTCCTCTAAGTCAGGATAGCTCTCCCCATTGAGCAGATTGTGAAATCAAGAAATCAAGGCGCATGCCAAGGTAAGAAGGACTATGAATGCAAAACATGTGCAACCTCACAGAACTCTGATTAAGAGCCCAGGCTTTGGGCTCAGGTAGACTGAAGAATGTTGTTCATTCACTTTCTAGCTGCATGATCTGGAGGAACCGACTTGCCTTATGAAGCCTTCCTCTCTACACTAATACAAAGTATTCACTTCACAGAACAGCTGTGGTGCTTGAGATCCTGGAGGTAGAGTACTTAGCACAGGACCGGGCACACAGTGTGTTGGGGGTGGCTAGGAGCCTCTCTTTCCCCCAGATTCATGCTTCCCTATGTAAGAAGTCTCTGCTAGAATAGCAGTGCTGGTCTCTCTGCCCTTGTACTCCTTGTGGGGAGAGGGGAACCAGATCTGAGTGCTGAGTGGAGGAGAAGATCTGAGCCGGCCAGCTCAGCCCCTCCCCTCCTCTCTCTGTGTTTTTGATATCTGCATGCCTGGAGAAAGTGTACCTTCTACTCTGCTCTCTATACTCAGTGGGGGCTTAGCAGGGCCAGATCTCTTTCCCAGGAGGCATAACATTTAGTTAAAAAGAACGGTAGGCAAGCCTTTTGACCATAGCTGAGCCATGTCTCCCAGCACAGTTTTATCAATAACAAAAGTGATATTCTTATTTCCAACTGTCTATCTCTTGTTTCTGCCCCTCAATTAGTCCTGAACTTGGGTGACATTCATTGGGTTCACTCAACCCCAACAGTGAGTATCTCACAAATAGCTCGTGGGGCAGGACCAAAGCATCGCTGTGTGCTCTACCATCTCACTTGACTATATGAAGTCAGGTTAGTGGGCATCAGTATCAGCGGTTAGCAGGACATCACACTGTATGTGAGTGTAGCGGCCTCCACCTGCCAAGTTAGCAAGAACACAAAAGCCAATTTGCTTGGATGTCCCTCATGTATCCAGGGGGGCAGTGTTAGCGTCTACCAGTATAACGAGGGCCATGGGGGGACTGACCGTGGGCATCATTATACCATGAACTCTAGCTCTAGTGGTTATGTACACGTACTCTGGTCACAGCTCCCTTTGGTCATATTTATTCTGTAGTTATTGTTGTTTGAAGCAATAAAAGTAATAATTACACACTGCCAGCAAATTCACAAATTCTAGGCAAGGTGGTCGGCATGTGGCTCCATGCTCACACTGCTGTTGTATTTTTTAATTATGCTTGTGGGGTGCCTGGGTGGCTCAGTAGGTTAAACGTCTGCCTTCGACTCAGATCATGATCCGGGGGTTCTGGGATTCTGAGTCCCGTGTCGGGCTCCCTGCTCAGCGGGGAGTCTGCCTCTCTCTCTCTCCTTCTTCCCCTCCCTCTCTCTCATGCTGTCTCTCACTTTCTCTCTCTCAAATAAACAAGATATCTAAAAAATAAAAAATAAAATAAAATTATGCTTGTAGTTCCAACAGCTGTTACATGATCATAAAGGAAGTGAAATAAAAGAATAAAAAAGCAAATGAAGAAACAAAAGCCAATGAAAAAATAAAGGATTGAGTTAACTACAGTTCATGCACTTGACATTTAGAAACTGGACTCCTTCTGTTATTCCAGAGCACCCCAGGACTTGGTATTACTTTGCAGTATCAGACGATATGGAATGGTCTGGAAAGCCAAGCAAATATAAGGAAAAATACAGAAGAAGACTGCCAAGTAGCATCTGCTGATCCAATAGTCCTTGATACATCATTGTCACTCTTCACATCCACAATTTTATATAAAAAATAAAACAAGGATAATAAACAAGAGCATCTGAAAGTCAGTGGGACTGAGAAAGATTTAAGTTAAGAAAAACCTTTTTAAGTATTCCTTGTAACAAAAAGCACTTTTGCTCTTATCTGATGGTCATTATTTTCATCTAGCAAACTCCTGACTTCTATGAGGACTATGAGACTGGGGGACCTTATCTTAAGCCCTATGTCTCACCAAGTTTTCACTCCCTAACAATGAAAACATGCATGGGAAACCAGGATTCCTTTAGCCAGGAGAAAAGAGGCAAGAAATACAAAAAGGAAGGCTGAGTTTGAAGAGCTACCAATTATTTAAAGTGATTTTGACTCCTGAGGGAGGAAGAAAAGCTGAAGTTCACAAGAGAGATCTGGTTAGCAAATTCCCCTCTGGATGAAACGCAGGCCTTCCTAGCCTTCTGCACACCCCTCATGGCTTTCTAAACTCCTCAAATAGCTACCCTGCTCCAGAGTTCTCAGTAATCACCTCCTCACAGAACCTGGCAGAAAGTAAAACTGCCAGGCAGCAATGTGATTTCCATCGTGACCTGAAGATGAAAGCAATTTTTGCATTTATATTGGGGAAAACCCATTAACTGGATAATTTACATTTCCCTCTCAAATCTCCCTTTAGTACGCACATTTCCAAGTTTTTGTCAATGTCCAGTCTGAGGGAGAACATTAACTTCCATTATCACCACCATAATCATCAACCTGTGTGGTAATGTGAGGATTACAAGGAAGTCAACTTTCCTATGGACAGGTGAAGGGACATTATTCTAGGCTTGACCATCATCAATGTACTGGATGGAGAATGCAAATCATTCAAGAGTGGCACTATGGAGCAGTAAAGTCTGTCTTGGGAAACCAGCATCCAAGAAGCATCAACCGAAGTAGGAAGGAGAAAGAGGTAAATTCTTAAAATTTCTGAATTATGCATTTATTCTGACAGAGATTCCCAAATGTCACTCATTCAAATCATACCTTTATAATTTAATTGTGCCATGTCCATGTGCCACCTGAAATTTTACCTTACTTTTAAATCGATTTTTGCCGAATCTGAATCTTAATGACAAAAATCAATGAAATTAATTTGGTATACCTACTATTTTCTAATATATGTTTAAATCTTATATTTTTTCAAATGACAGCCCACGTACCACCTAGAAATATTCTCATACCAATGCTAATTTCTTAGTTGGGGTCATTTATTATTTTGGGCAAAATGTTAATGAGGGGAAGCTCAGTGAAGGGTATAAGGAGAATTATCTGACCTATTTTTGCAACATTTCTGTAAGGCTAGCATTATTTCAAATAAGTTACCATTTATTGAACAATAATATCCTTGAACCAGGTCCCACAGGTAAACAAAATCTCAAGTTTCTTTGCCTTTAGATTTAGCTAGAACTTTATCAAGTCTCTGTGGAAATTATAGTTATTACATGTTTCCACAGACTGTAACTTGTTGATGATGCCATCAGGAATTCTGGAATATGCTCTCTATGCGAGATGACTGGACTAAATATGAAGAGTACTTAAGGTTAAGACCAAAACGGGTCAGGAACAGGGAGAGGAGCCTCATGATTTAGTGTTATCTCTGAGCTGGTTTAACCCACTGGATAACAACCCCAGTGGTGTAGAAGCAATCTGGTCCAATTAGGAGGTGCCACAGTTTTCAGATGCTTGGGAAGGTTATTTCTGATCTCTCACTGCACATGGGACTCCACACAGGACACGATGAGAAGCAAGCTCCTTCCCACAAAGACACATGAAATTAGAAAAGACTTTCCCAGTTGGTATGCTATAGCCTACTGGCACACTGCACATGAATTGCAGATATGCTGCGATGTTCACCTCCAACCCCTGGGGTAACTGATGGGGTAAGCCACAGTCACTAAACCCATCACCTCCAACCACGAGACGACATGTAACGTACTCCAAGGAGACCCAGAAAGATTGTCATTTTTAGAGACCAACTGCCGTGAAAACACGTGTGAAACACTGATCTTGAAGCTTTCAAAGTGCCTTACATCCTCAAACCCCCACGTGTCTAATCCCCAGGATCTCATCATCCAGGACCAAGATTTGAGAAACTGATTATTCACTCAGACTCCTTTAACCTGTAACTTTGGCAACGTCAACTTTCAGCTCTGTTCCTGTGGTGGTCAATGGAGGTGACTATGCCTTGGATTTAGAGTCTCTGTCTTCAAGTAGCTCAAACTCTTCCAAGCGGGTCTAGAACAATGGTCATACCCCTCACCTTTAATCTCAAAACCCCTAGGAAAGAAGCCAAAATTGCTTTAAATGTCACAGTTTTGCAATCGGCCTCTCCCATGACCCTTAAGTAATGAAAACAGTGTGCCTTCCAGGCTCACTGTAGGGTACATACAAGGTCCTGAAGAAAGTGACTGAAGCAAAGCACCTCTAGATAAGCCAGCACCATTAAGCACCGTGACTCTGAGATTCTTCCTCACCCACTTTTTCTTTCTGACTGTTAGAAATTCTCCCACATGGCTGAAGGGCATGGGGGCTACACACAGCACATCCACTTGGTGGAGTTTATTATCATGTGTGTATATAGAGCTCTGTCCTCCGGAGGAACCACAGAATACTCATGACAATTCAGTAACTACAAACAGAGCTACAGTAGAATGAAGAGCCCTTTGAGCCTTCATTTATTCATTTGCTCATTCATTCTTCTGTTCATTCACCAAATACTGTGTATCAGAGACGAACCGGCGCTAGGACCACAGGCCAGAAACAACAGGTGGACGAACTAATATGTTGATCTGTGGGAAGTGTTGTAACAGAGATATAAACCAAGTGCTCCACAATTCACATGGAAGATAATTAACTCTCCCTGGGGGCCTCAGGGTCACCTCCTGGCTGAGGTGCCACGTGAGCTAGATCAGCCATTCTCAAACCTCTGGGTCTCAGCAACCATTTTCCTTCTTAAAAATTATGGGAACTACAACAAGATTTTGTGGTTCTTCGTGGGCTCTATCAGTGTTCATCATATTTGAAGCCAGAACTGAGAAATGTTGTAAATAATTATTAATTCATCAAAAAACAATAATAAGAAACCCATTACATGTTAACAAAAACCATGTCTTTTATGAAAAAATCAATATTTTTATGATAAAAGAAATACTGAGAGGAGTCACATCATCTTACATTTTTCGAAACTCTTTTAAATACCCAGCTAAATAAAGGACAGTTGGATTCTTTCTCATCCCGGCTTCTGCATTAAATATACTGCAGAATACTTTAGCTGAAGCACATGAAGAAAATCTTGCCTCACAGAGTAATGAATCTAGAAAAGGGAGGTGTCTTTTAATAGCTATTTCAGGAAATTGTGGATTTTTTTTTTTTGATAGTACACCAAAGCTCAGTAAGTATTAACTTCCTAAAGGTGAATGGCAATGTGGAAACAGAAACTATACATGGAAGATTCTGTATGCTCTTCATTAAAATCCATCATCCATGTTGAAATTTGAATGTACATTTTTACTCACGCACAGTTTTAAAACGTCATGCACTGGTCGTTTCGAAAATAGTGGCTCATGGATTTCCACACATCTTCCAAATGTTGGCACAGTTCGTTATACAACTGCAAAAACTCTCATTCATGAATAGCATTACTGGTCTCATGAGTCAAGTCTACAAGTATTGAAAAGCTGTCAAGCTTGCTGTGGCATTCACAAGTTGTTATAATATTCCATGGTTTTTTTCTCTTGAAAGCTTGTGTTTTATCGTTGGCTACAAATGTTGTCAGTTATTTTCCAAGCTCACTTTGTTCATTTTCAAGAAAATGTCGGCCAAATTCCCAAGTCTGAATAAATACAGTGCGCTTGTTCTGTCAAGCAAAAATTGTGGTATACGACAGAAGCAGATAGTTGAGCTTGCAACTCAAACACTCACACATCAGCTTCTAGCAGAAGTTGTGTGTGTGCTTCCCATTCTGTCAGTTAGAATATTAAGAGAACAAGTGCTCCAGGGCCAAAATTTAGAAAATTAGTAATTGTGATTGCTTCATCTAGGATATCCCCAAGTAACACCGGATTTGTGGGACGACCTTTGAGTGTGGTGAAAAGCCAAAAGGCTACCAGCATGGTTTGGCATCACTGCATGAATTCCTGCTAAGACACCTGCAGCTTTTCACACCACTGCTTTTGCATCAGTGCAAATAACAACTCAGTGAAAAAGACAAGTAAGATCTTAATATTATGAAAATAGTTTTTGCTTCAAAGAACCTGTGGAAGGGGTCTCATCATCCATGGAAAGGTTTGTGGGACACTTTAAGAACCACTGAGCTAAATGCCAAGGCTCCCCAGGAGTCAGCCTGGTGAAGGTCAGTGCAACGAAGCTCAGTGTGTTTTCTCGAAATACATACTCCACGCCAAACAAGCAAGACTGTACTAGAAGCTGAGGATACTGAGATGATTAAGGAACTGTCTGCCTTTGGGGCTCCAGGTGGCTCAGTCAGTTAAGTGTCCAACTCTTCATTTTGGCTCAGGTCATGATCTCAGTGTTGTGGGATCAAGCCTTACATTGGGCTCCTCACTCTACAGGGAGCCTGCTTGGGATTCTCTCTCTCCTTCTCCCTCTGACCCTCCCCTAGCTTGCGTGTGTGTGCACACGCATGTGTGCTCTCTTTTTCTCTGAGGAATTTATGCTTTCATGGGATAGGCAATTGGTAAAGAAAATAATTTAAGATTTACAGAGTATTACTAGGGAAGTATACATGGAGTGCCAGGAGAACAGAGAAGGCAAAGAACCCTCAGAAGAGGAGGTTGTACCTAAGATGTATATGGAAGAACAAAAGGAATTGGTGGGGGGGGTGATAAAAGAGAGAATAATAGGTCAGCCTTCGTGATATATGAAGCAGAAGGGACTGAAGTGACTCAGAAATTTCCTCCTCACTCTTCCTCTCTCCATGCAGCTCCAGAATGGGCCAATTCGTTGAAGCTGAGCAGTTACTGCATCCCTCTTGGCACAGAGATTGAGCCAGGGATGGGCAGGCCTAAGTCAACTCATGCCAACGAATTGCGAGGAGTGGCTTGCAGGGGACTGCTGGAAGAGAGCAGCCTTCTTCCTCTTGTGCAAGCTCTCAGAAGCAATCCTTACTCATCCTCTGGACATACTTCATCTGAATGTGGTGCCTGCAACTGCTACTGCTATTTTACGACCCATCTAATGACGCACACCACACACAGAGGAGGCCAAAGCCATGAACTAAGGAGACACAAAGCCGGAGCCCTGATAACAGTAAGCCTGATTACCGCTTTCACTGACCTGAGCCAACAAATCCACTTTATCATTGACTTCAGTTCAAGTTAAGTTTTCTCTTACTTATAATGGAAAAATTTCAAACTAACATGAGTCAATCTGACACAGTAGCAGACAGGGAGGAACCAAATCGTGGAGTACCTTTCATGTCTTGCTAAGAATCATGTACATTCTCCAGCAAGTCCTGGGAGTCAATATAGTATTATAAGCTGGAAAATAAAGCTTCTGAAGGTGCCACCAGCTGATATGATCTTTGTCTTTATGCTCCAGCCACACTGGCTTTCTTCCAGTTTTACAAGGTACCTTCCTACCTTTGCATTACCCAAGAAAAGGAGGAGACAACTTCGAGGAAGACCAGTGGTGGCAATGTAACAGTGAGATCATTAAGATGAGGACAGAAGAGCGTTCCCTGGATTTCACATGGTCCCTGGTGCAATGAAGCAGTCAGCAAGCAAAACGCCATTCTGAACAGGAAGAGACTGATCAGGTGCTCGCTAGGAGGATATGGTAGGAAGTGGGCAAGTTTTTTTAAGATAGGAGAGACATGACTATAAGCTGAAGGGAGAGATCTAGGAAAAGGAATGGGCAAGACAAAGAAAAGATCTAGAAGAGAGGAATGATCAATACAGTGAGGCCCCAGAAGAGGCAGAATTCTTTGTTCTGCGAATATGGAACTGTCTTTTTTATTTCTCACTGCCTCCTGAGAACTTAGTATCATGACCAATACCTAGCAGTTGCTGAAAAAATATTGGCAGTTGGAAATGAGAAGTTAAGAATGAATGTGGAAGTATGTCTACAAGTTTGAGAGTTGGGGGTGTACAGAAATTATGCCTGATAATCAGCCTCAATTTTTAGATAAAGTATGAGGCAAGGTCTTATGCTACATGAAGAGATATAGAAATTAGATTGGGAGCTTAACTATCTACTAAAGATTTGAAATAGTTACTTAGGGGAAGGAGAAGACAGGTTGCTCAAGGACAATAAAAAAATGATAAGCAATGTTTAGGGCCAAACAGAGATTAGAACTCAGATATTTATGGTACCACGAATCCAGACAAATGGGAAAATTTACATACAAACCTTGGCATTCAGTCTGGGGGTCAAAGTAAAGCAAGTGGATATGGGGCAATTGATCCAAATTTGGACATTTACTAGTAGATGATGTACAACAACAAGAAGCAATGAAATTGAGGATTCTAATAAAAAGGTACTACAGGAAAAGGAAGAGTTGCCAGAAGCACTCTAATAGACATGAGGAAAATAAAAGGATCAATGAAGGGGCACCTTCAGCTCAATCGCTGAAGTGTCTGCCTTTGGCTCAGGTCATGATCCCAGGGTCCTGGGATTGAGCCCCGCGTCGGGCTCCCTGCTCAGCAGAGAATCTGCTTCTCCTTCTCCCTCTGCCCCCTCCCCCCTGCTCATTCTCTCTCTCTCTCTCTCAATCTCAAATAAATAAAATCTTTTTTAAAAAGGGATCAATGAAAATAAATAAATAAATAAAATAAAAAGGGATCAATGAAATGGTGAATTTCAAGGGTCATACATCAGTCAGAGTGTAAGGAAGAGCAGGAAAGAGCTGTAAAGAACAATCTGTGGGGGACTCCTGGGTGGCTCAGTCGGTTAAGCGGCTGCCTTCGGCCCGGGTCATGATCCCAGGGTCCTGGGATCAAGTCCCACATCGGGCTCCTTGCTCAGCAGGGAGCCTGCTTCTCCTTCTCTCTCCCTCTGCTTGTGCTCTCTCTGTCAAATAAATAAAATCTTTAAAAAAAAAAAAAAAGAACAATCTGTGGTATGAGCAGACCAGTTTCAGAGCTGGAGGACTTTCAGGGATGCGGGGTTGTGACCACAGTTACCAGTGAATGAAATGGGGTTTTGAAGGTCAATGATGTGCTGGGAAGCAAGGAATTTATAAAGTAAGAAATGGGATATACAGTCTACATCAGAATTTGTAAACAGTGACATGTAGGCTGCTTGCCTATTTGTGAGAAAATGAAGTTTTATTGGAACAGCCACACCCATTCATTTTCGTATTGTCTATATAAATATATAGTTAGGTAGCTGCAACAGAGACCATATGTCCAGAAAAGCCTAAAATATTTGCTATGTGGGCCTTTAAGAATAGGTTTTTTGACCAATATCTACATAGTTCAAGAAATGTGCTTGGGTGAAGGCAGGAGATGAGACAGAGAAAAAAACAGAGGAGCAGTACCAAGAATAAGAAGGAGGGGCAGAAGGTGACAAAATTGAAGATGTGTAGTTCCAAAAAGGAGGTGTCTTCTGGAAGGAGAGTAGAACTGTATGGGTCTAGAAGGATGGCTCTTAACTTTTTTGAAGTTCCTGTGACAGAGACTGCTCTTTTTCCCAAAAATCTATCCTCTCTTTCTTTCTTTAAAGATTTATTTATTGAGGGAGCCTGGGTGGCTCAGTTGGTTAAGCGACTGCCTTCGGCTCAGGTCATGATCCTGGAGTCCCGGGATCGAGTCCCACATCAGGCTCCCTGCTCAGCAGGGAGTCTGCTTCTCCCTCTGACCCTCTTCCCTCTCGTGCTCTCTATCTCTCATTCTCTCTCTCTCAAATCAATAAATAAAATCTTTAAAAAATATATTTATTTATTGATTTGAGAGAGAGAGAGAAAGAGGGAGCAAGAGAAAGTGTATGAAAAGGGAGGAGGGAGAGAGAGAATCCTCAAGCAGACTCCCCGCTGAGCACGGAGCCTGATGCAGAGCTCGATCCCAGGACTCTGAGATCATGACCTGAGCTGAAACCAAGAGTCAAGACATAACTGAGCCACCCAGACTCTCCAAATCCTCTCTTTCTGCCTAGAATTTAAGTCGAGCCCACATGGCCACCCAGCTAAGACTGAAGTTCCCAGCATCATTTGCCTGGACTTAGGGCATGTGACAAAGTTCTCTCCAAAGCCATGAGAGTAGATGAGATATGTGCAATATTTATCTCACTGTCTTAAATAAAAAGAATATCATAACCCTGTACTTCTGCCCTTCTCTTTCCTGTAAGTAGAAACACATGCTGGTCAACCTGCTGGTCCAGGCAGGAGAGGATGAAAAACAGGCGGGGGGGGGGGGGGGGGGAGGGGGGAGGGGGAAGCAGCAGAGCAGCAAGAGAGAAGGACGCTGGTTTCTGAAGAAGTGAGTGGAATGGAGCTGCCCTTCCAAACTGAACCCCTCACCTTGGAACTGTTGTCTAAGAGAGAATAAATTTTTCTTCCTTAAGTTATTTGTAAAGGTCTCATTGTTCCAGAGGATTAACCTTTTTCCTACTTACAGTATCCCTTTAAAAATCCGATTAAGCTATGGGCTCTCTTTCCAGGAAATTGCACTTACACACAAATTTTATACTTAATGGACTTGGGAGCCCATTCATGATGCTGAGGCTAAGAACACTTGGTATGGAAGCATCAGTGAAGAAAAGAGGGAATGGCCACCCCTCTTATGTGCTTAGAGAACATATGAGAAAGTGTTCAGAGGACACTTCTCAATAAAGTAGCCCACTTTTTGCCACTGCACCCTTTCAGACTATATTCTGATTATTACTAGACTGAAAAGAGCCATCCAGAGGACACTGGGAAACATAGGAAAGGGGACATGGGAAAGAGAATCAAGGCACAGGACGAGATTATAATGGGGAAAAATGAGTGAATTTTAATTTCCAAAATTTAGGGGGAAAGTTAGATATACAGGGAGAACAGGACAATGTGAAGTCATCAGTCAAGGTCACTAGATATGCCCAGACTTGCACTGCACATCTCCAGATGATGCTATATGTATACAAGTTTTATTGGGAATGCTGCCTCATGGAGCTATGTGGTGTGGCATAGTCACTGAAAGTATCCCCTCACTATTTAGAGTTACAAAAGCCACCAAGAAACTGGCAACCGTGAAAGAGTCTCCCTGGATATTTCTATGGTTTATATTCTTAGTTTCATGCTCCCTTAACTGAAGGCTGTCAACTTTTGACAAAGGTCCCAAAGACGGTGCTTAAATATTTTTATACTGCATTTCCGCTCACCCATTTTGGTTTTTACACTTTCTACTTCCTGTTCCCTTCTGATGGAGCTCATAACTTCTCTTAAAAACTGAGAACTCTTATGGTTACCAGATTAAATCCCACCATCCTTTAATCTCAACTTAGAATATTTTCTCTGGAAAGAATTTCCTATTATCCTATCTTATTTAGTAGTTCATTATTGACTAACAAAGTAATTAATTAGTTCTTAACTCAGTCATTACATTTACCACACTGTGTAGGACAGTGGTTATGGCTATAGGTTTTGTAGATCATTTCAATGCTATATAAATTACTCTACAGAAAAAGAAAGAAAACTTAAAACTTACTTTATAAAGTAAATGTAAAATTGATAACAAATCCTGCCAAAGATTAGACACACAGAGAAAGAAAATCTGAGGCTAACTTTACTTAGGAATATGGATGTAAAATATCCTTAATAAAATATTAGCAAACAGAATCCAGCAACACATTAAAGGAATAATTCACTATATACCAAGTGAGGATTGTTTCAGGAACGCAAGGAGAGTTCAATATTAGAATTTATATAATTTATCCTTTTAATAAATCTAAGGAGAAAAATCACATGATTATAGACACTAAAAAATTTTAGTATTTTAAGAAATTCATTCTTGATGGGGTGCCTGGGTGGCTCAATCGGTTAAGTGTTGGCCTCTTGGTTTAGGCTCAGGTCATGCTCTAGGGGTCAGGAGATTGAGCCCATGTTGGGCTCCATGCTTGGCACAAAGTCTGCTTGAGATTTTTTCCACTTCCCTATCCCTCCCCCTTTGCTCCTCCCTGTTGGTATGTGTGCACATGCTCTCTCTCTCTCTCTCTCTCTCAAATAAATAAATAAATAAATAAATCTTTTAAAAAGTCATTCTAGATAAAGAAAGAAACACTCAATTCTTCCTTTTTTGTTTTTTAAGATTTTATTCCTTTATTTGACAAAGAGATAGAGCCAGAGAGTACAAGCCGGGTGAATGGCAGAGGGAGAAGGAGAAGCAGGCTCCCCACTGAGCAGGGATCCCAATGTGGGACTTGATCCCCAGCCCCCAGGATCGTGACCTGAGCCAAAGGCAGACAGCCCAAACCGACTCAGCCACCCAGGCGCCCCTCAATTCTTCCTTAACATGATAATGTTTATCAATCTGAACACAAAGCAATTATCAAAATGGCAAGACAGTAGTGTTGCTCCATTAAAGTCAGGAAAAGACAAGAAATCACATTATCACATTTTTACCTGACATTGTACTGTAGTTACTACCAGTGTAATTAAACAGGAAAATAAAATCAAAGAAATAAAAATTTGAAGGGACAATATAAATAATCAATATTTGCCTATGATATGTCTGCATAACTAAAATATCCAAGAAAACCAACTGAAACACAGCTAGAGCTAAAGAATTTAGTAAGGTAGTGGCAGCTGAAAATTAACACATGAATATCAAGGTCTTTGATATACACAAACTATAATCATTTAGGACATATGTACATACATATAAAAATATATATGCTATATATGTGCATATAAAATACTCCTTTTACAAAAGGACAGAAAGACAAAATACCTAGAAGTAAATCCAGCAAGAAATGTACAAAAACTTTATGAAGAAAAAGAAGAACCTTTAAAACTGTACTGAAGGGCAGACCAGAAGCCTAAACAAACACAAACACACCAAGTTCTTAAGTAGAAAAACTCAACATCAAATGGATTTAATTCTCCCTAAGTTAATTAAAAATTTTAACAAGATTTTAAACAAAGATACCTAGGTTTCGTTGTTTCTTTTTTGTTTTTTTGTTTGTTTTTTTAAGAACTGGACAAGCTTCTTTGAAAGTCTATATGAAAAAAAATGACTAGGAGAACTCTGAAAAGGAACAGTAGCAGACGGTGACGAGTCCTACCGAACATTTAAGCATACTACAACATAGAGCAGAGCTTCAATAATTAAAGCAATGTGGATAGGCACAAGAATATATATACACACACACACACACACACACACACATATATATGTATATATGTGTATATATATTTATATATATATATAAATATCCTTTTATAATCTTAAAGTGAGGAAGAACTTTCCAACTGAGACATATATATACATATATATATATACACACACACACATATATATATATGTATATATATGGCACTAGAACAGAAGTTCTGATAGACCTAAATGTATTAAAGAACTCAGTATGTGATAAAGATGACACCTCTAACCAAAGGGGAAATCACAAACTATTTAATAAATGGCACTGAGACATCTGAGTAACCATCTGGAGAGCTAAAGTTGATACTTCCTACAGTACATCTGGATAAGGTTATATCTCACAGAATATGTCAGAATATTCAAAATATATCAAATATTTAAATGCAAAGAATGAAACCATTAGACTATAAGAAGAGAGAATGATGAATCCTTTTATAATCTTAAAGTGAGGAAGAACTTTCCAACTGAGACTTAAGGTATGGAAGCCAAAAATAAATACTAACTTCCAGAAAGTTCCAAAGCTTTTGGAAAACCAACCAACTACACAAAAACATGGGCAAAATCAAGACACATATAGTAATCTGGGGGGAAAATTTATTTGTAACTCCTATTACAGTCAAAGGGATAATCTCCTTAGTATTTAAAGTGCTTCTGAAAATATGAAATAACAATGAGATATCACTTCACACTTAGAAAACTGACAAATATGAGAACACTGAATAAAGATAAGTGTTGGTGGGGATATTGGGGTATAGTAACCTTCAAATACTACTGATGAGTATGCAGACTAGTACAGCCATTCTGAGCACAATTTGACAGTATTAGTCAAAATAAATATAGATAATCTTTGTGAAGCAACAATTCCACTCCTGTTTATATCCCAGAGAAATTTTAACAACAGTCCCCAAGGAAATACGCACAAAGATGATAATTGCAGCATTATTTATAGTGATGAGGAGCTGGAGGTGACCTGGTATCCATCACTGAAAAGATTGGTAAATGTGGTAGACACCGATCACGGAGCGTTCTGCAGCAATCAGAACCAATGGGCTACACCTGTACTACCCAATAAACCTTTCTGCAACAATGATGGAAATGTTAGACATATGACTATTCAATATGGCAGCCACCAGCCACATGAGGTTACTTAAATGCAAATTAGTTAAATTTTTTTTAAAGTAAAAAAATCAGCTCTTCATTTGCATTTCAAGTGCTGAAGAGTCACATGGGGCTAGGGCCTACCATACTGCATAAGGCAGAAGTAGAACATTATCATTATTACAGAAAGCTCAGTTGGACAGTGTTGGGCTTTATTGTACCTAGTAACATGAGTAGCTCTTAAAAATATAGTGCTGACTGAAAAGAGGAAGAATCAGTATGCTGTATTGTATCACCATTTAGTTAAGTTAAAAATACATGAACACAAAACTATTCATGTTTTACAAGAATACATACCCCCTAAAAAAGATAAACATTAGGGAAATTAGAGTGCTTGCCTATGGGGAAGGGTAGGTGGGAATCAGGAGTAGCGGTTAAGAGAAACAAACAGCCAAATACATGAACCATTGGAAGGAGGAGGGTTTTCATAGGGCTATGATAAAATGTATTGTGTATTGAGGAGTATGATTAACTCAAACCTCTGCACTGAAATTACATAAACAAAACAAAAAGAGAGTACACAAAAACCCATATGCTACTATTTATGGCACTTTTATTCATAATGGCCAAAAACTGGAAGAAAACCAAATGTTCTTCAACAGGTGAATGGATAAACTGTGGTATACTCATACAATGGAATATTATTCAGCAATAAAAATGAATGAGCTATCAAGCCACAAAAAAAAAGTAAGAGATATGGATGAATCTTAAATGCATAATGCTAGGTGAAAAGAGGCGAAGTCTGAAAAGGGTACATACTTGTATGATGCTAATTATATAACATTCTAAAAAAGGCAGAACTATGGCCACGGTAGAGATCTACGGTTGCCAGAGTCTGGACGTAATGAGGCAAAGGGTAAATAGGGGAAGGGCAAGGGATTTTGTAGGGCAGTAAAACTATTCTGCATGATTCTATAATTGTAGATATTTGACACTATGCATTTCATTTGTTAAAAACCCACAGAACTTTTGAACACAAAGAGCCAATCTTAATGTGTGCAAATTAAAAGAAAAATCATTTAGGAGGCTGGGTGATCCTAGGATGGAATGCAGAATGAGACAAAATACTAACTGTATCAAAGATACAAAAATACTAACTGTATCAAAATACTAACTGGTTGGTCTTTTAAGACTAAAGACAAAAGATGCTGTATGTAAGAACGGTACTCTTACTATCAAGTTTTTCCCCACTGGGGTATGGGTAAGCAATTCTGATACTGTTATACATGTATAGCGGAATTGAACAATTAAATAAGTGTATGGAAGATAGTGAGAACCAGATTTCTCACTGCTGGACGGGGTGAACAAAGGAAGGAGGTTAGAATGATCCATGGATTAGATAATGAATTAGATCACAATAATTAGATAATGGATTGGAGCTAGATACATCAGCATGAACTCATGCTTAGCTTAATAAGATACAGATGGCTACTTATAGAAATATTTATAGATATGGATGTACCTATGAGTTCGTATACACACATGTATTTCCTTGCTCTGTCAGCTGAGAAACCCTAGAAGCAACAACACCCCAGTATAAATAAATATGCACAGTGCCTAGATCTGGGTTTCTAATACCATTCTCCAATGAAAAGAATCAGGGCTAATCAGAGAAAGAGCTGATTCTAGAACTCTGGGGGCATGGTGGGTAGGCAATATACAAAATGAGCTGGAGCAGGAAGTGACAGAAAGTAACAAAATGTGCAAAAAACAAAAACAAAACAAACACCCATATTGATGAGGGTATGTCAAAGGGACACAGAAGCCAACTGAAAGAGCTCCCCATTAGCCAAAGCTGGAACCATTTCAGCAATAAAATCAATAAAGTAGTACTGGATTATAACCCGAAGTATAAAATAAGTATTTGGGAGTCCATATGATATAAATAAATGATTAAATAAATACATTAATAAGAGATAAGAGACAACTGTCTCATGTACAATGATTCAAAATAATTTATGTGGATACTCCACTCTCTAAATGGTAGACCATAACACCCTGTCTTCTTAGTATAGACTATACATACTGACTTCCTTCAAAGATTACAGCATGGAAAGGGAAAAAGAGAGTAACTTATGGTGGAAAATCTGACAAATTCTACCTCAGCCAGGTGATCAGGATGAACAGCAACAATGCTAAGTCATATTGACCAAATGTGCCCTTGACATGTGATGAAAATTCATTCCTCCCCCAAACTCAGAGCCCCAATCTCATCATGAGGAAAACAAACAAATTCCAGTTGAGGGACATCCTGCAAAATACCTGACCAATACTTCTCATAAACTGTTGAGGTCATCAAGAACAAGGCCAAAAAACTACCATAACCAAGAGGAGTCTAAGGAGACTTGATGACTCAGTGTAACATCTAAGGAAATCTAAATAAAGGATGGACTTTAGTTAATTGTAATATATCAATATTGGTTCTTTAATTGTAATAAATGTATCATACCAACATAAGATGTTAGTAACAGGAGAAAATAGGTGTGGGGTATGAGAACGCTGTACATTTTGCAATTTTTCTGTAAATCTAAAACTGTTATAAAAAAACTAAATTTATTTAAAAAAAGAAAAGAAGAAAAACAAAAATGAAATACAGCCAGAATGTCAGAAGCCCCTCTTCCTTCCCTCCCCCTTCCAGTATCTTCCCTTTCCACCAGAGGTAACACCCATCCTTTATTTTGTGTTGTTTCTTTGCTTTTCATAAAAAATTTACATCTTTACATATCCTCAAACAATGTGTTGTTATTTTGAATTTTATATAAATGAAACTGTGCTGTATGTATTTTTCAGCTAGTTGTTTGTCTTCACTTAACATTACCATTGTGATGTGTATCCATGTTGGTATACGTGGCTGTAATTCATTGATTCTCATGGCTGGATAACATTCCAGGGGATGACTGTAACATCTCCTATACTTCTAGCTTCCTGTTAATGGACATTGGGTTGTTTCCAAGTTTTGCTATGACTAACACGGCTACTACAAATATTCACATGCATTGTAAAAATTAGTGAAGGGAAACCTCACCAAAGTGAAGCAGGGAGGCTAGAAGGGGGAGCCCTACCATTCAATGTCAATCACAGGGAGAATTGTCAGTTACAAACCCCAACAGAAGAATCATCCCTAGGAAGGAATGATCAATTACAGGACCCAGGAAAAGATGCACACTGAATCTTCTACAAGAAGTCAACTAGCCCTGCAACTCAGCTGATGACAAATTATCATCACCCTGAATTCTCGCTTTTTTCCAATGGACTTTTATTCAAAACAACCTCTCCCAACTTCTTCCTTCTTCTCTATAAAATAACATCCCCCTCCTTCGTTTGTTAGACTTGCCTATGGTTTTGCCAGAGTTTGTACGTCCTCAACTGCAATTCTCTGCCCTCCCCAAATAAACCCATTTTTGCTGGTAAAATACCTTCTGTTTTTAAGGTTAACAATATGCATATAAAAATTTCTGTGTACTAAATCCCTAAAAGGGGAATCACTGGGTTGTGAGGCATGCATGTTGTCAACTTTACTGTGTAATACCAAACTGCTTTATAAAAGTCTCACATCAATTTGGATTACCACCGGCATCAATTTAATTTGTACAAATTGTGTTGGAAACCCAGGAATCGATAGAGGCACTTCATTTTGTTTTCTCAAAGTTTTAAATTATATGTGATTAAAAAATAAAATAATAACTATTACACATTTATAATAAAAAAATGATGATAGATGCCAAATTGTGGTACATTAGAAATTACCATAGGCTTTAACTTGTCCTGAGAGATTAACTCGCTCAAAATAGAGCTTGTTCTGCCATCTGTGTGCATATATTTGAACTTGGTGTAAAAGTGGAGAATATAGACTCAGCATGTTCCTGCTGAAAGGATGCCAAGTTCTGTTCCCATAAACTGGCCTTAATCTGAGAAACTACTAGCCTTTTGGGTTTAATTACATTCCTAAAAAAACATATACATATATATATATATATATATATACACACACACACACAAACACACACACACATATACATACACACATATATATGTGTATATATATATATTTTCCATAAAACACATATGTATGTGTGTGTATATATATATATTTTCCATAAAACAAGACCCCAATCCTTGCTCCACAAAGAAAAATAAAGAAATTAAGCTTGTATTTTATTTTTCCTTCAAAAACTTCAATGACTTGAATTCAAACCTATCACTATATTTAGAAGAGCATTTGAAGTGTTGTAAAATTCATCACTCTTGCATTCAAAATGACTTTGATGTAAAAATCTACATTTCTATAGACAAGCAGTAAATAATAAACCTCTCAATACTATAAATTAGTGCATTCTGCTACTATGAGTCATGTAAGCATAGAAGACCCTACTCTAAGATTGCTGCCACTCATCCTCTGTGTCTTGGATGGGCTGCCACTCTATGCAAAACTGTTTACTGTTAACCTAAGCAGCTCACCATAGCAGAGAGTAAAAGGAAGGAAAAGAAACAAATTTTAAAGTTTCTTCTCAAATGGGGAGATGGAGAGAGACTTGTGAAAAAATTTAGGGCTGTTTCGTATTAGGCAAAAGCTCACCTTTTGTAGAAAGGTAGAAAATTATGCCCAGTATTAATTACACTAGAAGCCAATTAAAAAATTCAGAAAATGCTGTTCAAGAAGCTCCACTGGGTTCTGACAGTGGATTCTAAGCACAAGGCCACTGAATACAAAAGGCAGTGGCCTTGGACAAGGAGCTAAAACCACAGCATCTTCTAGATGGCTCCATTTAACAGCGGAGTCTTCTTCTGGGACTCCCACTTTGCATTTCTGTGGGGTCTCTCTAAGAAGAGCCCTGGACATGTATCCCACATTGTTCACCATGACTGTGGGTGCCATAACACACCAAGGAACATGGCTATCCACATCTGGACGCTATAAATAAGAATTCCCCAATTCTGCTTAGGTAAGAACACCTACTCAGGCAAATATTTCTTGATGAAGTTCACTCTCTTCTGCATTAAAGCCTTGTGTGAGAAATCACTCAATGGGCAAGGATATCCAAAAGGTATTTACATAGAAATCATAAAGGATTCTTCTGTACAAACTAGGTTAGTGTACTTTCCCTATTCTAACCATTGCCAGGGCTTCTTTCATAGAACCATGAAAAAGAATGGATTTTAAACAATTTCAAGGCATAAAATAGTAATGACGAGAAAGGTTTAAATGTTACATTGACCTGAGTTCGAGCGACGGATCCACCAATTATTAGCTATGGGATCCTGAGTAAATTATTTAACCTCTCTGATCCTACTTTTTTCCACTGCTGGAATAAGTGGAAAGCCAGGAAGGAGTTGACCCTAGATCGGTCTTCAAAGCCTTTTCTTTTAACCACCACACTGGACTGCTCCAGAAGGTTTAAACACCACCTTGCATGTGGGAACTCACTACATCTCTGCAGGCTGATTGATTTATCTTCAGGAGCACCTTCTTCAATCAAAAGCCACGACAGCTAAAACTAAACACCCCGGCTCAAGAGAAACAGCTTCCTTCACTGAGTTTTACACATGCACAAGCTCCAGAGTTGGGTCTGAAACAGAGGAGCATCCCTTTCAAATAGTAGTGAATCTGATAAATCTGTTCTGTTCACAGCCCAGGAAACCACACTTCAATGCAGAAGCTACATTTCAGGTTAACCAATTGTCTCAAAATCAAATACGCCTCTAAAGCAAGAATGTCTACTATTTTGAAAACTGAGATACAAAGTTTTAGTTGAGATATGAAATTTTCATTGGCAAATTAGGAAACCTTTTATATTCTCCTGAGAGGGGAATAAAGCCTTTTAATAAAGGAAAATTCCAAAGTGAAACACTGCTAAGAGAGTCTGTTCAAAATAGGGTGGGGAGGACATTGAGGAAGCAAGGCCTATGCACTTCTGTTTCAATTCTCCAGAACAGCCATGAACTTTTGATCTCATCAATTGTGACTTGTCAATTGCAATTCCACCACCTCCTGGAACATATCCTTCTACTTTGGACTGAAATCCAATGTAACACCTGTTAGCTAAATAGCCAATCCTGTAGTCTCCAGTTTAACTCTGTCAGCACCAATCGTAATTCTTTCAGAATAAGTTCTCTAACCTTGTGGGTTTTGCTTTTATAAACCTGTACCCTCTGCTTGCAATTTGAGATGATTTTCTTTTTCCATGGACCCTGTGCCTCCTGGATTGCAATCCCTAAGACCCCCCTGCCCAAAAAACACCTGTGGTTGCTTTTATAGCCTCTTCTTTTTGGTCCCCAGATCTACGAACTTAAATATCTTAAATTAGACATTGCCATTACTTTGGGATATTGTAGTGTTTTGCAACACTTCTGAAAGCAGGTTTAGATTATCCAGCTTAGAGTTGTCAGAGAAATACCATAAAGAAAGGGGAAGTATGACAATCTCGAGATGGCAGGCCTTGACTGAAAACATTCAAATTCAAAACATTTTAAAACTACATGTAGCCAAAGAAAGCACAACTGAAAGTCTCATATGGCCCTTACACACAATTTGCAAACTCACTTAAGAGGACAGAAGATACCACCACTCCCTCCACCACCCTGCAGGATTATCCTACAAGCAAACCTGCCAGGACTGATGGCTGAGGTCTGGGAGTCAGGCTTCATGGCTTTCTATGTCAGGTCAGCCCTCCACTGCCTGGCTTCTAAGTAGAGAACAATGCTCCACTCTACAGAGCCAGGCACCGTCCTGACCGCTCTTCTACCACGAGGCCGATCTCTGTACTGCTCCATATGCACGGCACGCCATCACATACTCACTCTCACCACCACCGATTGCTTATCTTTGTTCCGTGATTTCAAATGGCTTCACCTTACCTAGGCCACACCAAAGCGAATCCATCTTTAATTCCATTCATTTGTGTTTTGATTTTTTTAAATCCACACAAAGAGCACAGGAGTGGGATAAACTTCTCTGTTTTGGGAGGAGAGGGAAGGCTTCATAGAGACGTGATAGGTGTGCAGGGTTTAGGAGGAAGAAGAGATGGCTGCCAAGTGGAGAAGAGGAAAAGAGCATTCTAGGTGGAGGGAACAGTATGTGCAATGTCTTGAAAGAATCCTGAAAGGCTACAGCAGGCTTGCAGGGATATGAGGCTGGAGAAGTTGGCTGTAGTCAGAAGGATAAAACCCCTGTTTGCCTCACTGAAGTTAGGGGACTTGATCCTAGAGACAAAAGGAAACCATAGGACCTGATTTGGGTCAAGGGCCCTAGTCAAGCCCATGTCATCTATGGAGTCTATTCTTGCTATGCAAATTGTTCCTTCCTTCCTCAGCATTCCTACACCCCTTACCACCCATATCACACACTCAAGCGTTATTACTTACAACTCCTCCAAATATTTCAGTCTGTGTTTCCACTGACTAGAGAGAACCCGAGGGCAGGGGCCTTTAATTTTTCTAACTTCTCTATCCTAAGAGTGCCTATGAGTGCTGAGCAAGTAAATGGTCAATAACTTCCCACGACTGGTGGATTCATATTCCTCCTGGGGATGGCTTCAGCAAACTAAGTTCCAGAGATAAGAGTAGGGAAAGTTCTAAACCAAAGTCACTACATCCCTTACTACTGACCACGAGAGACAGAATCCACGATCACAAAACTTAACTTAGAGAGCAACTATATATACACTTGAGTCTACCCTCCATGAACTTGGACTGTCCCTTTCTGCCTACTTCTGCTTCCCCACCCAAGCTGATAGTGACCCCTATTCCCCCTGGGAATACTGGGTCTGAACATGCCCCCATTGAGGGGGGAGGTGGCAAGGACACAATCAATGCATTTAGGAAATGCATCTGGCCCTGAAGTGAGAGTGTGTTTGTTCCTGTATGTAAATGCCAAGTTGCAGGAGGTTACCATAGCAACTCCAGCAGGGTGCTGCAGTGGGCAGCTTTGCACAGAGGTGCAGAAACCCCATTCTTTAACATCTGGTCTTTTGCTGTGCACATTGGATCCTAGCAGGCACATCATGGCTTCAGGCCCCGGCTTTGGGATGCTGCAAGAAAGGAAGTGGGATTTTGAAGACCTGCTAGGCTCATTGCCCTTTTTCTCATGCACCACACACAGCCTTCCTCATGCACAGTAAACACAACGTGTAGAGCCCCAAACAGGCTCTTCAGAAACATG
The DNA here is from genome assembly GCF_037043125.1 of Eumetopias jubatus. Lineage (NCBI taxonomy): Eukaryota > Metazoa > Chordata > Mammalia > Carnivora > Otariidae > Eumetopias > Eumetopias jubatus. The sequence continues at coordinate 50,026,515 of NW_028274818.1, read as the reverse complement.
TAATTCCCAAACTCCTTCTTGTATATTATGATGAACAGATTGTACTTGCACATCAGCGTGACGTCCATGCAAAATTTGCATCCACTGAATAACCCAGCAATTGTACATTTTAATGAGCCACATATCCACAGTGTCCCCATTCCCAGCCAGCCCCCAGTTTTATTATGTTATTGGTATGATTTTAATGCAAAAATAAGTAATGCCATCAAGTGTGTAGGCTGGACTTAACAGGGTCAACTAAGCCGCACTCCAGGAATTGCAAACCAACTTTTCAAAGGACCAGGCAATTTTTGAAATCGCTTTTCCGTAGGGATCAGAGAGTAAGGGTTTACTCACCCACTTCTTAATGTTTGCAATGTGAAGAGATCTCTTGTGAATAAAGAGCACCAGGGAGGTGTTATAGGACATTCCACATGTGGCTCTACCCTATGTATGGCCATCAGGAAGCCATGTTCCTACAAAGTGAACTCCAGTTGGTAGGACATTAAGTAGATGAAACGTTTGCCTCCTGGACAGTTTCATTGTTTGTCAGTTTTTGGATCTAGAGAGTAACTATGAATTGGGTTATCTTTGAATTCTCTCATGGGCAAAATAAGGATGATGTACAGCATCACTACAGAAATGGATTGCATGGTGGGCGCACACAGCAGAGAGAGAGAGACATCTGCACAGGGAAAAGTGAGGGAAATTTTGGTTAACGAAGTCACATGAACCTGTCCTGCTTTGCAAGAGGCTGGAGCAGGACCACAGTATCTTTGCAGCCTGGCAGTGAGAAAAGAGAGGTGGATTAGAAGGTTCCAGGATCTGAAAGAGTTTCGTGGCCTAAGAAAATGAGTAGAGGGGTACTGAGAGAGAAATGTAAACAAACAAAAGGAACGGAAGGGGAGCCTCTTAGCCAGGGAGACCATTCTGTGTGCAGGAATGCCTTTGCCTACCTAAGGTAGCGTTGGGAACAAAGAAGATACCAACAGGAACAGACTACAGTAGGATGCTTTCTTTATCCAAGGCATCTTGATGTGACCTGGGCAGTGGAGGTGGCTGGTTGAGGACATTGTTGCATGTAAGTGTGAAGGTGGGATGGACACCAAGAGGAGAGAAAACTTGAGTGTTGTGACTAAGTGCCAGTCACCTGGTGAGAGATACAGAGCCCTCTCCAAGAGTGCGGGCTAGAGATCCAGCCGGTACAATGTGGCCTGCACATGCCTGCCACGGGGAGGGCGGGATACCTGTTTCCAACTCCCCCAGGAAATGCTGTGGGAGTGGGTGTCCAGGGGGTGTGAAGCAAAGAACGGGGCATGTGGCCAGGGAGTGGGGAGAAGGGCTTATGGGAGTTGAGCCGGTCTCAGACAAGTGTTCTGTCAATGTGCTCCTGAAGGAAAGCGGAGAGGTCAAGGCCAGGAAAGGTTTCAGAGAGCCTCCTGCAACCTGCTCCTGTGGGGCAGGGCGGCTGGGAGGTCGAGGGCCCAGCATCCATGTCGGATGTGGGGAGAAGTCGGGGGCACCGAGGCGCTGGCCGGCAGGTGGGTGTGGAGGGAGGGCTGGGCGTGGGGCGGATCCTGGGCGACAGGAGTGGGGGAAGGGAGGTCGGCGGCGAGTGGGTGTGTGGAGCGAGCTGGGGTGGGGGGTGGGGGCGCCGGGCCGCCTCGACCTCCCCCGGGACTCACCCAGCACGAAGTAGGGCAGCTCCGTGTTTTCCAGGTCGTCCACCACGACCATTTCTCCCGGGAAGTCGTTGCGCACCGAGAAGAGGAGCTTGGGCTCGGAGGCCGAGGGGCTGTGCATGATGCTCAGGTCGTTCTCGCGCAGGAAGGGCAGCGCCGACACCGTGATGCTCTTGAGCTTGCACTCCAGCTCCTTGGATGGGTCCACGTCGCCGGCGGCCGTGGCCAGCACCGCCGCCGGCCCCCAGCAGCAGGCGAGCAGGGCGCAGAGCCCGGCTAAAGCCATCTTGAGCCCCAGCCGCCTTCCTCCGGCGCCGCGGAGGTGGGGGAGGCGGCGAGCAGGCGGGAGCGAGCGAGCGCGGGAGGCGGGGGAGGCTGCGGAGGGACGTGGAGCCGGGAGAGCCCCGCTCCGAGGAGCCAGACGCCGCGCGCAGTGCGCGGGGCTTGCGCGCTGCTTCCCGGAGCGCCCGCGTTCTTTGTTCCTCGCAGCTGCTTCGCTGGGGAAAGGAAGGCGGGGAAGGAGGAGAGAAGGGAAGGAAGGACGTCGGAGGAGAGAGGAAGGGAGCTGAGGATTCTAGGGAATCGGGTCAGCCCCCAGCAGGCTGCCGGTGCTGCCGCCTTTCTCCTCCTTCGCCTCCCCCGGCACGAGCACGCTCTTGGCTAGGAACTACCTGCACAGCATTTTTAAAAAATCGGTCTTTGCAATGCAAAATCTTCCCTCTCGCATCATCATCCAGATGGCTTGGGGAGGGCACACAGGCGCACACACCTTAAAAGGCGCTTCCTGAGAGCAGGTGGGGGGGCTCTCTAGATGCAAATGAGCCCCCCATTATTTTGTGGCTTAGGTGGTCCCATTCTTGTCTTTTTTACCCACTAGTTTTGCATACGTGTGTTGGAGAAACGGGTGCTGAGAAAAATGGATGTATATATTTTTACTCAGCACTAACTTTGCAGAAATATTTAGAGGAAATATTTGGCTTGTAGTTATAGATGGCTCAAGAGGTAGATGTAAACAGCAAAACAAAGCCAGTGCACAGTGTACAGTGAAGCAGGAGATCAGAAGTTTTATTGGCAACTTGTTTCTGCTCTTTGTTTCATTTCTGTTACAAATGTTATCAAAGGTAACCAATATAAAGATGATGTGGGGAAAGCTATAATTAACAGAAAAAGTAAAACTAGCTGGAAGAAATGTTGAGCCTTTAATTTTAGAGAATCCAGTAAATATAACAGAGCTGGAAGAAAATGTGGGGAAAAAAAACCCCTGAAGTATCTAAGCACCCCTAACAAATTGGAAAGGAATAAGAGTATCCTTGGGTATGGGCCAAGTCCGTTCCAGCCCCAACAGAAGTAGATCAGAGTAGATAGCAACAATAACCCATATAAGTTTTGTTTCCTTTAGTGCTGGGCAGTGTTGCCTTAACAAAAGGATGACAATACGCAATAAACCATAGTAAAAAAGTGGTTTGTGTGTGCTGGAATCTGATGTTTTATTGAACTTTCTCTCCCATGATAACCAATAACTTATTTAAAAGTTTGCCCTTCCAACATCGTTTATTCAATGCTGATTTAAATGCTAGGTGTTGTAAGTCTCATACAGGTAGTTCCTACTCTCTAAGAATTTAATGCACTACACTTTCCAAAGAGGACCCCCCATTTTATTTTATTTTATTTATTTATTTATTTTAAGATTTTATTTATTTGTCAGAGAGAGAGAGCACAAGCAGGGGGAGCGGCAGGCAGAGCAGAGAGAGAAAGAAGCAGATTCCCTGATGAGCAAGGAGCCCGATGTGGGACTCCATCCCAGGACCCAGGATCCTCAGGTCTGGGGTCATGACCTGAGCCAAAGGCAGACGCTTCACCAACTGAGCCACCCAGGTGTCCAGAGGACATCCCCCCCCCCCATTTTAGAAACAATTTCATTCTTGTGGCACCTGGTGTTAATTTATTAGCATATGTGAATATATGTCCTTTAAAAGAAAAAAAAAAACACTTTTGCCATATATTTCACAAGGTTACTCTAGTTGATGGATGGAAATAGAGAAAATGAGCCATATTTAAGGGATGAAAGACCTGTTTAATATGAAAAAGAGAACAAAAAATGCTTTATTACAAGTTGTCTTTTGAATCTGGTGTACCTGAGAACTAACCCAGAGGCAGATTACCATGGAGCATTGTAAACCACTGCAAAAACGTTTTATTAGCTGATGACCTTCCTAAAACTCATTCTTATTTTCATTACTCCCCTAGGAGGTACTGAAGGAGAGAAAGCCACAGGAAACTTTTTTCCCTACTCTCCCTAGCATAAAAAAACAGTATTAAACTTAGTTATGCAAAGTTTATCTTTGAAAGATTAGAGATGACAGGAAAACACACTTAATCGTAGAATGCAAGAAATGTCATGTGACTACCCGATCATCTATAAGTCCAATCTCTCATTTTACAGATGACGAAATTAAGGCCAGTGAAAGGGTAAGGTGATTTACCCAAGATCAATATGCTAAGAAGGGGTGGATCTAAGACCTAAACAAGACTTCTTTGCCTAATGCTCTTTCCACTGCACAGTTATGGTACATTTAGGTGCACCCATGGATTAACATCAGAATTTATGGATCACAGTCATTCATTCGGTAAACATTTGGGTACTGACCATATGTTTCTCCTGTTTTTGAGTAGCATATAATCTGCAATTACTTTGAAATTTTTAATTTTCTGAAGTTGTTGAGTCATTCTAGAAAACCCGAGTAAACCATCTGGGGTTGATTTTCTAATAAGTCAGTATCTAGTATTCTTTGCCTATCTATAGTCATTTTTACATGCTTTCTTATTCACATTTAAAAGGAAAAGTGCATAGAAAAATGCATATTGATTTGGAAATAGTTGAAAGTTGTTGTCTCAAGTCTTTATAGACCTCTTTCTCTACAAGATCAGACAAAAGAACCATACAGATAAAAAGAGGTCCTGTATTGCCAGGGCACAGGATTCCTGTAAACACAGATACAATGTCACAGGGCCTCCTCTTAGGGAATTAAATACCTAGAGATGGGGGAAAGGTTGAAGTTCACAGAACATAGAGCATCTGTACCATGTGTGATGGTTTACGTTTAAATGGAACTGGGAGAAATTTGTATGCATCTCAATCATTACCTTTGTGTATAGGCAACATGATAACAGGTTTGGATGCAAGTGTCAAGTCCTTAATTTGCTTATTTGAAATTGAGATTGGACCTTTTTTTTTTTTTTTTTGGAGAGAGAGCGAGAGAGCACACATGTTTGGGAAGTGGGGGGAGGAGAGGGAGACAGAGAGAGAGAATCTTAAGCAGGTTCCACGCCCAGCTCAGAGGCCCACTCAGGGCTTGATCTCAAGACCCTGAGATCATGACCTGGGCCGAAGTCAAGAGTCAGACTCTTAACCGACTGAGCCACCCAGGCGCCCGGAGATTGGACCCTTCTTATCTTTAGTATCCCCATCAGTGAAATGGAGTCCATGATCTTTGCCCACTCCACAGGCCACAGGTAGGTGCAAGTACTTATACTCACTAAGATGCTGTCAGATAGCAGGCTCTGTTATCTCTAATCTATCCCCTCTCCCCTGACGACACACAAACACACTCCAATCAAATTAAAGCCCATTTCCCATTTCCAGTCCTCCCATGCCACTCTGTCCACCTGGGAAGCACTGCTCTGTGTTTTCCAGATCATCTCATCTCCACAGACCAATCTCCAGCCTCATCTATGGGGTGGGTCCTTCTATCACATCTTTGTCTCATCGCCCCCTCATGGAGCACTTATACACACACGCATGCTCCACCTTACAAGGCCAAGGGCCACTTCCTACCACCATGTCTTGTATTTGAGATTCTTAATTTGCAAAATAGAAACAATTATACATGCTTTGTAGAGTAGTTGTGAGAAGACTATATATGGAAAAGATCAGACACATTTCAGGCATTGAGTTGGTGTTCAGTAGTGATAGCCTTTGCCATTATCCCTTTATTCAATTATTTCAGATAGAAAGTAGGCTTCAGAATCTCCTTTGTGAGATTGTCTTCCTTGTGGTAGCCAGAAGCAAATTAAGCGATTTACACTCCTTGGTATATACCAAGGATAAATGATTGCATGTGTTCACTCAGAGAAATATACAAGAACATTCATAGCAGGTTTACTTTGAATAGACCAAAAAAAAAAAAAAATCCAAAAGTGCATCAATAGGAAAATAGAAAAATGGTTTATAGTCATGCACTGGAATACTGCACAGCAATAAAAACATGCAGCGACATGGATGAATCTCACAGACCTAATGATAAGCAAAAGAAAGCAGACACAGAAGTGTGTACGTGCTCAGATTCTATTTATGAACTTCAAGAACAGGTAACATTAATCTTTGATGATAGAAGTCAAAATAGCAGCTGTCTCTGGAGAGTGGGGGATTTTGACTGAGAAGGGCAGACGAGTTTCCGGGGTGCTGGAAATGATGTGGGTAGTGGTTACATGGATGCATAGACAAGCAAAAATTCAATAAACTGTACACTTGTGGAATTTTTAATGTATAGGATACCTCTTTAATTTTTTTTAACATGGCTTAGAACTCCACACCCACAGAATGAAGAAGGAAGGTCAAACCTGTATAATAAGATACAGAGGAGGTGAAAGTGATGGATGGGTGGGGCTAAGAGTGTGTATGTGAGAAGTAGTTCTAATTTTTCCCCATTCATTCAGAACATCTGGTTCCTTAATGCTTTTTAGCTAATCCTGATGTATACTGCTTGGGTATTCATTAAACCTCTGCTTTCTTTTATTTTTTTTCTAGTTTTTACAAAATAATCTTTGATTTTGCTCTCCATTCAAGAAAGCTAAATCAAAACACTTCTCTCCCTTTCTGTGCATTTCTTCTCTCCATGTTTTCTCCACCATACAACTTGGTGTGAACTCCCCAAATTCCTTTGCCAGCTCTAGCCTCTAGTTCTTCTGTTGATTGGATTTTTCTTCAACTATTACTCTCCTGTACTCTTGCCCAAATTTAGTGTAGTGTGTTAGTTAACTGGACGTAATTCAGCTGTGCATCTTCATTAGGACATCAAGAATATATTTCACACTCTTTGATCCAAAGTTAAGAATGTTTTTCCTTACTCTTTCCTCCCCCCCCCCTCAATTCACAGGCTCAGCAACAGCACCTGCTTCACAGAAACAAGGCTGGTCCTGTTCTGATTTCTCTAGTCTTCCTTTAAAAACCAAATGGAGATCAACAGTCCCTCTTCCTGACACACACTGAAGCAAAAAGAGACACACAGAAGGACAGCACCACAGGCAAAACAATTCCCTTTTTTGGAAGCAGGACATTTTTTTCCCTTTAATCTCTCCCCAGAAACCCGAAGTTCTCCTCTATGCCTTTGTCTTCACAATCCTGGTTTGGGGGACAGAACGTTTCTTGATTTAGCTGTTCAGAGTCTCTCTCTCTTCTTACTGAGTTCCTGCTATCTTTTTCCTCTCTCTCTTGTATCTCTGGGGTGTGTGTGTGTGTGTGTGTGTGTGTGTGTCTGTGTGTGCGCGCGCGCGTGCACTGTGATATAAGTATTTCTCACTTGGGGGCTCATTTCTAATTAAGCAATTCAAGACCAAGAGGCTAAAATGCACAAAACAACCGAATAAAACCTCAAATTAGAAGGAAAATGGCTCAAATGGGTCCCTATCTCTGGGAGTTCTAGTTAAGCAAGCAAACAAAATGGTCTGGGACAAATGATTATTGTAACTCAGGAAGATTAGGAGAAAATGTAATTAGCTCCCAGATTCTTCCTGTTCGTCAGCCTTCTTACACCCTCCAACTCCCCAGCCGTGAATTTATCCAAGGCTTCGTAATCCACACCAAAAAGTCCCTGCTGCAAAGCCAGGAGGGTTAACAGAACGGGTACCCCAGCCTGCCAGCCAACCAAAGGAGACAGCCGGTGAGACTCCGAGCCCGCCCCCTGCCAAGCCGCCCAGCCAATGGGCACCTGTGGGGAGTGTGGCGCTGTGTCCCATTGGCTGCCAACCTACGTGCATAAGAAAGAAAGAGGCTGGCCGGGCAGCATTGTTATCTTAAGACACTCATCTGGTGTCTGAGTCTGCAGGTGACACTGCTTAGGTACGGACCGCAGAGTCGGAGCAGAGACGCGCCGGGCTGCAGCCCTGGAATGGAACCCGCCTGCCTCGGAAGCTGCTCGCGGCTGCTCCGGCAGCGCCTCCGCTGAGCTCGGAGGTTCCGGTTAACACTTGCCCGGGGACGTGCACCTGCGGTACGGTGCGAGCTCGCGGGCAGGTCTGCAGGCAGCCGGGAGAGGTGCGAGCTCGCGGGCAGGTCTGCAGGCAGCCGGGAGAGCCGGGAAGCCGGAGGAACTGTCTTCGCTCAAGTGCAAGGCACTGATTTCGGGAGAGAGAGAGAGACAGGGCGGGTGAGTCTCTTTAGAGTTGGAAGGAAAGCAAGATCTTGGGTGTCTTTTCCGTGGAGGGACAGGGGACTCCCCCATCTGGGTTTTGCACTTTCCTTCCCTCTCCCACCCGCGTGCGTCCCGGCCTGGCGCCGAAGCCCCACTTCAAGCATGCTTTGGGTGCCGGGGACTCTCGCTGCCCAGCAGGAAGGCAGCAGGCAAGTGGTCTAACGGCGGCGGCGGCGGCAGCAGCAGCAGCAGCAAAGCGGGGAGCAAGAGAATTTGAAAAGAGACCTCCGCTCCCTCTCACACGCAGAGGGGGAGGCATTCGCGTTTCCCCAGATGAGAAGGAGCCACAAGCAGTCATGAAGTAAAAACTTTGGAAGGCTGCCACTGGAGATGTTGCACAAAACCCTGGAATGTTTTAGGAGTCTCCTCCCAGTCGGCGGAGGTTTGGGGAGCAGCTGATACTGCAAGGAGGGCTCTTGCAAGGATTCAAGGTAACAGTGCAGGGTTTGGGCGAGATTTCCCTCTCCTCTTTTCGTTGTCCTCTGGCGTGTCCCTTGGGAAGGGGATCGTTTCGCGCTCCTGCAACCCTCTTGCCCAGGTGCCTGGCAGTGGCAGGCAGAGGGGATGATCCCACCTCTTAGTTTCTGTCTCGTGGAGCTGAGCAGTAGACTTCGGGGTTTAGCGGGAGATCGCCCCGTTATTGCCTCCTGGTGTCGCCTGGCTTGGACACTCTGCCTGACCTATATTGCTTTTGCCTGGTTTAAGTCCTCAAAGTTAGAGCAACTCCCATTAGCCTCAGAAAATTCAATCGGGCTGAGTAATTGCAGAAGAGGACGAGGACTTCTGCCCGCTCCGGGGCTGCTGGACTGAACTGGAGGCTGTTGGAGGTGTCTGGGAACGGCCCCCAAGAGCTGAGGGGGTGATACCTGGTACATTCATATTCACATGTCCATAGAGCCATATTCACATGCTCATAGAGCTCTGTGGCGTGTCTGGAGAGGCCTGTCTTCTTTCTCCCAGGCACATGCAGCCAAGAAAAAAATTTCTGAAGAGTGAACCCTGTAGGTCGCAAATAGGCTCCCCAGGGTGGTGGCAGAGCCCCATTGATTGAGTTGAGCCTGGCAGCACGCTGGAGACACTGGGGAGGAGGGGCAGGCTGAGATTCTATAGCGATCCCTCTCCCTGGTTCTGTGATCATCTGGGTCCACAGTCCGATGCTGCCTGTGGGGTGTGTGTGTGTGTGTGTGTGTGTGTCTGTCTGTCTGTCTGCCTGTGCTCACAGCTGTATGCAGGAAGCAGGCTGCTGACCAAAGGACCACGCATGTGCAACTCTCTGCCGAGGCCCCTGGAGTGTTCCTTCCTAGTAGGAGCATGAACTTGGGAGCTGTTGTTCCAGCCCAGAGGAGTTTTCTCCTCCCCCAGCAGTCCCTCGGCATGGTATATATTTATCCAGGGTATATAGACCTAAGCCAAATATTAACTAATAATCAAGCTAATGCACTGTAACATGATTGAACAGACCCCTCTGTAAAGAACTGTGTGTGTGCTCTTCCTAGCCCTGGGAGCCGGGTGCCCTGAGCAGGAACAAATGTTTTCTTAAAAGGATAGCAATTATAACAAGCGATGCTTATGGCTGGATAATCTGGGCCTTATTCAGCAGGAATAATGATATGTCAGCGTCGACCAATCAGGAGGATAAAAGGCTTATTATAAGTCAAGTATTTCTGCCTCCGTCCTTCTCCAGACATGTGCTTGTGGAAGGGACCCTCTTTCTGACCGTGTTCTCTAGAACACGTATAATGCCAGTATTCACCAAGCCACTAAAGTATTTTGCAGAATCCCCTGGGGGGGCAGTCTGATGACATCAGGCAACAGCAAAGTGATGCTGGAGTTTGTGTGTTTTCCCTCTTGATTTCACACCGTTGTGTGTGTGTTATTTGTTTAAAGCAGGACCCTTCGGAGTTCCCTGTCACTCACAGTAAGTTGCTTTGCAGCCCTGGGGACATGACCAAGCTAGGCTGCCACAATGATCCTGAAATCTTATCAATATCATAGCTGCTGCTTACTCTGGGGAAGGATGCATGCTTTGCTTCTCGTGAGGAGGGATGGGATCTGAGTCGGTGCAGAGCACAGAGACCGTGCAATGTTTGAGGGAAAGGAAGCCAATGTCAGACCATGGTCTTCCCTGCTGGGGGGGTGGCTGGATCCAAAGGGTTTGACAGCTGGGCAGCAGCCCTGGAGAAGACAGAAGCATCCTTGGCTCTTTCTTCTCCTTCCTCTCCAAAAACTGGGGCTGGCTTTGTCTCCCAGGATGGAGTGATGTGCACTGCAGTGGGGGGGGGGGGGGGGCGCACCAGGAAGAGGAAGAGGGAGGCAGGACTGGGAGGGAGGAGGGATCCTTGAGGCAGCCCTGGGCCAGGCTCAAGGATGGGGGAAGATCATCCTCGGGGTGTTCCCTTCTGGCCCACTAACAGGTTGTTTACTGAGCAGGGCTGGCCCTGCTCAGGGCAGAGAACATCCGTGTGTCATCCACTTCTTCTGATCGCCTTTCCCAAGGCACAGGTTGGCCACCGGGGAGCGTCACATAAGAAAGGCGCTCCAGAATCCCTGCCCAGCTCACAAACAAGAGGTAATCTGGAGGGACTTGAGACAGCTGCGTGGGCACTTTCTGCTGACTGGGATGCTTAGTGTCGAGGTTTCCTGGTTAATGTTTTGTTTTGCCCACTGTGCAGTGCATTTTTGGCGATTCAACTCTTTCCCTTAAATAAGAAGACCTTGTATACATTTTATAATGGCATCCTTTTCCAGTGGGCTGAGAGCATTTCAGGGAGCTCATCTAATTAATCTTCACGCAGTTTATTGTCTCATTTGTCATTGATTACCCTACGAAGTGGAGCCGGAATGGTTTTAGCCTCCTTCTTGGAAAAGAGAGGACAGAGAACCTTGGAAAGATGAACTGCTGTACTTGGGGTCCCATGGATTGGGGTCTGGGGCTCAGTACTCTTGGACCAACCCCAGACTCCACCAACTTCTCCAAGAAATTGTTTCATCTTAGTAACAGATTTCATTGAATTGTTCTGTGCTTTACAGGAATGGGAGGTTGCAGTGACGTTGGGCTTTTCCTCTGGCCCTGACCTAAGGGCTGGGAGGGATAAAAGTCTTGGCAGATCTTGCCTTTGCCCTCAATGATCTTATAGTCTAGTTAGGAAAAGAGGTTGACTTCTGGGGAAAAGAGGAATGACAATAGAGAGTCTCAACAGCAGTTCAATACAAAAGATTCACAAGGCCGACCTAATTAATCCACGATTGATTTGTTCAGATAACAAAAGCTATCAGTATGCCAAGGAGGGAGAATTGGAGTTGCACCATGGGGAATGGGGTGGGATTTGCTTGGAGAGGAAGGAACGGTGAAGGGATTCCAGCTGACAGAGATGCCAACTGCAGCATAGTTGAGAGTGCTGGAAATTTTAAGGCTTCAGGTTTACCCTGGGTCACTTCTCCATTTGCATCCTGGAAATACCGTACACCTGGGTTAATTATTTGAAGCCTGTATCCACCTAGAGGAAGCTACTCTTGGGCCGTGGACATCTCATTAGACGTTGAAATTCACCTAGCCTCCCACCCACCCTCAAGCCTAATCCATATGTTATGAGAAAAATAGTACTCAAGGTCAGGCAGCTTATCAACATTATATAAAAAATTTTGGATGAAAATATTGGGGGAAAATCTGGCGAGTTTCAAGAGAACATAAGAAAATCTTCTCATATTTGAGAATCAGAATCTGCTACGAGGCTTGATTTTCCTCCATTTCCAGTTTCCCCACCCAAATGCCCCCATTGGGGTTTAGTAGGAACCGGCAGAATGCCAAAGTCCTTAGGCATTTAGCATTGAGCAGGAAATTTTTATTCTTAAGATTCTTGAGCATGCCCATGTACATAACCTCTTGCCTCCCCTCCTCTTTCCCTTTTAATAAAACATATGCTGTAGCAGTCACAAAGGAGGAGACCACAAAAAGCAGGAGGGTGGGATGCAGTGCTGCCCACAGCTGTACCATGGGGCACTGTGGCTACTCCAGTTGAGCAGGAGAGGGGAAAGGCAGGCAGCTAGCCTGGCCAGCTTCAAGGAAGGGCCATGGGCTGCAGACCACCAGGAGGTGGCTGCGACCCGCCAGCCCCACCATTTCCTCCAGCAGGGAGCCCCGTCCCCTAGACAAAAGGTCAAGGCAAACCATAGGTTCTCTGAGAGAACAACCACACTCTTCATTGGTCTTCACTTGGCCGGAGACATCTGTTCACCCTGCAGGTCACTGATTGCTTGGGTGTCCCCATTTCACCACGGAGGCAGTTCCTATCAGGCACTGAGAGCAAAATGACTTGCCTAAGGTCACACCATAATTGCTCTCAGGTCAAGAGGAAAATCCCCAGAATCCAGTTTGTTTGATTCCTTAGCCCCAAGAGTTCACTCTGGGGATGGTCCTCAGGGATATTTACTTTCTGTTAAAAATCCTCCCTTAGGCCTTCTTTGTTTTCTGTGTTAAAGGATCATGCAGCTGGATATGGGCTGATGCCCTTTTCTCTTCTGTTCAGAAGTATCCACTGCCACATCCAGGCCCATGGGCGTGTGGTGAGTGGTTGTGGGTTAAAGCCTTTTCTCTTTGGGAGTGAAGAGAGGCTACTCAGTTATGCTTCTGACTGGGGGCTTCAGTGGATGGGCATCATCTGGCCAATTAGGAGGCAGGTTGATTTCTTTTCAAATCTTTTACTCTGCCATGCAGACGGAAGTAAAGTTGACTGACTTCGTTACAGCATGGAATCTTCAACACCCAGTTCTATCATTACTTTTCCTGGAACCCACGTGGAATGCATAGATGTCCAGAATACAGGGCTGAGCTAGGCAGTGGGCAATTCGATACCTCACGAGACTGCGCTCTAATCTGCGCTGTCCTCCCAGCACAGTGACCACTGGCCACATGTTGCTCTTGAGCGCTTGAAATGCAGGTTCTAAGTATAAAGTGCATGCTGAATTCTGAAAACTTGGCTGAAAAGAAAGAAGACAAAACATTTCACCAATAATTTTTAATATTGATTACCTGCTAAAATAATATTCTGGATATCTTGGGTTAAGTAAAATTTATTAAGATCAGTTCCACTCTTTACTTTTTACTTTTTCATGTGGCTATCAGAACAGTTGAAATTATGTTTGTGGCTCATATTATGTTTCTTCTGGACAGTGCAGGTCCAGGGGCAGGAGAGAGTGACAGATAATGTAGACAAAGGGCAGAGGCATGAGACAAGAGGAGCCAGGAACATGATGAGAAAGAACGTGGAGGGAGTGATGCCCAGCAGCCCAGAGAGCCTTGGGGTGTGTATTTCTGAAATCTAAATTCAAGGAGGGCACACATGGCTTACTTGGATTTATGTTTGAGGGGCTCCTCATCAACAGTGACTCAACCCACCCAAAGCATTTGCAGAACATTGCAGCTCTCCGTTCACATGCAAACAATCTGCAGATGAGAGGCCTGGTCATTTTATCCTAATATTTTCGAGTTTCTGCGTGACAGTAGTAATAAGCAAGGAAATTTTCTCTAGGGTTTCACTCCAAAGTGTGAGGACACAGCAGTTGGGACCAGCTAGGTGTGTTTGATTTTCCAATCCCCTTCTTTCTTCTCATCACTATCACACTATCACCTTTCTTTGTGAGAGTTTTCCTTCAAATCAGACGTGTTGCCAGTGTGCTAGGGAGAAAGAAAAGTCACTGCTCTGTGTTAAAGATTCTTTTGCAGACCTATTGTTAAGAAGAATGGGAGGAAGGCATCATGATTGAATTTTGTTTAATAATTATAGATTTGAACATTGTAAAATTCACTCATTATTATCTCATTATTATCCATTGCAATGCGGTTTGGCCACAACTCGAACTCCTCATGATTGCTCAGCATCTTAGAGTTTATAAAATGTTTTACAAGCTTTCTCTCACCTGATTTTCACCAGAGCAAAATGTAGGGTGGTTATTATTTCCATTCCAAGTTTTTCATGATCTGCCCCCAAATTATCTTTATTATTTTATCTTCTAATCCTTCTCTTGTAGGCACTTCATTCAGTCTTGCTTACTCAAACTGGTCTACTTACTGTTCTCCATTGTTAACTATGTAAAAAAGGGCATATTACATCTCTGAGCCTCAGCTTCTTCATCTAGAAAATAAGAAGTAATAATATCCCATCTCTGAAAGTGTTGTTCTGAATGTTAGACAAGATAAACTATATAAGGTTCCAAACACAGTTCCAGGCACATGGTAGATGCTCAACACATGTCACCATCCTAGCACAGGTCTCGGCTTTGATAGTGCCGAGATTAAAATGTCCAAAGGTGAACTCATTGTTTACCAATTTCACACATAAAATGATTCCCCTCTCCAAATTCCCTTCTTTGATTAAAGCCTCACCCAAACCCCCAGAGGCATAATTAAGAAATCCGGGCTGTCCTGGGCTCCACTTTCTCTCACACAGCACCCCCGCATCCAATCAATCCCCGAGGCCTGACAAGGTCTACCTCCTCATGGTTTCTCAAAGCCATCCTTCCCCCCTACCCCCACCCCCCGCCACTCTTATAGCAGGCACTCAGACTTTTCACCTGGAGTCTCCCAATGCTCCCTGTTTCCTCTCTTAAAGCCTAGACAGTCCAGTCTCCTTCTCCGCCCTGCAGCTAGGGTGATCCTTCAAAATGGTCAGCTTGATTATATTTCTCCCCTTATTGTAATTCTCCAATGACTCCCCACTACTGTCAAAATAAAAGCCAAATGTCTCAGCGCGACAAACAGGAGACCCTTCCTAAGCCAGTCTAGCAGCCTCCTCAAGCCTCTCTCCAAGTCCCCACTTGCACTCGAGCTGCCTGAAACAACGGACTGCTCCCTCTGTGCTCCAGGGCTGTTGGTACGCCTTGTTGTTTCCCCTGCCCTGTCTTGCTTCTCCAGGGTTACAGACCTGCAAGATTCTGTAAAGGTGATCTCCTCTGTGAACACTTCCCTGAGACTCTGAGAAAGAATTAATTGCCTCTTCCTCTGTACTCCTACACATCTCACTCAGACTGTTTTTGCACTGTACCCACCACACTGTAATGATTTGTTTATATGGCTACCTCCTGCATTCAAAGGTAAGGTTGGGATTGGGTTTCAAAGACATATTTCTCAGGAAATATTTATTCAGCATATTATTAGGTATATGTGCCAGGTACCCTCCTGAGGCACTGGGGATTCAGCAGCGAACAACAGATTAAAAACTCTGCCTTCAAGTTGCTTATGTTCTAGAGGGAAGATAGGATGATAATCATAATAATGATTATTAAGATTGCTGATAATAGTTAATAGTTTACTAGTACTTATGTGTCAGGTTTTGCTGAAGGCTTGACATACATTAACTCATTGACTTCACCTAATGATCCTATAATTCCCATTTTAATAAATCCTACATTCCCATTTTATAGCTGATGACTTGGAGGCCCAGCATGGTTAAACCATTTGTCCAAGGTCACACAGTTAATAAGTCAGGTAGCTGGTATTCTAACCCAGTTTAGATTCTGAACTAATATCGCTTATTACTGTGGTATCCAGAAAAAGAAGTGACATGTAAACAAATAAATGAGATCGTTTAGGGTGCTGGTAATGAAGATTATTAAAATACAAGAGAGTGAGGGGCGCCTGGGTGGCTCAGTTGGTTAAGCGACTGCCTTCGGCTCAGGTCATGATCCTGGAGTCCCGGGATCGAGTCCCGCGTCGGGCTCCCTGCTCAGCGGGGAGTCTGCTTCTCCCTCTGACCCTCTTCCTTCTCGTGCTTTCTATCTCTCATTCTCTCTCTCTCTCAAATAAATAAATAAAATCTTTAAAAAAAATACAAGAGAGTGAGTGAGTGAGTGAGTGAGGTGGTGGTCAGGGAAGGTCTCTTCGAGGAGGAAACATTTAAATTGAGACCTGATTGTCAATTGAGGAAGGTAGAAATCCCAGGGTAGTGAAGAATCTGGGAGAAGAGAAATTGTATGCTGTGTGGTAACCAAGGCTGTAGCTGCTGTCATGTTGCCTGATGGTGGGAGACCTCAGTCCTGAGCCATTTCGGGGAGCAACAGATTGTCCAAATGTTCCCCAAACCCTCTACCTGATATCAGTCCACTTGTCCCTTCTGTTCTCTCGGTTGAAGACATTTCTCACAAGGTGTCTGGTTTGCTGCTTTCCAGAAAGGTAGAAGGTGCAGGGACAAGCATGCATACACACACACACGCACATGCATCCCTGCTCTGCTGAACCACTTTATTTCACTTCTCTCCTGTGAATGACGTGTCACTCAGAACCTTAGTGAACTGACAGGTGCAGGCAGAGCAAAAAGGCTGGAGACAACCCAGAGGCATGAGCAAAAGGGGGAAAGAAAATTATTTTTTAACAAGACAAAAAGTGACTTGGACTGGAGGGAGAAAAGGGAATTTGATCAGGGAGGGGCCTGCAGGTTGGGGAGGGGGGGGTTACTCTCTTTCCTGACCTGGGTGGTAGTTTCGGCTACAATTTTTCATGTGTGTGTATATCTATATATATGTAAACACACATATATACGTAAACGCATACATACATATATGTTCACACACAACATACCACATATGTACACATACATGTGTATATATATCTCTTCTCTATGAATATTTCTTTAGTAAATTAAAAAAATGGGTGGGACAAGTTCATACCTATTTAATATACATCCAAAGCCTACTTTATGATAAACATTGTGCTAGGCTTATTTTCATTTATATTGTCTCATTTAATTTTTATTACAACCTTTATGAGTAAGTATCATTCCTGTTTACAGACTGAAATTAAGAAGAGGGGTTGCCTTTGAGACCCAGGACTCTTGCCCCCCACACCATGCCCTCTGCCTTCTATGCAGGAAAGCTCTAAGAGTCAGCAAGGTGGGGAGAAAAGACCCCCAATTTCTGGGTCAGACAAACTTGGGCTTCAATCTAATTTGGGTCACTCACTAGCTGTGTGAGCTCAGGCACATTACATAACCTCTCAGAGCTTCAGTATCCCCATATGGCGACAATAACCCCTTATCTTGAACAAATATCATGATGATTCAAGGTAATGACTGAAAAATATCAACAAATGGCAGCTACTGTGTTTATGTCCCGGAGTAGGCAAGCTCATCAGACATTGACTTTTGTGGAGAGCAATGATGGCATTTAGCTGCGGTCAGTGAGAGTCAGCGAGTAGTTTTAGCACATGCCGTTAGATGCCAGTGAGTCAGGAACTTCCTGGCAATCGTACCATATGCCAGGCACCATGCTAAGTGCTTTCCAGGCACTGTCTCATTTAATCATCTAACAACCCTCTGAGAAGGAGTGTTCTCTTCTGTTTGTAGATGAGGACATTAAAGTTCAGAGAGATGAAACAGCTAATCCAAGGTCACAACCTGGAAGTGATGGAACTCAAACTTGAATCCAGGTCTGTCAGATCCCAGAGCTCTGCTCTTTGACATTGGGCTTTGCAAAGTTGTCACTGTCTTAGGTCATGTCCAGGGGCAAGGGTAGCTTTGTGGTCAAGGTAAGGGTAACTGCTCCAAAGTCTGGGCTCAATCAGTCAGGAGTCCCATGGAAGCACTGTTAAGCCCTCAGGGGATTTGTGGGGCAGTCCGAGAGAGTTAGTGCATGTTCAGAAATGCTGCCAAGTTTCAAGTGCAATGCCTTACATATAGTGGGCACTTCGTATGTGTGGGCTGAATATTTCAAGTACCTCTGTTTCTGGAAATAGGTATGCTCCATTTTCAGAAGAGCAGGCTTTTAAAACAAATAAAATGATTTGAGTGTCCTTAGGCTTGGAGGAAAAGTTTTCCCTGATTTACACAAGGATATATTAGCAGTGTTTTTTAACCTTCAAAAAAGGAGTAGGAGGGGCGCCTGGGTGGCTCAGTCGGTTAAGCGGCTGCCTTCGGCTCCGGTCATGATCCAGGATTGAGCCCCCGCATTGGGCTCCCTGCTCAGTGGGGCATCTGCTTCTCCCTCTCCCTCTCCCTCTGCCCCTTCTCTGGCTCATGCTCTCACTCTCTCAAATAAATAAAATCTTTAAATAAATAAATAAATAAGTAGAAGACTCTAATCAAATAACCCATACCTCGAACCCCAATATATGAAACAGATAAAAGCAGACCTCCCTGATTGGAGCAGGCCTTGGGACCTGGAGCTCCCCCGCCTGTCACTTCTCTTTTCTCATCCGCAAGTGGTCCCTGAGGCACCTCCTTGGAATCTAAAGTCTGTTCAAAGCACACTGAAAACCACCACACTACAGAATTCCTTTAAAAAGCAAGACTTGCGATTCATTTAAAATAATGGGTGCCATATTGAAATTGATTTTAAAATATGAGACCCTCACCAGCCCCAACACACTTGTGAATTCCAGTGAGCCTGGGACAAATGACTGTTTTTCGTTCTTGTTCTCGATTGCAGATGCGTGAAATCCAGTGTGTATGAATTTAAATGCCTGCCGTGTGTCAGGCACTACTGGGGACTATTACTGGCTAGCAGCTCTTGGTTAATTTTTTAAAAATCCCTACAAAGTAGATATTATTATTCCCATTTTGAAGATGAGAAAAATGAAGTACAGAGAGGTTCAGTCAATTATCCACGATCTCACAGTGAGTAGCGGAGTTAGGCTTGCCACGAACCAACCTCTGTGGCCTCTTCAAGCATGGGTCCAGGAGTAATATCGCCTCTCTCTCTAAGGTTTTTCTTTGTTTTGTTTTGTTTTTACCTTTTCCACTACTCCTCAGTTGTGAGATTTTACAGGAAAACTCTCTCTGGACCCTCTGGCCTTCACTGACTCTGCTTTCATAGTGCACTGAAGTCTCCTGGCGCCCAGACCGTGGTCCTCCCTCACAATCCTTTTCCTTCCTCATCTCCAACCTCAGGGAGGGTCTGGCCATTGGGGTCCAGCCCCAAGGGCAGGGAGGACCTTGGTGATGAGGAGGACCCTGCTCTGTACTTCCCTGCCCGGCCTCCTGCAGAGCGCGGAGCACCGGGCTGCTGGGCTGAGGGGGTGTGGGGGATTCCTGCTCAGCGGTGGTCTGGTAGCCTGGAGCTGGGGCTTACTGGAAGAGTGTGGGGTGGGGCTGTGGAAGGAAGTCCTTGGAATACCCTTGAGGTATGGGAATGCTTAGGCACTCAGTAAGGAATGCGGGGGCAGTTAATTTCTGCCTCCCCCTCACTGGTGTTCAGCCATTGAGCGTGTGCTATAAATAAGGCATCAGGCAGAAGCAGGGGAGGTGGGTGAGCAGTGTTCCGGTGGGGGATGGGGCCCTGGGGGCTCCCGGCACGCGCCTCTTTCCTTTCCGCAATCCTTGTCCTTTGGGATTTGAGCCCTGCGGGATAACCGAGCAAGGTCAACGTCCTCCCGAAGCCTCGGGGCACTGGAGACCCCTAGAGGCAAAAGGCTGCATTACAGGCCCGCTGGCCACCGAGGCGCAAGCCGGGCTCTTGCCGGGAGCTTGCGGAGAGTTCCTTTCTCCCAAGACCCTTGCCTGGAGGTGCAGTCCCGCAAACTCCAAAGGGGCAGGGGCGGGCGGATGGGGGGGTCGTGTGTGTGTGTCGGTGGTGGTGGTGGTGGCGGCAGCAGTTCTGTGGCCGCCCTCCTTCCCTGCCCCACCCGTTCTCCCTTTGAATGCCAGAGCCTCCTCAGCCCCTGCAGCAACCGGTCAGCCCTCCCCGCAACGCCCCGCCGCCTCCATCAAAACAGAATCTTTCCCTCAGGGCCCTTCACACCTCTCAGTAACCTGATCAACTAATTTGTACTGAAGTATTAATGACTAATAATGATTTAATGTGCTGCCCTCTCAATTAACACTTGAGCACTTGGAAAGACAAATTCACATATTTTAACCCAAGTAGGAGACACGTGTTTTTCCCTTTTGAGGATGGGAACTGTAGGCCCCTCAAAAGGAACCATGCAGACAGCTGCCTATTCAGTACCTATGCTGTTTTGCCCCTGATCTTAGAAATGTTGGGGTGGGGGGCATTATGCAGGCACTCGGGCAGAATTTCCCCATGAAGACCTGCTCGCATCCACAATCCTTAAAAGCAGCGCTTTGTGCTGGCGGTGGGCATACACAGGGGACACGGTCTCTCACGCCTCCTCCTCCACAGCTAGGTGGGGACTGCATAGCAGAGTCCACAATAACGCCCCATAACCTTCATTAAGGGGAGAAGCCCGGAATGCAGGAGTTGACATAGATGCCCCCTGCTGTCTCAGTATTATGTCTAAGGGCCTTTCACTCAGACATGAGATGATCTAGTCATCAAGAGAACAGACTCGAGGACGATTCACCTGGATTCAGTGTTTGGCGGGCTCTGCTATGTACCAGTTGCAACTGTGCCAAATTACTTAACCACACAAACCTCAGTTTCCACATCTATAAAATGGAGATCGTAAAACTCATGTCCCGCGATTGTTTCGAGTATGAAATGAAGTAATGGAAAATTGGCACTTCCCATAATGTCTGGTGTGTACAGAGTGCTCAGTAATTGACAGATCTTTTTCTTAATCATCTTATTTTTATTTTTTATCATTTTTGCCCTATCCCAAACGTTCGGTTCAGGGCAGCATACAAATGCTGTATTTATTATTTAGAAGCAGGTGAAGCGATCCAGCCTCCTAGGTGTGGTTGGTTTCCTAATGAACTAGATTTCTTTCCAGGTGACAGCACTGCATGAGCTTTTTGGATTTTTGTTTGTTTGTTTTGTTTTGTTTTTTACTCTGCTTGGTTTCTTTAAATGTATGTCACAAATGCAGCGAGCAAAATGGATTTGGCAGTGACTTAAAAAGACTTAATGCATTTTGAAAAGAAAAAAAAGGCCACAACAAAAACTGGTTTGTTTCTGTGATATATGGTTCATGTGATGTGACAGAAATCCATTTTTATGCTTAGGAAAATTGGCTAATTTTAAAACAGTTGACACATGCCATATGCATATAGAGCAATGATGGATTTTGCTCAGGCAAACAACAGAAGAACACAGGGCCAGTGATATCTCTGTTAGGGCTTTTAGTTGGTTAAATCCTTATTTGGGTGGCAGCCCCATTCCACATAGGAGACTGAAATGACAAATGGACTCCTTGTGGCCTCAGGTGCTAGAGTCAGATATTTTATCATAAAGATACCAACCACCAAGCTTGGAACACACACACACTGTGTTTTCGTGAAATGAGCAAGAACAGACTTAGGAACCTACCTGTATAGCAAGTTTTATGTGCAAGAAAGCAAACAGTTTTAGAGATATTATCTGGAGAAAAGGTGAGGCTAGTGCAAAGAACACTGAATTGCTCGGCCACCCTGACTTGGTGAGTTTGCTTGGTCGTTTCTCCTGTTGGACACACAGATGCTTTCTGGACTTTGGTTACTATTTATAGCACCCTTCAGCATCCTCTGGTTTACCCTCGGGAGGGGGAATCCCACCTATTTTCCATGACTACTAGTTAGGGCAAAGAGATTACATGTGAAAATAAGATACTAGAGGTTGTACATGAAATAAAAAGTGATTATGAAAAGTTTAAGATGGAGGCAAGCTCTCTATTATCTTGATATCCCTCCCAGAAAGCCCTCTACTTTCAGCTCCTAGCATAGGTCAGCCAGGTACCCAGCCCCATGACAAGCTAATGACATACTTTCTGTTTGACTCAAAAAAAAGCCTTTGGCTTTTTTTTGTAATTATTTTATTTTATTTCTTTCAAGGCAATATTTAATAAGTGACTGAGGAGGAAAAAAGCTGAATAGCTTAGAGAAGGTTTATGGTTCAGGTCTGCCACACTCAGCAACTTGACATTCTAATCCTGTTATTTCTCACCTTAAACTGAACAGAGTCAGCAGGGTTGGGCTTTTTTTCTCTTCCCATTATTCATCTAGCTATTAGGTTTCCCCTCCCTACTTCCTGCTCTCATCCATTGCTTTATCTGACTTCTTTGTCCTGTTCTCTACTACATTTCTTTCTGGATATCAAAAACAAAACAATATCTTGGTGGTTCATTTGTGGCTGAGCCATTTAGAAGAGAAATTAATTCTCCTACTCCCTACTCTGATTCCCAGAAGGAGCCCCCTATTTCCCATGTGAACTTGACTACTAAGGTGACTACCCCCAAGAAACTGAGCTGGGTCCCTGGTTCTCTTCACAGTTACAGGCAATAAACACTTGTAGCCAGGATCCGAGTCTTCTATCTAGCACAGGAAAAACTTTTAATGTTTATGCAATTAAACAAACCTCATCATCTACCCCCACAGCATCCACTTTTCATTAAATAAAATATGGTTTTTCTGGGAAGTTAACAAGTATCCTTCCTATTACGGAAAATTTAGTATTCAGGATTTCAAATGTACAGAAATCCAAAATCAGGGAAGGGTTTTCTTTAATGCAGTGCTTTTCAAAATTTAATGTGCACCTGGGGAGCTTGTTAAAATGCAGAATTTTCATCTCCTCCTTCAGAGAGTCTGATTCTATAGGTCCTGTATAAAATTCAGAAAACTGCGTTTTAATAAGTAGATGATATAAAGACCACACTTTGAGAAACACCATTTGAAGGCAAGCTGAATTAAATGTTACCCAATTCGGTTTGGTAGAACATTAGGGTCCCTGAAGTAGTCAATGGGTGTCTTGAAGGAAGTAAGGTCTATGTTTGGAAGAGTTGGGGACACAGTATTTTCTTCCCACCCACCCGCTCATACACAGTTGGAGGCTGACAATGCACTTAGCAGGTGAGAGGTTCTAAAAAGTTCTGCAATAAACACACTTTTCACTTTATTTAGCCAAATATTTCCAATATGTCTTGACCTTAAAACTTTTAATTCTTTAATTTTATGGCTAAACACCTATTCAATTTGGATAGATTCTGTATGGAAAGCATTGTCATGAAGGAGTGGTCAGCATCTACTCGACAAGCGCGATCCTGCAACCCAGCTCTACTATTAACCCCATTTCCAGAGGAGAGACTGAACAAAATGAGTGTGGCATTGGAGGAATTGCTGGCCAGGGGAAGTGGTTGTAGTTTGGAGAAGTGTTTGTTATAGTAGCCATCATTTGTTAAGCATTCAGTATTTACCAGGGACTGTTCTACATTTTTAATATGTACTAGCTCATTTACTTCTCAGAATAACCCTGTGAGTTAGACACTATATCCCCATTTCACTGAGGATGAAACTGAGACGCTAATATTTGCTCAAGATCACAGAGTTGGGAAGTAGCAGAGTGTGATCTGAACCCAAGCAGTCTGCTTCAAGAGCCTGTCCTGGTATCTGCTCTATCAGACAGCCTCTCCTGCAGTAGCAAGGTTCTAGAAATTTCTGCCAGGGAGGAATGACAGCTCCAGCTACCTCAGTGCCTCAGGATTCTCTTCCTGCAAGAGGGCCTGGGATCATTGCCCCTTATTCATCAGAGAACTTATTATAATGGCCTCCTGAACCTCTGAAAGATTTTGCTGTACTTAAACACAAAATATGCTTAGCAAAACAACCTGACAAGGATGATTCATGGAGAGCAATTAGGTGCCGAATCCTTTGCCTACCAAAGAAACGGAGGGGGCTGAAGATCTGGCCATCCTGCTGACACCTTGATATGGAATGCGATAGCCTGGCCCTTGTCACTCTAGCCTAGTCGCAACCCCTTCATGTTCCTGAGCATCGGAGGAGTCCCTGCAAGGGCCAGCCGGGCTGGATGACACAATTCCAATTTTGGCTTTTGGCCACTACTTCACATCTTTGGCTCTCTGTTTCCTAATCTTAATTTGAAAAGAGAAGGCAGACTAAGGACACCTGCATTGTTACAAGGAATGAATTGGGGTGTGTGTGTGTGTGTGTGTGTGTGTGTGTGTGTGTGTGTGTGTATTTATTTATTTATTTATTTATATTTATATACATAGCGCTTATCCCAGTGCTTGACACAGGGAAGGTATCTTCAACCTCTTGTATCATCAGGGCCTGAGGATGACACAGTGGCAGGAATAGACCTTTCTTGTCAGCTCCTTCAAAGGTGTTAATGAGATAACCAGAGGTCAAAGTATGGTCCTGGGGAGTGAGAGGGAATTGAGAAAGATACATCGTGGCTCCCAGATCCTGGATCTCTTCCAAAATGCATGTGGGATGTGGGTCACTGGGACTTACAATCCAGCCAGGAGTTTTGGTGACTTTCATTTCCTTCTTTGTAAAAATATGAATAATGCTAGTTATGGACATGTCCCACTGGGGAACTTTGTATCTTCTTCATTAATGAAAGCTGGAGAGTGTCACATGCCAATAGTGGAGGATTTCCCACCCCTGATTTCCAAAGAACTAACATGTGCCGAGCATCCTTTTAGACACTCTACAGAGGTAAACTATACAGTTCCCCCTTTTAAGATCAGGAAGCTGAAATTGAGGCAGATCTGTTGTTAGCCTGAGGTCACATAAGTGGGAGAAGTAGAGTCTGAACCCTGGTCAGATCTGTCTTGCCTACAGCCCCGATTCCTCCTCTCAAACACGTGGGAGGGGTGTGAGAGGAAGGAAGGCAGGAGGGACAATGGAGGACTGGCTCCTCAATAATGGAAGCTTGGAAGGAACTGCCTACAATCACATCAGGATCCTTGGAAATAAGCCTTCCCAGCACCTCCTCTTACACCCCAAAATTTGTGGCTCTCATAAGTCAACCGTTTCCTGCTACAGTATTTCATGTGCATCCCTTAGCAGAAAAGGCTTTTGTGCATCTGGGATGATGACCTGCCATCAGGCACCAGCCCCAGAAGCTCGTAGAGCGAGCTGGTCTGTCGTTGGCTACTTCCAAGGTCTCTCTCTTTCTGAACTTGTTCCTGTGGACCCTGAAACCCCTTGGCAGTAATGAGCTTAGTGGAAAAGTCCTCCTTCCCAAACTGAGCATGTACACTCGCCAGAATGAGTTCTTCTCATGTAATTTTCCTTTGGATCAGGTCTCTGCCGAGCCCAGGATCAGGACTAGAGCAGGGACTGAGCATTCCTTTCCTGGGGGCTTCCCATGAAGCCTGGATAATCAGGAGCGAGGAGGAAAAGGAGAGGAGAGGAGTTTAACCAAAGCAGACGTTATGAAGGTTTCCCAAAGCATTCTCGTGTGGAAAGTCCTGCTCTTCTGCTCATAGGAGCAAAATTTCTATTCCACTTATTTGGTCATATAGCAAGTGGTGAAGATCATAAACTCTGGGAAGGTTGGCCATGGATTTATCAGTGTTGGTTTGCAGCTGAGTGGGGTGTACAGAGGGGTTCATAATATGATTCTTTCCACTCTTGTATATGTTTGGGGAAGTTCCATCATTAAAAGGATAAAATAAACCATGGATTTGGAGAGAGAGAATCTTGAGCAGAAATTCCAGCACAACCTCTTTCTTGCTGTGTTATCTGGGACCAATGATTTAAATTTTCTGAGCCTTTGTTTTCTTACCAATATAATGGAGATAATATCTGTCTAAAAGGATTATTGTAGAAAATAAATGAAATAGTGAAATAGTGAAATAATGAACTCAGTACAGTGACAGGCCCATTGCTCAATGAATAACTATCTTTGTTGCTATTTATTATTTATCTTTGTTGTTAGTATCATTTTGTGAGTTCCTTAGAGCAGGTACTGTACCTTACTGAGTTTCCTATTCATTCTATCTAGCTCAATTCCAAGTTCATATAACGAGAGTAACAAATATTTATTGAGCTTCTCCAAGTTGTCAGGCATTTTCTAGGAGCCAGAGATATAGCAGTGAACAAAATAGACAAAAAATAATATCCCAGCCCTTATGGAGCTTATATTTTTGTGGGAGGAGACAGAAAATAAGCAAGAGTCATTATGAATAAGTGAGTTGTATTTTTTGTTGGATGGTAGTAAGTGCTATGAGAAAAAAATATAGCAGGGCAGACTGGAACAGAGGAGGGTTGCACAGTTACATGGGGTGGTTAGGGAAGGACTCAGTGACAAGGTAACATTTGAGTGAAGACCACAAGAAGGTGGGAAAGTGAGTCACGTGGCAATCGGGAGAGTTTTCCCCACGGTGGGAAATCATTATATTTTGTTTAATAGCTCTTTGAGACCTATTTAACTCTGACATCACTTCTTAACTTCCAAGGTATCCTTGTTTTATCCCATGGTAGGCTCCTTGAGAGTTTAGAGAGTGTACCATCTTTACATTTGTGCCAGATCCCAGAGCTCCCTACTCAGTGTCATGCATAGGTTAAGAACTCCGTAACTGTTTATAGAAAATAAAGCCATACCTATCTTTCCTGAGAGTTCCTTTTTATAAAAGCAGAAACTGCAGCATCTAGGTTTACAGTAAAATTCACCCCCTTTACCTGTACCTTTTTTTTTAAAAAAAGATTTATTTATTTATTTAGGAGAGAGCGTGCACTCACCCATGTGCACACACACCCTAGCCAGAGGAGAGGCAGAGAGAAAGGGACAAGCAGACTCTGCACAGGGAGGCTGATGTGGGGCTCTTGATACCAGGGCCCTGAGATCATGACCTGAGCTGAAATCAAGAGTCAGAAGTTTGACTGAGCCACACAGGCGCCCCTACCTTACCTTTGTAAGACACTCTTTTCTAAGTTTTACTGTTTAATATTTTCAATTAAGCTAACTCAGGACAAAGCACAAATTAATTGTAGGGAAATCTGCAGCTCAAAAGAATTTCTGGGAAGGTGAAAAAGGCTATGGTGTAGGAGGACAAGGGACAGACACGACTGAAACTCAGCACAGTCCTAACGGTGACAAAACATTTTAAAAGTCTTAATGCAAATTAAGAATTACAGTTACACATTATGTGACCTTAATTAAAAGTAATGGTTCCCAATTAAACTCGATTCCACAAATCCAAACAAATGACCAAAAACTTCTATTAAGGAAGCTGAATAAAAATACCTGAAAAAAGTAATTTTATTATGATACAGTCAGCAAGATTTTCTGCCATCGAGTTATCTCCCAAGGTCCATTTGGTAATCAGGTTCTTTAGTAACCAAACCTTCCAGAATGGGATCCAGGACAGTTCTGCCTCTGATGAAGCACCTGTCCACAGTGAATAGTATAGAGAGATGGCAGAATGATTAATTTGGTTGCCCCGATGTCTTCCTGAGAAGAACCACAGCCACTGATGGTCAATTACCTTTCAGATGGTAAATTACTTCAGGCTTGTTGTAGATCCAACAGACAAAGATACTGATCTGTTCTCCTTAAGGCAGACCTGCCCTGTCTGGTGCTGAAGAATCTTTGGTTGTTTTTTTGTTTTTTTTTTTCTTCAAGCAAATTTATCAATATAAATGCTTCTCAAATTGGGACCTACACAGCACTGATCATTAGTTTAAACAGAGGCCTCTACATTGAGATGTTTTGTCCTAATAGAACCTGATGGAGTAACATACTGTGCAACTGCCAATCTCCAGAGAGACCCCCACAGAAGCAGGTTGTCTATCTCCTGTCTCCTACAGCAATCTCATGAATAATGTGATGTCGTGTGCAGAAATAACTTAAGCTAGCCTTATGAGGGAAAACACAAGGAGAGTATTTGGGACACTGATCGCACCATCAGTGGTCCCTCAGCCAAGATTCGGGAGGGCTCCTTGGAGCTTGGTAACAGGTGGCTCAGCCATAAGTTTCAACTGAACAGAAATTCCGTTCCATTTTAATGTCCCCTTTCTGGACCTCAGCTGATGATGAATAGGACTGATGATACAATTTTAAACTTCCTCAGGAAGTTCCCATCTTTCGCTCTTCTGCAGGGAACGACAGGACAAGTTTCCTTTGGACATGAACATGGATCTTCAACTGCTTGGGGGTGGGGGTGGAGGGACCCAATCACAGGTCTTTTGAATCTTTCCATTGAGAGACCACAGAAACACCACGGAGAGGAACTTACTTCTCTCATTTCTGATTGTGTCTCCTTACTCCCTTTTCCTCACTAGACTGGAGTTATGTGGCATTTAAAATAATGTCCTTTTAAGTCTGTTTACCCATCTGTCCTAGATCAGTCTCTATCCCTCAATCTTCTCCACCACATGTATTTCAAGTTTAGCTCTTTCTGCTTATGTCACACTTCTCTCCAATCTTTTCCCCTTGTTCTTTGTCAGCCAGCAAAAATCTCTCTCTTCCCATCTCCAGAACAGCCTACGCGCCATCTGTCAAGGTTGGCAGGCTCCTGTTCTCTCTTTTCTTTCTTCCCCTGGTGGGAGTCAGTCAGGAAAAGCATGTGGATCCCCTCTGAAGCAGCTATAGGCAGACCAGACCATCTTAGGGTTCCTCCTTCACTAATGAACTGTATTTTTACGGGATGGGGAGCGAGCTTTGGGGTTCCAGTCTGTCTGCTTGGACCCAAGGTGTGGTTAGAACTCTAGAGTCAGATGACCTGGTTTCAGTTCTGGGCTCTACTAGTTATGTGATCATGAGTGAGTCACTTACCAGATTGAAACTTCTTCATACAGCCAATGTTGATGACCACGGCATCTCCCTCATGGGGCTATGGTGAAGATTAAGTGAGGTAATTCAGAGTTTAGCACAGTTTCTTGGCCCAGAAATGTTATCTCTTGTTAGGGTATCATCCCAAGCCAATGAGCAAAAGTCCAATGTTTCCCCTCAATAGTCAAGAGAAGACCCAACGCCTTCATGTTGCAGAGGGGCCTGGCTGTGTCATTATGCGTCCAAAAAGCATTATCCTTCCACGAAAGTAAAATGTCTCCATTGGCTTCTGAGCCACAGAACACTAGTTTACTAACCCAGGGTCTTATTGCTAAAAAGTCCTGTCAAAACTTGTGTCCTAATTGGAACAAGTAGTAATTTGCGCATAGAGCATTTCTGGGGTTGAATTTCAAAAGAGCAGCAAGGAGGGCTTATGTCAGGAAGGCTTTCTAACAGCAAGCTTTGTTCCCCAGACCTTTTCCTCTGGGAAATGCATTGCTTAAGACATTTCAAACGAAACTGGATGAAACTCTGGAGAGTACGAGGATGGGGACAAACTACAGTAGCCCCTGGGGACATAGGACTTAACGGCCTGGCAGTCCCTTTCCGAAGCCGGTTCATTTGATTCCTGTGTCTTTCACCTAGAATGTATACAGAGGAAACCCAGATTGGAAACACAAAAATTTGCAGTTGTCTAGCTACATATTTTGTAACTAAAAATTTATAGCAGCTAGCCCTTCCTTACAAAGATCAGATCTATTTTCTATGTCACATGAAATATGTATTTCTTCTCAGATTTTCTTTGGTACATATCTTGGTTTAATCTTCCATTAACAAATAAAAGATTATAATGAGAGACCATATTTCTTTCAAATAGGTTTAAAAGTGGCATCGATCAATTGGAATAATGAAAATAATGGAGAAAGAAGTTTAAGTGTAGGATTCGTGATCACTAGTGGAGCAATTATTCTAATAATTGCTCTGTTATGAACAGAGATAATAGGGGGTCTCATTTCCTCTCATTACTCCCCACCTTTGATGGAGATTCCTCACCAATCTCATAAAGTTAAGAATGTTTTGATTTGCACCTCCCTTAACATGGAAAGGGTAAACCTTTTGCAGCTGAGACAAGAGACTGGGAATCATTCATTGATGGCCAGCTGTACATGGCTTCATGCCTCTCTGTGCCCATGCAGGCCCCCTTTGACTGTGGGGGCATGGGGCTGGTAATTATCAAAGGATTAGTCTAAGAGGGAAGTGATTTGCAGAGATATAAGTGAGATGACAGAGGCCCACTGTGAAAGCTGTCTGGTCCCAAACTCAGTCTAACTTATTTTTTTTCCCCTTGCTACACTGCCTAGGTCTATATATATATGTTGATTTGTGGAGAGGAAATGAGCCCATCCAAGTTCTATTCTTATTAAGAACATCAGTCATTTCCCTGGTACAACTGATTTCCAAGTTTTATACTACCACTGACCACGGGCTGACCTTAGGTTCAACTTTGGATTATTTATAGTGGTGGGTTGGAACATGAATAAATGCAATTCACAGAACACTTAAACTTATTTCACCCAAGCCTTCCTATAAATATCTCCTTGGAGCAATGAGCAAGGGCAAAAGAAATCAAGTTTTACCCTGCTCAGCCAATATGCAGAAATGAGTAAGTAATCAGGTAGTGGAAAACATGAGGTAAAAAAGCAAAGGCCCCAAATAACTTAAAAAACACCAGATTTAGGAATATCCAAGACTGAATAGCCCAAGAATAACAGGTATGACTGAATGGTAAGAGCCAGCCCTACAGGGGCAGCAGAGCGAGCCTGTTCCAGGGGATGTAACTACTCAACCAATAGCACACCACTGGTGGGTGGGGGAGAAGAAACTTGGAAGAGGAAAGCCATGTGAGCTGTGAGGCATAAACTGCTCAAGAGATCAGTCCTGTGTTCCCAGGTGGTGTCGTGAGGACTGGGACAGGCTCTGTCCACTCTTTTCCTTCCTCCCTATCCGATGTCGGGATATCAGTACGAATGGTTCATTTCATCCTGCTGGAAGAAGAGAGCACGGTCAGAAGACAAGAGCATGTGATGGGTGAAGGGAAGGAGCCAAACCTCCTAAATAACGCTGTCATGTTTCCAAAGCAGTTTTGATCAGCAATAAAAAAATGCCTGGATTTGAGCAATTGCAAGTGATTTCCCAGGCTGTGAGGGGGAGGGATTAGAGAGACAATTAGACAAAATCATCTGTGTTATCTTATTGAAAGCAAATATCTGCCTTATGTTAATGGCATTTATAGGATCCACAGAGGTAATACTAATGGAATTATAGGGGACATGGCCAGGAATGCCCAACAGACGCCTATGGTAATTCAATTAGTAGAACCTTCAGGAACCATATAATTGCATGAAATTCTTAGTTTTCCCCCTATTGGGCAATTTTACAAAATCTTTATCTGTCTCTCTTTTCATGGGGAAGGAGTTAAAAGTACGTCCTTCTTGAACTTGAACCATGCCACTAAAGCATGCCTCGGGTAGAATTTAACTGCAAGAACCTTGCCACATCCAGGATGTGCCCTCAACAAAGGCGAGGTCTTTTCAGCAGACATTGTTGGGAGCATTTACAGAATTGTATTGTTCTAGGCTTGTCTTTCCCATCACATGGTGAAACTGTATTTTCAAAGTATCAGCCTGTGTGACTGAAGGAGATCCACTCATCTCACGCTGGTCATTCTAATCACCTTGTTTTATTTGGGAGGCAACCAAAGCTCAGGGGTCACTTGCTCAAGGTCACAGACCTAGTCATTGGCAAAGGCGGCAGCTGTAGCTGGGGTCCCATTCTTCCCAGTCCGTGACCCTGGCCTTTCACACGCTTTTGTTGCAAGAGAAATACTGGTATTAGGACTAGACGGAGGTTGGCACGTGAAGAGGATGCTAATGACATTAATGAGATGTTTGGTTGTGTACCTAATTGTTTGTGCCATGTGGAAAGGAGTAACACTGACATTCTTCATGCCCCAACAGTACTCAATAGGAGAGGTAGGGGAGGATTTTTATGTTTTGTTTCCCCCAATAACATTTTTTTGTCTTTAAATTTTAATTGTTATGTTAATCACCATACATTACATCATTAGTTTTTGATGTAGTGTTCCATGATTCAATTGTTTGTGCATAACACCCAGTGTTCCACACAGAACGTGCCCTCTTTAATACCCATCACCAGGCTAACCCATCCCCCCACCACCCTCCCCTCTAGAACCCTCAGTTTGTTTGTCAGAGTCCATCGTCTCTCATGGTTCATCTCCCTATCCGATTTCCCCCCCTTCATTCTTCCCTTCCTGCTATCTTCTTTTTTTTTTCTTAACATATATTGCATTATTTGTTTCAGAGGTACAGATCTGTGATTCAACAGTCTTGCACAATTCACAGCGCTCACCATAGGACATACCCTCCCCAATGTCTATCACCCAGCCACCCCTTCCCTCCCACCCCACCCCAACTACAGCAACCCTCAGTTGGTTTCCTGAGATTAAGAATTCCTCATATCAGTGAGGTCATATGATACATGTCTTTCTCTGATTGACTTATTTCACTCAGCTTAACACCCTCCAGTTCCATCCATGTCATTGCAAATGGCAAGATCTCATTCCTTTTGATGGCTGCATAACATTCCATTGTATATATATACCACTTCTTTATCCATTCATCTGTCGATGGACATCTTGGCTCTTTCCACATTTTGGCTGTTGTGGACATTGCTGCTATAAACATTGAGGTGCAGGTGCCCCTTCGGGTCCCTACATTTGTATCTTTGGGGTAAGGTAGCTCTATTTTCAGCTTTTTGAGGAACCTCCATACTGTTTTCCAGAGTGGTTGCACCAGCTTGCATTCCCACCAACAGTGTAGGAGGCTTCCCCTTTCTCTGCATCCCCGCCAACATCTGTCATTTCCTGACTTGTTAATTTTAGCCATTCTGACTGGTGTGAGATGGTATCTCATTGAGGTTTTGATTTGGATTTCCGTGATGTCGAGTGATGTTGAGTACTTTTTCATGTGTCTGTTGGCCACTTGGATGTCTTCCTTGGAAAAATGTCTGTTCGTGTCTTCTGCCCATTTCTTGATTGGATTATTTGTTCTTTGGGTGTTCAGTTTGATAAGTTCTTTATAGATTTTGGGTACTAGCCCTTTATCTGATATGTCATTTGCAAATATCTTCTCCCATTCTATCGGTTGTCCTTTGGTTTTGTGGACTGTTTCTTTTGCTGTGCAAAAGCTTTTTATCTTGATGAATCCCAATAGTTCATTTTTGCTCTTGCTTCCCTTGCCTTTGGCGATGTTTCTAGGAAGAAATTGCTTCAGCTGAGGTCGAAGAGGTTGCTGCCTGTGTTCTCCTTTAGGATTTGGATGGACTCCTGTCTCATGTTTAGGTCTTTCAACCATTTGGAGTCTATTTTTGTGTGTGGTGTAAGGAAATGGTCCAATTTCATTCTTCTGCATGTGGCTGTCCAATTTTCCCAACACCATTTGTTGAAGAGACTGTCTTTTTTCCATTGGACATTCTTTCCTGCTTTGTCAAAGATTAGTTGACGATAGAGTTGAGGGTCCTTTGCTGGGCTCTCTATTCTGTTCCACTGATTTATGCATCTGTTTTTGTGCCATTACCATACTGTCTTGATGATGACACCTTTGTAATAGAGCTGGAAGTTCAGAATTGTGATGCCGCCAGCTTTGCTTTTCTTTTTCAACATTCCTCTGGCTCTTCGGGGTCTTTTCTGATTCCATACAAATGTTAGGATTATTTGTTCCATTTCTTTGAAAAAAGTGGATGGTATTTTGATGGGGATTGCATTGAATGTGTACATTGCTCTAGGTAGCATTGACATCTTCACAATGTTTGTTCTTCCAATCCATGAGCATGGAACGTTTTTCCATTTCTTTGTGTCTTCCTCAATTTCTTTCATGAGTATTTTATAGTTTTCTGAGTACAGATCCTTTGCCTCTTTGGTTAGATTTATTCCTAGGTATCTTATGGTTTTGGGTGCAATTGTAAATGGGATCGACTCCTTAATTTGTCTCTCTTCTGTCTTGTTGTTGGTGTATAGGAATGCCACTGATTTCTGTGCATAGATTTTATATCCTGCCACTTGACTGAATTCCTGTATGAGTTCTAGCAGTTTTGGGGTGGAGTCTTCTGGGTTTTCCACATAAAGTATCATATCATCTGCAAACAGTGAGAGTTTGGCTTCTTCTTTGCCGATTTGGATGCCTTTGATTTCTTTTTGTTGTCTGATTGCTGTGGCTAGGACTTCTAATACTATGTTGAATAGCAGCGGTGATAGTGGACATCCCTGCTGCGTTCCTGACCTTAGGGGGAAACCTCTCAGATTTTCCCCATTGGGAATGATATTCGCTGTGGGTTTTTCATAGATGGCTTTTATGATATTGAGGTGTGTACCCTTTATCCCTATACTCTGAAGAGTTTTGATCAAGAAAGGAGGCTGTACCTTGTCAAATGCTTTTTCTGCATCTATTGAGGATCATATGATTCTTGTTCTCTCTTTTGTTAATGTATTGTATCACGTTGATTGATTTGTGGATGTTGAACCAACCTTGCAGCCCAGGGATAAATCCCACTTGGTCGTGGTGAATAATCCTTTTAATGTACTGTTGGATCCTATAGGCTAGTATTTTGGTGAGAATTTTTGCATCGATGTTCATCAAGGATATTGGTCTGGAGTTCTCCTTTATGATGGGGTCTTTGTTTGGGGATCAAGGTAATGGTGGCCTCATAAAACGAATTTGGAAGTTTCCTTCCATTTCTATTTTTTGGAAGAGTTTCAGAAGAATCGGTATTAATGCTTCTTTAAATGTTTGGTAGAATTCCTCTGGGAAGCCATCTGGCCCTGGGCTTTTGTTTGTTGGGAGATTTTTGATGACTGCTTCAATTTCCTTAGTGGTGATAGGTCTGTTCAGGTTTTCTATTTCTTCCTGGTTCAGTTTTGGTATTTGATACATCGCTAGGAATGCATCCATTTCTTCCAGGTTATCTAATTCGCTGGCACAGAGTTGCTCATAATATGTTCTTATAATTATTTGTATTTCTTTGGTGTTGGTTGTGATCTCTCCTCTTTCATTCATGATTTTGTTGATTTGGGTCCTTTCTATTTTCTTTTTGTTAAGTCTGGCCAGGGGTTTATCAATCTGTTAATTCTTTCAAAGAACCAGCTCCTAGTTTCATTGATCTGTTCTACTGTTCTTTTGGTTTCTATTTCATTGATTTCTGCTCTGATCTTTATTATTTCTCTTCTCCTGCTGGGTTTAGGCTTTATTTGCTGTTTTTTCTCTAGCTCCTTTAGGTGTAGGGCTAGGTTGTGTATTTGAGACCTTTCTTGTTTCTTGAGAAAGGCTTGTATTGCTATATACTTTCCTCTTAGGACTGCCTTTGCTGCATCCCAAAGATTTTGAATGCTTGTGTTTTCATTTTCATTGGTTTCCATGAATTTTTTTAATTCTTCTTTAATTTCCTAGTTGACCCATTCATTCTTTAGTAGGATGCTCTTTAGCCTCCATGTATTTGAGTTCTTTCCGACTTTCCTCTTGTGATTGAGTTCTAGTTTCAAAGCATTGTGGTCTGAAAATATGCAGGGCATGCTCCCAATCTTTTGGTACCAGTAGAGACCTGATTTGTGACCTAGGATGTGATCTATTCTGAAGAATGTTCCATGGGCACTAGAGAGGAATGTGCATTCCATTGCTTTGGGATGGAATGTTCTGAATGTGTCTGTGAAGTCCATTTGGTCCAGTGAGTCATTTAAAGTCTTTATTTCCTTGTTGATCTTTTCCTTAGATGATCTGTCCATTTGAGTGAGGGGGGTGTTAAAGTCCCCCACTATTATTGTATTGTTGTCAATGTGTTTCTTTGCTTTTGTTATTAATTGCCTTATATAATTGGCTGCTCCCATGTTAGGGGCATAGATATTTACAACTGTTAGATCTTCTTGTTGGATAGACCCTTTACGTAGGATATAGTGTCCTTCCTCATCTCTTATTACAGTCTTTGGTTTAAAATCGAATTTGTCCGATATAAGATTGCCACCCCAGCTTTCTCTTGGTGTCCATTAGAATGGTAAATGGTTTTCCACCCCCTCACTTTCAATCTGGGGGTGTCTTTGGGCCTAAAATGAGTCTCTTGCAGACAGCGTATCGATGGGTCTTGTTTTTTAATCCAATCTGATAGCCTATGTCTTTTGATTGGGGCATTCAGCCCATTCACATTCAGGGTAACTATTGAAAGGATGAATTTAGTGCTATTGTATTGCCTGTAAGGTGACTGTTACTGTATATTGTCTGTGTTCCTTTCTGGTCTATGCTGCTTTTAGGCTCTCTCTTTCCTTAGAGGACCCCTTTCAATTTTTCTTGTAGGGGTGGTTTCGTGTTTGCAAATTCCTTTAGTTTTTGTTTGTCCTGGAAGCTTTTGATCTCCACTTCTATTTTCAATGAGAGCCTAGCTGGATATAATATTCTTGGCTGCATATTTTTCTCATTTAGTGCTCTGAATATATCATGCCAGTCCTTTCTGGCCTGCCAGGTCTCTGTGGATAGGTCTGTTGCCAGTCTAACATTTCTACCATTATAGGTTACAGATCTCTTCTCCGAGCTCCTTTCAGGATTCTCTCTTTGTGTCTGAGACTCGTAAGTTTTACTATTAGATGTCGGGGTGTTGACCTATTTTTACTGATCTTATGAGGGGTTCTCTGTGCCCCCTGGATTTTGATGCCTGTTTCCTTCCCCACATTAGGGAAGTTCTCTGCTATAATTTCCTCCAATATACCTTCTGCCTCTCTCTCTCTTTCTTCTTCTTCTGGGATCCCAATTATTCTAATGTTGTTTCGTCTTATGGTATAGCTTATCTCTTGAATTCTGCCCTCGTGATCCAGTAGTTGTTTATCTCTCTTTTTCTCAGCCTCTTTATTTTCCATCGTTTGGTCTTCTATATCGCTGATTCTCTCTTCTGCCTCATTTATCCTAGCAGTTAGTGCCCCCATTTTTGATTGCACCTCATCAATAGCCTGTTTGATTTCGACTTGGTTAGATTTTAGTTCTTTTATTTCTCCAGAAAGGGCTTCTCTAATAACTTCCATGCTTTTTTCAAGCCCAGCTAGTATCTTTAAAATCATGATTCTGAACTCTAGGTCTGGCATCGTACTAATGTCCGTACTGAGTAGGTCTCTGGCAGATGGTACTACCTCTTGTTCTTTTTGTTGAGGTGATTTTTTCCATCTTGTCATTTTGTCCAGAGAAGAATAGATGAATGAGAGAACAAAATGCTACAGGGTAACAACCTCCCCAGAAAATATACTCTAAACAAATCAGAAAAGACCTGAAACCAGGGGAAAAGAAAGGGAAAGAAAGAAAAAAGAAAGAGGAAAAAAAAAAGAAAAAGATAAAACAAACAAAAACAGAACAAACCAACAAAAAACACAATATGATCAAATATGATCAGGCTGGTGCATGGATCAGGGCCACACACTAGATTTGGGGTATATTTAGGTCTGTTAGAAGAAAGCGCCTCCCAGAATTTTAAAGAAAGAAAGACTTATATAAGGGTTGATACAATGAAGGGATGGAATCTGACAGTAAAGATGAAAATTATAAAAAAATTTTATAAAAGGAATTGATAAGTTAAGAAGTTGTTTGAAAAAAGAAAGAAGAGGATTTAAAAAAAAAGAAAGAAAAAAAGAAAAAGGGGAGAGAATGTGACCAGGCAGGAGAGTAGAACAAAGCCATACACTAGAGATTTAAGGTATATTTTGATCTGTTAGAAGAAACTGTATCTCAAAATTTTAAAGAGAACAATGTATATATATATATATGCCAAAAATAAGGGTAACTACTATGAAGGGATAGAATATGACTCTAAAAATGAAAAATAATTTTTTTTTAAAAAAGGGATTGGTAAGATGTTGATTGAAAAGGGAAAAAGAAAAATTAGAAAAAAAAAGACAGTTAAAAAAAGAAATTAACTTTGAAAGACTAAAGAATCGTGGTAAAAAAGCCATGAATTCTATGTGCAGTATTCCTCTAGCACTGGAGTTCTCCCGTTCTCATTGATCGGTAAACTTGGTCTTGGCTGGCTGTTCTTTCTGATCTTCTGAGGGAGGGGCCTGTTGCTGTGGTTCCCAAATGTCTTTGCCGGAGGCGGAATTGCCCCACCCTTGCCTGGTCCAGGCTAAGTAATCTGCTCGGGTTTGCTCTCAGTAGCTTTTGTTCCCTACAAGCTTTCAGTACAGCTGTGGGGGACGAGAGTGAAAATGGCGGCCTCCCAATCTCCGCCCCGGAGGAGCCAAGAACTTAGGGCCCTGCTCCTCAGTGCGCCCCCAGAGAAAAGCAGTCAGTCACTCCCGTCTCCCCGGTCTCCGGCCGCACTCCGTGCTCACCTGGCCTGTGATCGAGCGTTTCTATCTCTGGCACCCAACTCGGTGTGGAGCCTCCCAACCCAGCAGATCCCTGTGGTGGGCTCCCGCGCCGCTCCTCCCGGGGGAGAAAGGGGAGTCTCCCCAGATCTGCCGCTTGTTGGGTCCCTGCTGGAGGAGCAGTGGCCCGACTGGGCCGCGGATCACGGTTCATGGCAACCCCGAGCTGAGATCCCACTCCTCGGCTCCATCTCTGCAGCCGGCTTCCCTGCTCTGATACCTGGGAGCTCTGCCGCACTCAGGCACCCCCGGTCTTTCTGTGACCCCGAGGGTCCTGAGACCACACTGTCCCACGAGGGTTCCACCCCCCGCTTAGCCACTGGAGTGATGTCCCTCAGCGGAGCCGACTTCTAAAAGTTCCGATTTTGTGCTCCGCGGCTCTATCACTTGCCAGAAGCGGCCGACAGAGGCCCCCTCCCCCGCCATCTATCCTCCTGAATATCGCCTCGGATTCACTTCTCTGCACGTCCTACCTTCCAGAAAGCGGTCGCTTTTCTCTTCAGAGAGTTGTTGCTCTTCTTTTCTTCGATCTCCTGTTGAGTTCGTAGGTGGTCAAAATGCTTTGATCCCTATCCAGCTGAATTCCTGAGACCAGACGAAATCCAGGTCTCCCACTCCTCCACCATCTTGCTCTGAATCCTTCCCCAATAACATTTTTAAGCTAACTGGTAGGAAAGCAAATTTTCTATTCTCAATAACCTACAAATCTATCTCTATAATATGATCTCAGGCCTACTTCTTTTCATAAACAGGATATTTTACTTTGCCATTGTTTGGTCACCCATAACTCAAAGAGGATAGATCACGGGGTTCTATCCCTCCAATAATATGCTTCTGAGAACCCAGGTCTGGAGGGAGGAACTTGGTTTGGTCCTAGACTCCACCTCCTTAGGCTATCCACTGTTTGAATGGACAGGATCACAAAGAGGAGAAATGCTCATTTGCCTGGTATCAGGAACTATGGATGAGATACATTCTTAATTTGTAGGCAAAACCTTTTGTTTAACCACTTAGTGTATCAAATCTCTTTCTATCCCCTTTTGATTTTAATAAGCCTTCATTTTCCCCTCTCTCCTGAACAGCTACCCATGACTAAGAAGATTTAACTTTCTTTCCATACATATAGGGATGCCTTGTACATATTTGCTTAAGGATAGAAAAGGTAGGACTCTAAAGTGAGGAGTGTGTGTGTGCACGTGGGTGTGTGTGCTCATGCACCCACGTGCGAGCGTGTGAAGCATATACACCAGCACCTGCATTACCCAATAAGGGTTGACCCAGAATTAGCCTCTAGTCTCCCTGAGAGGCTTAAAACTCTCTCCAGTGATTCCCTACTAATTAGAGTATTTGGGGGTATTCTTTTAAAAATATCACCTTTTGGACCTCTATAGCAAAATATTTTCCACTCGTTGGTTCATTTGCTCATTGTTTCATCAAACACCTACTGGTCACTTATCCTATGCCAGGCAGTATGGCAGAGCCTGCAAGTATAAAATAAACGCTCTCCATTCCCGAGGAGCTTACAGCACAAGGTTTGCCCAAACAAGTCCCACTCATCTGTATGGTCTTCTTTCTTAGTCATCATATTTGGTTCTGACTTTTAATCTAAACATAAATTATTCCCTCACAGGACAAATATTTGCCCCCATTAATTATATTTACAAGAATGTGCTTCAGGTTTTGGAGGCACTTCCGAAAATTATCTTTGGTTCATTGTCACATCCCTGGAAGAAAACTGTACCCAAGGGACTTCTTTGATGAGCAAAATACTTTTTTGGAGATTTAAATTCCAGTATATTTAGCAAACTATTGTTACTATCTTATTTATTTAAACCCTATTTCATGTCTTTAAACTTATCCATCAACCTCATTGGTTTTCATGCTTTTTTGTGTTCCTATTTTATGGAATGAACTTCGCTTGCTGATAGTGTCCTCACACACGTGCACGACTGACTCCAACAGGTCACAAAACAACACTCACCCTTACAAAGAGGCCTGGTCCCTAATATTTTCCTTTTTTTAAAAAATGCAAACATGGGGCGCCTGGGTGGCTCAGTCATTAAGCGTCTGCCTTCGGCTCAGGTCATGATCCCGGGCTCCTGGGATCGAGCCCCGCATCGGGCTCCCTGCTCGGCGGGAAGCCTGCTTCTCCCTCTCCCACTCCCTCTGCTTGTGTTCCCTCTCTCGCTGTGTCTCTCTCTGTCAAATAAATAAATAAAATCTTAAAAAAAAATGCAACCATAACTCAGTAACTTGGTTCATGGCCCATTAAGGACCTCTATAGGACACTGTCATTTTATTATTTTTTTAATTGCATGTATTTAAACACTCCCCTAAATACAACATAGTAGAACTGTTGCATCCATCCCCCAAAGTAACAATCTTCTGAACAATCCTGCAGGTACCACTTAAAAAAAAAAATTTTTTTTTAAGTAGGCTCCACACCAAGTGTGGAGCCCAACACAGGGCTTGAACTCAAGACCCTGAGATTAAGACCTGAGCTGAGATCAAGAGTTGGAAGCTTAACCAACCCACCCAGGAGCCCCCCCCCCCCCGCCCCGGCAGGTACCACTTTTAGCAATAGCTTTATTCCATGTGTTTTTATTTATTTTTATTTTTATTTATTTTTAATTTATTTATTTTTAAAGATTTTATTTATTTGTTTGAGAGAGAGAGAGAATGAGAGATAGAAAGCACGAGAGGGAAGAGGGTCAGAGGGAGAAGCAGACTCCCTGCTGAGCAGGAAGCCCGACATGGGACTCGATCCCAGGACTCCAGGATCATGACCTGAGCCGAAGGCAGTCGCTTAACCAACTGAGCCACCCAGGCGCCCTATTTATTTTTATTTTTATGTTTTTGCTACTTTCTCTGTTTTTACCCTGTTCTTGATTTCGAAGTGGAAAAAGTGTCAATGCACCTTGATGACGTTTTTTCTTTCTACTTTTCACCTGTCCCTCTACTATATTTATTTCTAGGCTGATGATATTTTCTCATTTGAGAACTCAAGAGCCATATCTAAATAAGCATTCAATAAAGTTAGCTTTATTATGTGATTGTGATTCTTTTATTATACTGGACATCAAACTAATTGACTTCTTTTTTTCCTTTTTTACCCTTTGACTCCTTTCACCCATTTTAAAGCAGTGTTGTTCCTATTTTGGGGTCTTGTCTTATGCCCACCAGCTTAGAAGCAGCCCCGGACAGACTTGTGTGGGGGCAGAGCATGTACGCGGGGCCCCTCTCTTTCCTCCCTGTGTCCTTCTCCCTGTTCCCTGCCCACTCCTACCTCAAAGCACCTAGTCCTCCTGAGTTCTTTCTTACTTCATCTGGGTTTGAATCCCAGTCCTGCCACTCACTGTGCCATCTAGGCAAGTCATGTAACTCCTCTGGCCCCAAGTTTCCTTAGCCATAAGATTGGGAAAATTATGGGATGCTCCCAGTGGGCAGAGTGAAGTCAAGCCGACACCAGTGCCTATGAGCAAGAGGGAGTCAGGTCTTCAAAAGTGGCTGGCAAAGAGCCAAGCCAACCTAGGGATGACAAGGGGCAAAGCAGAAGTCTTGACCAGCCGTGGAACACGGTATGCCAAAAGCCAAGTGGGGAAAAAGTCTTTGGAATCCAAATCCCACATGAGTAGCAAAGATGGCCTGTAGGTAGCATTGCCGGTAACGGATAGGCCAAGAGCAAAAAACCCGGCAGATGGCATTTTGCTGATTTGTTGCTTCTTTTAAGAGGGTTTGGTGTGTACCCCCCCTCCCTGGGCTGTTGCCTGAAAGCATTTGTAAAGAATAATGATACCTTCCTCACTGGGTTATTTTAAGATTTTGATGACACACTGTGTATGAAAGTGCTTTGAACACTATAAAGTGCTCTACAAATGCTAATTTCTCTATTTACCCCTTTTCACAACTGTTCAAAGCTGGCAATTTATATTGGAATAAGAGAAACAAATGTATGGTCCGGAGTAGAAGACTGCTAATGTTAAAGGAAATGCACATTTTAATAGATTGCTTTCTGCTAGTCCAGTTGTTTTCAGCCCTAGTTATACATTAGAATCACCTGATGAACTTGGAAAACTTAGTGCCTCAGGGGCCCTCGACCCAGAGATGCTATACTGATTAGTCTGGGGAGGGGCCCAGGTGTCAGCTTGGTGTAAAAGGTGATTCTAACGTGTGGTCAGAACTGAGAACCACCACCAAAAGAGGAAACCTCATATGTTAGAACTTATGTGAGCATCAAAATGACAACAGGACAACTGCCCTTCCTGAGTCCGGTCCACGCTATATGTACACTCATCGATGCAGGAGACTCTGCACTAATTTCTTCAATCAAAATATAATCATTGGGCAGCTGCTGTCTGTCCCACATATCCTGGGAAATCAAGGGTCAATAATACAAAGTTCCCATCCTTAAGCAGTTCAGTCCATGGAAGACATAGGCTTTCGTGTAGGGTGTAAGCAGTTACAATTTCGTGCGGTAAGTTCTATAATGGGGTAGGGAGATATAGGAGATACAGATTCTACCAGGAAATATTAGGAAAGCTCTTCAGCAAATGGGAAATTTAATATGAGTGATGACAAACGTGCAGTTTTGCCAGGCAGAGGATAATGGTGACAGCTAATATTCATTGGACAATTAGCATAAACAAGCACTGCTCTACTACCCTGTAACTCATCTAATCATTGCAATGACAAACTTAGGAGGCAGGTACTAATATTAGCCCCATTTTATTGTAGGGAAGTGGGTCTCCAAATGTGATCTCTCCAAGGACAGTGGCATCATCACTAGGGACCTGGTCAGAACTGCAAGTTCTCAATTCCCACCCTCCCCCCGCCACCCGCCCCAGACCTACTGATTCAGAAACAGCTAGGTGGGCTTTAGTAGCCTGTTTAGTAAGCCCTTGAGTTGACTCTGATTCTCCTCTATTCAAAACACAGATAGTAAATAACCTGCTCGAAGTTGCTCCGAGACCAAATGGCAGAAGGAGGGATTCAGACCCAGGCAGTCTGGCTCAAAGTCCCCACTCTTAACTTCTGTGCTGAGAAGAAGGGAAAATCTTCCCCCAATTCATAGGTTGAAGCCCTCACCCCAGTGTGACTATATCTGGAGACAGGATCCTTAGGAGCTAATTAAGATGAAATGAAGTCGTAAGGGTGGAGCCCCTATACCAAGAGCTATGTCCTTACAAGAAGAGAGAAAGATCTCCACACCGCCCCTACCCCCGCCATGTGGCAAAAAGGTGGCCATCTGTAAGTCAGGAAGGGAGTTCTCAACAGAACCCAATTGTGCTGGTACCCTGATCTCAGACTTCCAGCCTCCAGAAGTGGGAGAAAATAAATTTCTGTTGTTTAAGCCACCCACTCTGTGATATCTTGTTATAGTGGACCTAGCTAACTAATGCATACGCTCACCCGGGAAGAGGGCACAGCACATGCAGAGGAGCAGAGACAGGAGAAAGCATGGAATATGCCGGAAGCATAGGTGAGTAGGATGGGGGAATAAGGTGTTGGTTGAGGGGCATGTGATGGAGTGTGCATTGTGACAAAAACTAAAGTTAGAGAGATTGAAGTCGGATCCTAAACGCCCTTTATTCAAGGGAAAGGTGTTCAAACGTTCTCGTGTGAGCAGTGAGAAGCCACTGAAGGATATTAAGTAGGTCAGATTTGCATTTTAGAACGGTCACTGTTAGAGGAGAAAAGGATGGCTATGAGTATGGTGATTTGGGGGGTAGATTGATGAGTTAGGGAACTGTTGCTTGTTTCCAGTTCAAAGCAAAGCAAACATGAACACAGGTCATGGAAATTTGGGTCTAAATTCTAAATATAAGATGCACTGAGATTAAGATGTCTGTGGAAAATTTATATAAGAAAATGTATATAGAAATATACAAATATATATATATATATGTCACATATAAACAGACTTACATATAGATTTATATGAGCATGGATGGGAGAAAGTTGTGGAAGACACGCACTAAGCTGTTGATGTTTCTTATTCAGAACAACTAGAGAGGGAAGGCAGAATGAATGTTTTCCTCAAACCTCTGTATTATTTTTCTTGTTGCAGACAGCATGCAATGCCCATTTAGCCTTTTAACAAGCCCAGTGATGATCACACATGCACGTGTTGTGTGCGCACACACACACGTGCA
The DNA here is from genome assembly GCF_037043125.1 of Eumetopias jubatus. Lineage (NCBI taxonomy): Eukaryota > Metazoa > Chordata > Mammalia > Carnivora > Otariidae > Eumetopias > Eumetopias jubatus. The sequence continues at coordinate 49,982,387 of NW_028274818.1, read as the reverse complement.
GGTCTGGAGCTCACGTTTGTAAATTTGGGCGGCATTGCTGTATGGGTAACAGGGAAAAGTGTGGGAGTTCAGGAACCTTGGGAATGAGGAGAAAAGTCCTCCAAGAATGGCAGGCTGGGGCCTACTGTGTTTAAAGGATGGGCAAGGAAGGGCTGGGGGCATAGAGGGACTAGCCCCCAAAGGACACTGGAAGAGAGTCCCTCCCTGATCATGAAGAAGCAGGTTCTTCATCCCTCATCGTACCCCAAGTCCTTCCTGACATGTAATAGGTGCTCAGCCATCCAACAGCCGTGGAACGACAGGATACATTTTAGCAAGGGAAGTGACCTCAGTGTCACATGCTGTTAGAAAAGTCAGGTTAGCCCTGCAAAATACCCTTCAAGTTTGGCAATTAGGAGATTCTGAGAGTCAAGAGAAAGACGAATTTTATTTTTTTCTCTATGTCATTTCTCCTATCTGCCCTCTCCCCTCCTAATCCTGAAAACATACATTCTTGTAGATACACAATCACACACCATACACACAAGCTCCACACAGACATAGATGTTATGTTCTATTTTCATCCCTGAGGTAATATTTTAGGGAAAGAAAACACCCTTGGATATTTTCCTTATCACAACATGGGGGTAGAGGTGGGGTAAGCATATGTAAAGATCTTCCACCCTTATACCTTATTGCTCCCAAATGGTTGAAGTCGTAAACTTTTAAACTGGGCAGTATGATAGTTCTCTAACAGACAGCAGCTGTAGGGCAAACTTGAGGAAAATCAATGATCTATTTGCAGCAGGGTGATGGTTTGGATTTCCAACTTTGGCCACATGTATTGGAACAGTTTTTGTTTGACTTTTTAAGGGCAACTTTGCAGAGCATGAGCCCAGCTTGCTCTGGAGAAGGAGGAGGAGTATCTGATAATTTTGATCATCAGCTCCTTCTGAGGCCCAAATCATAGAGACGAGAGGAGACTGGAGGGCCACCAGCCCTCCCCTAAATGTCCCAGGCAGATTGGAATTGAGAGTAATTTTAAGGACTCATTTTTACTTACTCATAGCATCTGATCTGGATTTCCTTTGTCTCCAAGTGGACCCCATCACGGTTCCAGCCAAAACGCTTTCTCTCATCTTCCTTCAGTGGGGATACAAAAAAAGGACAGCATATTCTGGGTAAAAAGTGCTTCTTGGCATTCTTAAAATCATATTTAGGCTGAGCAATTTGGGATTCAAGCCTATCCCAGGATGGTTTTGTTGATGATGATGTATGAAAGCAGGGCAGGAAAGAGATTGAAGGGTGTCTTCTTTAAAAACAAAATGCACTGAATTCTAGGGTATGGCCAACTAGTCTTTCCCTTATGCTCCCAGCCAATACCTCAGCAGATGCTCCACCTATGAAGTAGAGAGAATTTGACCATTCTTCACCATCTCCCCCCAGCCACCTCTTGAGACCAAGGCACCGCATCTTCTACCTGGTCCGTTGTCTGACCTCTGACCTCACCCTGTTTCTCCTCCACCCTTGGCATTCTAGATAGATTCTTGTCTCCAAAGAGCAGCCTGAGCCAACCTACTACAGCATCACATTGTGCTCAGGTAAAGCTCACACCTTATAGAACAGATCTTTTAGAATCTGGTTGCCTGCTACCGACCTGACCCCATTTTCTCCTACCTCCTCACTCCCTCATGCCATGCCAGCCTCTTTGCTGTTCCTCGAGCTGGCAAAGCAAGCTCCTGCCTACACACACTCCTCCCTCAGCCTGGTGTGCTTTTATCCTCCAAATGCCCTCCTAATGTTCCCATGTCACTTGCATTGAGTTTGTGCTCAAATATACCTCTTACTTGAATACCTGATATAAAACAGCACCCCCCACCTCCCACCCCCACTGTTGCTCTCTATCCCCTTGCCTTGCTGTATGCTTCTTCATGGAACCACTACTACGTGATCCATTATATATTTAATCATTGACAGGTTTATAGTCTGGACCCTATCCCACTAGAATGTAAATTAAAGAAGTAGTTGACTAGTGCTTAGCATGTAGGAATTAGTCAATATTTTGCGGAATAAATGTAAGATATAAAAATAGGATTTATTGTGACTCATAGTTTATAAAACGGGTGCTGAATAGAATTTGTATATTCAAGAGTTCTAGAAGCTTAAACTTGCAATGTGCCCTTCGTTAATCTCCTAACTTGTCCCTCTTTTTATTAGGATGCGCTTTAACAATATTCCAGCAATTTCAACTTCCTCAGCTGTATCATAAAGGACTGTTTCTTGAATAATAGAGACAGTTTCTTTAGTTTTCTCTTGAGACCCTAACATGCGTCCTTGCTTGTTATGGAAAGTCAGAGATTTTGCATTGTACGTCTTGGCAGCCCACATATAATTAACACATAGCCTTACATATAGTTGGTTGCTGTTAAAAATACTTTGCTTGAAGAGTAAAAGTTGTTGAATATTTGGCTGGTTGTAGTTTGTTTTTCCTGAAGCCTAGGCTTATAAACTTTCATCTAACCTGGATCCACTGAGGTGAAGTGAGAGCAAGTGCTCAAATCTGAATGTGCTGGGGTGAAGTGGGACACAAAAACCATATCCCATTCACTTTTCATTCATTCATTCATTCATTCATTCATTCAAGGAACATTTTAAATATTAGGTAATGTTAAATACCAGGGTTAAAATGAGAAGACAAAACAAGTAGTAACACAACCTTCATGGAACTTACAGACTAGTAAGGGAGACTTGCTGTGATCAAATAATGATCCAGACAAATATATAAAATTATAGTTGGCAAGTTTTATGGGTAAAAGAGAGACAGTGTTATAGGTGTCTGTAATCAGGAATTTGACCCTGATAGGGAGATTCAAGGAAGGCTTCCTTAAAGAAGTGGGTTGAGTAAAAGATAGGTGAACAGAGCCCTCAAGGACATTTGCTCCCACAGAGGCAACCTGAGGAGCAAATGCCCTGTGGTTGAAGGGTATTAGACTCCTCCAAGGCCCTTAAAGAAGGTCTACATGGCTAGTGCACAGAGCAAGGTAGAACGTATGAGTTTGGAGAGGCGGGAGGAACCAGATCATTCATGGACAGAGTGATGGCAAGCCAGTGAATGATTGATGTGTGTGGGTGTTGAGAATCAGGAGGTCTATTAGTTTTCTATAGCTGCATAACAAATTAGCACAAATCTAGTAACTTAAACCAACTCACATTAATTATCTCACAGTTCCCATGAGTCAGGAGTCTGTGCACAGCTTAGCTAGATCCTTTGCTCAGGGCCCCACGTGGGCTGCAGTCAAGGGGTTGGCCAGGCTTCATTGTCACTGGGAGCTCAACTAAGGAAGAATCCACCTTTAAGACCTTGAAGCTTGTTGGCAGAATTCATTTCCTTACAGTTATAGGTCTGAGGGCACAGCTTTGTACTGGCTGTCAACTGGAGGCTGGCCTCAGGTCCTGGAGGCTGTCCACAAGCCACTGCCACATGGTCCCTCTTCATAGGCGGTTCACAGCCTGGTTGTTGCTTCCTCAAGGCCAGCAAGAGAATCTCTCTTTGCAGTCTGCTAAAATGGAGTCTTCCATCATATAGAATAACCAAGAGAGTGACATCCCATCATTGTTGCTGCATTCTATTGGTTAGAAGCAAGCTACAGGTTCTTCCTGTACTCAAGAGGAGGGAATTATCCAAGGCTCTGACTCACTGGGGGCCAACCTTAGGGAAGGAAAAGAGATGACATGTTCAGATCTGATGCATTATGCAGAATGCATTGAAAGTCCAGATGAGAAATGATAGTTTAGATTAAGGTGGTGGCAATGAGAACAAAGACTGCTGGTTAACTTTGAGCAATATTTTAGAAGTCAAATTGATAGGATTTAGTGATGGGTTATACTTCAGGGACAAGGAAAAGGAAGATACCAAAATTACTATGAGGTTTCTATTGAATGAGTAGATCAATGGCACTTAACACTGTCTACTCATTAAAATCCTTTGAAGGAGCTTTTAAAAAATACTCATTTTTTAAATGAGGTCAGGGCCTGACCCCACATATTTTAAATCAGAACCTTTAGGGGTTCAGGCGTTGGTATTTTTTAAAAGACTTTCCGGATGATTCCAATGTGTAACCAGGATTGAGAACCACAAGAACAGATGGATTGTTTTACCTTTCACTTTGATAAGAAACCACTTAAGATCAGGAGGCTGATTTTGGATTTACTGACTTGAGAAAGTTTGGAGACATCAGTTAAAGTACTCAGGTTGGATACACAATCATATGAGCTCACGTGGGAAGCCTGGGCTTGAGGCATGAATTTCTTATGATCTATGGGGAACTGCCTTGTGTAGCCATGAATGTGGGTGAGGCCACCCAGGGTAGAGCATATAGAGAAAAGGGATAGAGGCCTGGAACTGAGATTTGAGAAACTCCAGCATTTAATCACTTGGTATAGGAGTATGAGTCTGCAAGTAGTGGCCACAGAGAAAGCAGAAAAAAACAAAAACAAAAACAGAAAATGTGGGGTCAAGGAAGCCAAGAAAACAGCATGTTTATGAAAGAGGCATCAGTTAGTGGTGTCAACTGAACTTGTGGAAGTGGGCTGGGAGTTAGCCTGGGAATGCCTGACTCTCTCCAATAAAGGATGCTAGAAAACTCTAATTACTTTTAATTGAACCCCCGAACTAACATCTGCAAACTTTTTCTCCTTTTTTCCTCACTATGGAGGTAATGAGTATAAAATGTAGGAAATTTAAGAAAAACAGATTAGCCAAAAGAAAGGAAATTTTAACTACCCCATAAACCTACCAGCTGATGATAACTACAATTGGTATTTGTGTGTGTGTGTGTGTGTGTATGCACCCTAGAATTCTTTTTTAAGCAGATATACATTATTTTTAACTGAATAACTTGAATACTGTTTAATATCCTGTATTCTTAATAAATCCTAAATAATTTTCTGTATCATTAAATATTCGTATACAGCATACTTTTAACTGATTGCATTATATTGAATTATATGACTAGGCCATAATTTGCCCAAACCCTCTATTCTACATCATTTAGGTGTTTTGAATTTTCCGCTATTATAAGGATCACATTTTAAAATAAAAAACACACTTGGGAATGTGATGGGTCAATAAAAAGCACTCAGAACTTGGGAATCAATTGAGGAATAAGACACAGGTAAAGATGAGCTTCGTTTTTGAAAGAGATAAGTAGAGAATGTGACCTAGATCTGGAACTAAATCAGGCTTAGATACACAAGCCCTCCCATCGCTCCCCCTCCAAGCTGACTGCCGTGCCACAGAAGCAGAGCCTGCTGTGCTGAGTTTATTGGATGACAGAGAGCAGGCAGAATGCACATCCACTGCATGCAGACACCTGGCAAAAACAAAGATGTCTAGAACTAACAGGGCCAGACGAGCTTTGTTCTTCTCTCAAACTCACAGTACAAAGAATTCTGGGCTCCTTCTCTTGGCGAAGTCTTTTCCCCATATGTGGTAGCCAGCCTTCAAGAAAGGTGGCTTTCAGTGATTCTCAGTTCCTGGTATCTACACCCTTGTGTAGTCCCCTCCCCCAGAGTATCAGGTTTGGTCTACATGAGCAATAAATACGACAGAAATTGTGGTGTATGACTCCTATGGCGAGGTCATAAAAGTCTTTACAGCTTCTGCTTTGCTCTTTTTTGGAGCACCCACTCTGAGGGAAGCCAACTTCCATGTTGTGAGGATACTCCAACTGTCCTTTGGAGAGGCCCATGTGAAGAGGAGTGGAGACCTCCTTCTGAGAGCCAGCACCCACCTGCCAGCCTTGAGAGTGAACCATCTTAGACATGGATCTTCTCTCCCCAAATCTTCAGATGCCTGGAGCCCTAGCCAACATCATGACTGCCACCTCCTAAGAGACCCAAAGCCAGGACCACCCAAATTCCTGACCCACAGAAATTGTGTGAGATAGTAAATGTCTTTTTTTATTATTATTATTTTCGGCCACTAAGTTTTATTACACAGTAATAGGTAATTAATATACTTTGGAAACGTAAATAGCTCTCAGTTTTTCTCTTCCTGTGGTCAACCAATAAACATCCTTGTAGCTGAATCATTGTGTACATCTTCAAAATAATTGTCCAGATGTAGACTTGCTAGGTCAAAGGAAATGTAGAGTCCCAGTGTTATATGGTCAAATCTTAAGTGTATTATTTTAGACATCATGGCATTGGCCTTAAAGTGTGTGGTCACGCCAATCACCTCTCTTGCCCCATTCACACGTTTGTCTGGAGATCTATGTCTGTTTTCTGCCTGTAGACAGACTGGAACAGGAGTAAGGACAGAACAATGACAGGAGTCCTCAAAGGTTGGAGGAAGCATAATGGGTCCTAGGGCATGTGCTGACTTTTGGAGGATCATCTTTGTAAACCTATCAGAAAGGTACGTGTTTATGGATGCTCAATGTGGTTCCATTGATAAATGAGACTATGCACTGGCGGAAGTATTTGCTGCATTGGATGGAAACACATTGATATATGGAAATGCAAAGATTCCTAGAAAGAAGAAAAAGGCCACATGTGGAGCCCAGGAAAGTGATGAATGGTGAGGAGGCAAGAAGGCAAGAATAACACAAAGAGCTCCAAAGCAATGGACGATGCATACAGCGTTAGAGTCAGAGGAAGCCATATCGACCTCAGGGGACGGAGAATCCGGCTAATGATCCCACCCATAGCAAGCTGCTCCCGTTTATGGGCAGGAAGCTATCAAGTTCCAACAGCTGCAGCGTCATGCTTTTCAAAGGCCTAATTTTAGAATGCTCCTGATAATGCCCCAGGAGTTGCTAGATCTGAATTAAAAACTTCAGGTCCCTTCCTCCCCCCCTTTTCTAAATAAAGGGTTATTGATTTACTAATGGCCTTTGTATCCTGCTGAAAACAACCCTACAGAAGAATAAAGATGTTACCTAGAGCCAGAGGGCTAACAGCTTGGAAAAACAAAGATCGCAGGTGGGCAGGTAGACAGAAGACAGGCTCTGAGGAAACTCAGAGCCTAAGCCAAAGGGAGGGTAGAAATGATGGATAGAGAAGCAGAGCCTGCTTCTGCGGCTTGAAGGGGAAGAGTGGGCTGCTGAAAATAAATGTCACCCTGGGATCTGGATATGTATGGATGAGCATGTGGAAGTCCTGTGGGGATAATGGGTCCCTCATATCTGTTAGAACCGTAGTCTTGTCGGAAGAGTGGGGCTCAATGAAGGGTCTCTGGGCTGGGTGGCAGAAACCTGCCTAGATTCTAATCCCAGATCACCCTTAGCTGGCCACATAAGCCTCAACCTTGTAACTACACTCTGGACTCCGGCTCTGCCTCTATGAAGCAAGGGGCCTTTCCACATGTCTAGAATTCCAGATGTTAGTTGCCGATGTGGTAGCCGTCTTCCTGGGATTTTTCTCTATCAGGATCATTACAGTTTTTTCCTGGTTGGTTCCTTTCCCCAATGGGCAGGGCTGAGGGAACAGGCCCGTGATGAATGGATGGAGGGTGGTATGAGTGAGGGGTGGGTCTGGAAGCTGCTTTTGGAGGGGAGGCAGCAAAAGCTAGAGAAGGCAGACCAGACAGAGGCAAAGGGAGAGAGAAGTGGGGCAGGAGAGTCCGGCCGTGCCCGAAGGTGTGAAGAAGCCAGGGTGATGAGGGAGAACTAGACTGAAGAGGGTAGAACCGAGTGGCTACAACCTGGCTCTGGATCCAGACAACCCCGGCCATAAAACTCTGGGACCTTGACAAATTACTTCATCTCTTTCGCTCCTCATTTCCTCATCCATAAAGGTAAAATGACAGTAGAACATGATGCCATTTATTGTCCTGTGGATCTAGTGAGACTGTACATAAAGCAGTGAGAACATTGGAACCCGGTTACTAGTCAGTGGGTATTAGCTACAGGTACTGGAAGGTCCCTCTGGTTTGGAGAGTGGACAGTAGCTGTGGGTCTTGCAGAAGTCAAGCTCAGGGATCCTGGAGTTCTGTTCCAGATTCCTGGAACAGGGGGTGGGGCTATGTGTGGGTAGGTTCAAGAACAATGTTGAAAGGCATTGTTGGGGGGGTGGGAGGGGAATTGCTTTGTGTCTGTGAGTGAACCAAAAATGAAAATGGGAAGATAAGTATTTTAAGGAATACACTTAACCATTCCCTCCGTACTGGTTGTGGTGGTGGTTACAACCTGCTAACTGGTGCTCACTACCCTCCAGAGAGAGCTCCCAGGTACCAAATCTATAAACTGTGTGCACTACTCCCCGGCCCCTCCTCCCCGACACTCCCTTTTTGTATCATGGCCTCAAATGTTTTAAGCCTGTCAGGCCACCTCAGGGGACTCTACTCTGGGGGTGTGTTGATGGTACTCAGAGATGTCCTATGTGGTCAGTCAAGCTTACCTCTGTTCCTCTTTGCCTGTTGGGTCTTTTCTTGCATATGCTGTCTACCACTTTACAACTGTGCTGCATCACCAAGAGGGTGGCCGCATTGTCATCACGGAGGTTCAGAGAAAATGGGGCCGTGGCGGGGCCTCAGATATGATTGCACAGGTTGTATTCTGCTCAACAACACAGGAAGCCATGCGCATTGACTACAGGGTGCATGGTGTTTCTGGTGTTTGCAGGGACAATCTGCCCCATGGCAGGCAGTGGCCCCTATGGGGGAGGGGAGGGTTCTAAGTGGAGATGAAAAAAACCAAAACACAAGAACAGAGAGCATCTTTAATTGAAACTTCAAGGGACAGGAAGCCCAGAAAGCATCTGGGTAATTGCTCCCCAGGTCCTCCCGGCCAGCTGCGATGTCAGGAGGGCAGTTTCATCCTTTGGGCCGCTCATTAGGGGAGGGAGGGAGGATGGACGGAGTGAGACAGAAAGCCCCATCCTGCTGAATCACCAGTGCCAGTTCCAGGATCTGCCTGGGCCACCCCCCTGGGCAGCGTGGCCAAGGACTGAATAAGCCAAGGCTCTAGACTTGGCTGAGTGTCAAGGATGGCGGGGCAGGAAGAGAGCTGAAGGAGCCTGAAGGAGCGACATTTGACATTTGTGAATGAGTGGGATGAATTGTTTCTGTTTGTTTCCACTAAACCCCAGCTCCGCCTCACAGAAGTGGAGCAACCAAGTGTGAGCAGCTGAGATGGTTGGAAATGGAAGGATTATCTGACCAGCTGTTCAGTTGGTGGCTGAAGCTCTGTAGCCAGAATGACTGACTCAAGTCTTGCTCTGTCGTATGGATGATGGGGAAAATAGAGATAGAACGGTACTCCTCATATCTTAAATTATTTTTTAATTAGAAAAATGTTTTTTTTCTGATTACAAAAATAACGCATTGTTTTGTAGAAAACTTAGAAATACATAAAATCATAACAAAGCAAAGAAAATGCATCCATGATTGCAGCACTTGGCAACAATTGCCAATCTAAATGTACTTGCAACACTTTTCTCTCAGGAGAGCACAGCTTTGCAGATACTTTCTAATTCATTCTGCCCGGCAGGTGTGTGAGGGTTGCTTGGAAAAGAGTAGTGCATCTTTTTATGATTACTATGGAGAATTCAAAGTAACAAATATATGCACTTGTTCAAAATCTTTGTGATGGCAATGTCCACTGCTTTTGGCTTCTAATAATAAAAATAAACTGAACGATGAATATCTGTCTAATGCTTCTCAGTTGTAAAGAACTTTCCTTTGTGGCACCATTCTGCTATGTATTTCCCCTGTTTATTCACTTAAGTGCTAGTCCAGAGGCAGCCATGATTTAAGGGAGACTAACTTAGGAGTTAGAGGTAGAAAACCAGGAACCAGGACCTCTGGTCCCTTCACTTGTGTGGAACCATGCTTCACTCAAAGTGTTTATGATCACGGCAACAAAATGAAAAGAGTGTACCGCTCCATATAAAGTCACAGTGCATCTCTGTACATGGGAATGGTGTGAGCAAAGTGCATGTATGGGGGCAGAGAGGAGCAGGTGAATTGTGGATCTATCCAGCCCTGTGCTGTCCAATATGGTAGCTGTGAGCCACGTGTGGCTATTGGGCACTTAATATGTGACTCGTGCAACTAAGAAACTACGTTTTGAAATTTTAGTTTCAATTAATTTTCAAAACTTATACTCAATTTGATTATCAGAAAAAAATTTAAGTATGCTTGGAATAAGCTGGGTATGTGATTTCTTTTTTCAACTGTAAATTATTGCAAATATAAACAAAGAATCAAGTATTTCTGATGAAAAATTAAACACTGAGGTGGGCTCTAAGTGTAAATATACCCTGGATTTCAGAAATCAGTGTGAAAAAACAGAAAAATATCTTGGTAATAATTTTCTTAAATTAAGTAACTGTTCAAATGACAAAATTTTGTGTTTTTATTTTATTTTTTAATTGAGGTATAGTTGCCATAGTTTCAGGTGTATGGCATAGTGATTTGACAATTACACACATCATGAAATGTTCACCATGAAAAGTATAGTTACTGTCACCATACAAATTTACTTCAAATGACATCATCTTGGATTCACTAGGTTAAATAAAATATATTACTGAAATTAACTGCATCTACTTCGTTTTATCTTTTTAATTTAGCTGATAATAAATTTACAATATCCGTGTAGCTTGCATTATATTTTTATTGGTCATTGCTGGATACAGCCACACATAGCAAATCTCTAGTTGTATCTTCTAAGATGTAAAGGATCAGGTTCTGCTGTCTTAAACAAGGATCTGTCTCTATCTTACGTATTCCTCTGTAACTCAATAGACAAACATATTTTCAAATCATGGATTGGTAAATAACACCGGTGTCAGAGCTAAAACAACAATGATTTCACTGTTGGCTGCATGAGCTGTATAATATAATAATAATAATGTATGACTTTCTTTCTTTCTTTTTTTCCTTTGTACAAGGAAATAATTTCAATCTCATAAAAAAGTCATACAGGAATACAAAGAACTCCCATACGCCCTTTATCCAGAGACTCCATTGAAGTTTCACAACTGACCCAATAATGTCTTTTATAACAAAAGATCCAACCCAGGATTGTACATTGCTCATACTTGCCATGTCTTTCTTCAGTGCCCTTCAATCTGGAACAATTAGGTCCTCAGTCATTCTCTGACCTTGGTGACCTTAACATTTTTGAAGATTACTGGCTCATTATTTTGTAGGATATCTCTCAATTTAGATTGTCTGATGTTTCCTCATGTTGAATTCAACTTAGGATTTTTTGCCTGGAGTATGAGAGAAGTGATGTGATCTCACGTGATTTCTCTTTGTCTAAATTCTGGTGATGTGAACTTGGATCACTAGGGTAAGATGGTGGTTGTCAGGCTGTCCACTGTAAAGTTTTTTTTTTTCTTTGTATAATTAGTAAGTATTTAAAGGAAGATATTCGGAGACTGTGAAATATTCTTCTTTGATGAAGAATGGGGTATTTCACAGTTTAGCACTGATTTATGTTTCTTGCCTGAATGGATTATCACTGTGATGATTCCTAAATGATGATTTTCTAATTCCATCATTTTTCTCTACATTTATTAGTTGGCATTCTATTCAAGAAAAAGCTTCCCCCCCACCGCCCTGTAGTATAGGTGTATGTATGTGTAAATAATGTGGCCTCATAGATTCTTATTTACTCAAAGGTATATAATCCATTACTACCAGTATTTATTCTGATGTTCAAATTGTCCCAGAATTGATGAAGGGAACCTTTTCAAGCTGGCTCTGTGTCCTTTTGACATGTATCTATCCTTCTTTATATAGATACATATTAATCCAGTGGTTTGCTGGAGCTGGCTTACATTGGCTTAGATGAGCCCATTGCAAATTTTTCAGGAAATGTGTGTCATTAACATCAAGTTGATAGCTTGAAATCAGGCATGTTGTGAATATTTACACCATGGAAACTGGCAAATGTTATAACCAGAACTTATTCCTCCAGAGAGCTGGCTGTTAAAAATTTGCCAGGACACCAATGTTTCTGTCATAAAAAGAGGTTCCAAGTTCATGTTACACTTTAACTGTCATAGGCTGTAATCATTCATTTCTCCAAGGATCCCTGATTCCTTTTGGTGGAGAACAGGACTTAGAAACCAAGACCTTAAAGTGAGGTGAGCCCTATGAGACGTATGTGGGGTGGACAGAACTGGGAGAGTTGGCTTGTGTGTGTGTGTATGTGTCATAAACAAGGGAATGTATTCGTGTGTGAGTGTATGCATATATACACTTTAATTTTAAATAAACATTTTAGGGCACCTGGGTGGCTCAGTCAGCCCAGTCGGTTAAGTGCCTGCCTTCGGCTCAGGTCATCACGCTCCCTGCTCAGTGCAAGGCCTTCTTCTCCCTCTCCCTCTGCCTACTGCTCTGCCTACTGCTTTGCCTACTTGTGCTCTTTCTCTCCCTCTCTGTCAAATAAATAAATCTTTAAAAAAATATTTTATTTTGGAATAATTTTAGATTTATAGAAGAGTTAGAGCACAGGCTTCCTATGTATCCTTCACCAAGCTTCCCCTAATTTTAATATCTTGTAACCATGGTACATTTGTCAAAAATAAGAAATTAACATAGGTGCAACACTAGTAACTAAACTACAAAGTTTAGATTACATCAGTTTTCTACCAATATCTTTTTTCTATTCCAGAATCCAATCCAGAATATCATATTGTATATAGCAGACACATACTTTTATATCTACCAAACATCTATCTATCTCCCTATCTGTTCATCTGTCAACCTCTCCATCTTTCTGTCTGTCTGTCCTATTTCTCTATCTCTATTTAGAAACATGAGTTCATATAATCTTAAGGCCACACTAGCTTTTGTTCTTTCCATGTTTATAATTCCCCTCTTTGACCATTGGAAATTTAGTTTCTGATCCTTAATATATTTACTTATTCGTTAAATCTCCCTGTATGTAACCAATTTCCTGACTCCCCTGGACTGCCGTCATACTCAACTACCTACCTTACATGGATTCAGATCCTTCCTAGTTCACCCCCCTGCAGAGGCCTGCCTGTTGGTTTTTTGACTGAATTGGAAGGAAGGAAGGAAGGAAGGAAGAAAGGAAGGAAGGAAGGAAGGAAGGAAGGAAGGAAGGAAGGAAGGAAGGAAGGAAGGAAGGAAGGAAGTTGTACAAGTTTCTAAATCTCTTAGAATCTCATTTTCCTTATAGTAATCGCTCCTGGATTAGTAATACCTACTTCGTTGATAGTAAAGTGCTTAGCACACTGCCCAGTAGGAAATAAGCAATCAATAAAAAGGACTTGTAACTGTTTTTGTTGTTGTTGTCAACAACAACAAATTAAGCATGAAACAGGAGGCCTAGAAGGAGGGATTGTGAGGGTGAGTAATTTTGGTCTTTGCCACCATAACATATGTTGGCAAAATAGATGCATGAAAAACTTTCCTAAAAAGTTGGTCTTCATTATTCAGAGGTACTTCATGAGTCTGGGATCATTAGAATTCGTTGGTGTGAGTCAGAGCTTCTCAACCTCAGCACTACTAACATTTGGGGTCAGGGAATAATTATTTGTTGTGGGGAGCTGTCCTGTGCATTATAGGATGCTTAAAAGCTACCTGACCTGACGCACTAGAGAAGGCACCCCGCTCCAAGTTGTTATAACCAAATATTCCTCTAGAAATTGAGAAGGTCCCATGGGGGCCAAATCATGTGCGTGCATGTGTACACACACACACACACACACACACACACACACACACACACACACACCCCGGAGACCCACCAGAATAAATGGTTGGCTCTGTTTTAACCATATTCTCTGTTACCATGTTTGAGGAATGGAAAATTTGATTTAATTTAAAAAATTTTAAGAGTTCCTCTATACTATTTCCCCAAAGATTTGGACTGAAAATCAATGATACAGTTCCAAATTAGGCTGAAAATAATCTTAGCTTTATATCAGAAGCTGCAGAGTCAAGCCTCAGGTATCACTGAGATGTGGACACCTGCAAATCCTGGTCAGCATAGAGTCTGCCTAATGTGGCTTTGGCTAATAAGGCTTGCGGTAAGAGAATTACTACAAGAATTTGCACTCACCTTTCTTTCAAAGAAATCCGAGGATTACCTTCTAGCCTTTCCTTCCACCATCCCCTTCATGCATTTTACATTCTAGCTAAATGTTCTTTGTCCAATAAACATTAGTTGGATGAATAAGTAGCTATTTATTAGCTTTCCTAAAAGGAAGGAAGTGGGGAAACGTATTACCACATCTTACAAAGGTTTTAACTTGTCAGAAATAGTTTAGGTAGTCAGTGGCAGTGTGAGCCAGAATGAAATCTGAATTAAGATCTTTAGAGAATGACTCTAGCTAGCTCTGCCCTTGGAAGCTCTGAAATCTTTTTGCACAAGGACCCAGACAGTGCCCAAACTGCTGCAGGCTACCTAAGTCTACAGCTCCACTTTGTAGAGGAGAAAGAATTTGGCATTAAAGAATTGGAGAGGAACACAAATAAATAAATTGAATTGGCAACAACATGGCAATTGCATAAATTCAAAAGGATCAACACAGGGAAAACCTTAACTCCTCTGGCAACACCGAAGTTGCCCTGAATTCAAAGTACCTTTCATTGTGCACTACCTCCTAGAGTGGGGTCTTGGCGATCTCGGCAGTGTGGGCTCTGCATCATGCCCAGGGGTGCATGGCAACAAGCCTTCTCAGTTGAAGACTATTTGAGAGCTCAGAAACCTGTTTCAGGGTGCTGATTTTAGTGTGTGAACACCAACTTCCGCCATTAGTCATTTAAGATGCTAATACACAAGCAACCAGTAGAAATTAGTGTAAGGGAAGGGAAGTCATTTGGCTCAAGAACTGAAGAGAGGACTGGCAATGATGGATAAGCTTGCTTTCCATCAGGTCTTTCTAAACCACCTCAGACCAGAGTTTTAGAAATGGTCTCTCGAAGCCAGCAATCCCAAAAGGTTGACTGTGATTGCCTAGTGGATCTGGGAACCTTAAGCTGGAAACTGCCACCACTCCATACACACCACTCCCAACACAGCTACCTTATTATCATGCCCCCTTTGTCACCTCATGCCACCTTCCCCCAGCTTGGCCACCAGTAGCAGTCAAAAGCCTGTGTGGGGAAAACGTCGCCTTCATCAAAAAGCAAACCAAAAAAACTCACTTAGGGATGGGTTTCTTGGACTGTGCTACAAAAAGGGATAATGACTCTTTCTCAATGTACTTATTGACATTCATTGAGCAGCATATAGTTTATTTTAGCTGGAGTTTGTGATGTAGCATCTATATTTAATTCCACAAGCTGTCGGGCAACTCATATTTACAAACACCATCCCGGAAACAATGTGTTTGCTGGTCACAGCTGCATCTGTAACATCTCAGGAGCTCCATGCTGTTTGGCACAGCTCAGGGCATTATCATTTTACATTCTGCTCTGTGCCAAGGCCCAAAGAGGGCAGAGATTGGGCTGAAAGTTCAGATTCAGTGACAGGCCTGGCGGAAAGCCAAGAGCAAGAGTAGCGTTGAGGGCTGAGGATAGAATGGAGAGTTGCTCGTCAGCCCCACCTCAGTTGGAACGCTTGCACAGTGGTGAGCAATTTCTATGTCATTGCTTAGGGTTTTTTTTGGCTTCCCAGGCCTGAAAGAAATACTTAGACTATCCTATGTGTATACAGAGGCTGGCTCTGCTGGGAAGCGAGCTGGGGCTTCAGCAATGGAAGCGAGGCTGGTGGGAAGGAGGCAGAAACAGAAGTTTTCCTCCCTGGGGGATGGAACCAGCTGTCTGCTAGGGGTTGGAGTGAATGACTCAGTAGCTGGACCCAGGAAAGGTGGCTGGGCATACCTAGAGGCAGGCACCCATGGGTATGATCTTGGTAGCAGAAGGACCAGCTTTTGGCCAGCACCCATAAAGAGGAACACAAAAAGAGTTTGGGGGGCAGTTCAGAATTAGGCAAAAGTATAGGCAATGCTTGGAGGCCTGTCTCCTACAACAGCAGGTAGGGGAGCCGAGGGCTGGGGGTGCAGGAGTTGGGAAAGGCACGAGCCCCTTACCTGAGATGCATATGCTAAAATTGGGTAGAAAGGAGGGGATGGGGAACTTGGGCACAGGCCCAGTTAGTTTGGGGGTCTGAGGGAAGAGCACAGTAACTCAGGGGTATGTGGGAAACCAGCAACTGTGGGTTGTTCACCTGGGCCCAGGTTGGGGGAACACATCTGACCTTATGATTTTTAAGACCATACAGACGAAACTGAACAGCCTTCTCATAAGGCCATGCTGACAGGTCATCTAAACAGGAGCCACAGAGCTTCCCCAAAAGCAGAAGGCTTAAATGTCTTTATCCAAGCCGGGAAGATGATTTCTGATGAGTCCTACTTGTAAACTCTAACATTTTAGACTTTTTATCAATCTCTAGCAATTTCTGAAACGAGAGTGACCTAGAGGCATCTAGGATAACTACAGCTCCCTTATCAGAGTAAAGTCTGTGGGTTTTAGGTCATTTTGACCATACTAAGGACTTTCTTGGAAGAACATCATTGACTTCTCCGTTCTTGAGTTTTCCTCTGTGTAAAATGGGCATAATAACAACATCAACTTCATAACGTTTTATGAGAATTAAATGAGTCAATGAATGGCAAGTTTTTAGACCGGTGTTTGGCACATAGTACCTGATACCTACACAATAATTGGCGATGACGATGATGAAGGTAGCTCTGGAACTCATCGGTTCCAACTCCTGCAAATTTCAATTTATCACTGACATATGTGAAGTAGAATGAGCTCTAGATTTAGCACTGGGAGACCAGGCTCATGTCCTGATTTGCCCCAAATCAGCAATGTGACTTTGAATAACTCACCGCACCTCTGTGGCCCTACATTTTCTCATCTGTTGTCCATTGTGAAGGGGATTCTGTCACTGACTTGCACTAGAGAGTTGTATCAAAATTTCCTTGAGGGATCTGCAAAATATTTCAAAATACAGACATATACTCCAACCTAAGGACATCAGTTATTTCCCTCTTTCTCTCCCTCTCTGTCTCTATACCCCTCCCCCCGACTCCCACCAACACACATATTCCGTACACACTCCAGGCTGTGGAGAACCACTGGATAATTTCTGGGATCTCACCCCCAGTTCCATGACATGATGAGGTGGAAATTAATCAGGGACCAAAAGACCATAGGAAGGCAAAGTTAACAACGCAGAGCCTAGCTTTGGGAAGTTTCTTTGAGAAAATGAGTCTAGAAGATGTGACAGACAGACACAGATTCAGGGAGAGGAAAGGAAGGCAGAGATGAATAGAGTGGTGGGGCCCATAGCCAGATAACAAAGGGCCAGATACACGCAAAAGGACTGGCCACCCCTGCGGTCATTAACTACCCAGGGCCTGGGGCGGAGGGCCAGTGAGGTCACTCAGAGTGAGCTGCAGAGAGCCCCGGAGGGTAACAAGGACACATTTTTTTAGCAGAGACTTCACCTTCTCAGGCTTCAGAGTTCTTACCTATAAACAACAGCAAACAAAAACTCACACTGGATGAGGGGGTGCCTGTGGACTCTTTTTGGCTCTTACAACCTATGGTGAAGCACTGGAAGAAATAACAGTGAACACACACACAGCACTCACCATGGGCCCGGTACTTTTTAGAGGCTTTACAAATATTAACTCATTTAATCCCTACAACCCTATGAGGAGGCACTATTATTATTACCCTTTATATATACATATGTATGTATATATATATATAAAGGAGACATATATATATCTATATAGGGAGATATGGAGACATCTATATATCTATAGAGATATATAAAGGATATCTATCTATATCTAGCTATCTAGCTAGCTAGCTATCTAAAACAGATGGGGAAGCTGAGGCAGGAGGAGAGTCGGAGCCAGCACGAGAAGCCAGGCATCTGACCCCATAGTCTACGCTGTAGTCCCTCCACTATGGAGCGGCAGTCGGGGGTCTCCGCACATGGCAGGGGAGGGCAGATTTGTGCTCAGGGCCACCGGAGCTGCTGTTCTTTCATAAAGAAGGAGTATAATGGAAGTGGTTTTGAGGAAGGTTAATCTGCATGGAGATCAGGTTTTAAAGGCTTTGAAGTGTGCCACTTTTCACTTAGAGGTTCTGTTTGATCAGCACTGCCTTCTTTCCCTCTTCTGGAGACCCCCGTGACCCCCAAGGGAAGCGCTGGGGCAGAGGGGCCTCCCTGGTCTGCACACGGTGACCTGGGCTTTATCACGTGAGACCGTGGGCAAGCCTATCAGTTAGCTTGTCTCTCCAAGGGAAGTGCCAAGGACATCTGCCAGGCAAGTATGAAGCCTGTGCAACTGACAGATGAGTCTGTCCTTGATAAGTGAAGAGCTGGTTATCACACAGCAGAAACCCATAAATTTGGAGCCCTGAGGGGATGGAGCCCACAAGGTCTAATGTCACTAAAGCGTGTGTATGTGTGCATGTGTGTATGTGTGTATGTCATTCTTTTAAACTCATTACAGGACCCCCAAGTCTTACATTTTGTTCCTCCTCCATAAGGGCAAGTGCTGGGTCTGTTTATCAGAATTAGTGCCATCACCTAGTACATTCTTTCTGCATAGGAATTGCTTAATCACTGACCGACAGACAGAAGTGGGTGAGGGGGAGGCCAGCCAAGTTAGAGGTCTTGGAGTTGGAATGTCTGAGTTTACCTTCCGCTTCCCCGTGGAGTGACCTCCAGCAAGGCCCTTCCCGTCTTCTAACCTCTCCTCTTCGAGGGCCCAGAGGAATGTAAGAACATTTAGAAAACAGCCATTATAATTAGCTCTTACCTTTGCACAAATAAGCATTAATCTTGCTCACCTGATTTTATGCAGGGAGGCTCTCCATATGCCTCACCTATTTTAAGTCGTTTCCCGACCAGCGGTCGGAAAATGTAGCAAACATAGCTTGCCCGGGCCCTGCCAGTTCTGGGAGTGAACCTGAAACTTCTATCGCGGAGCCTGGCGAGGACACGGTGGTCGGGGGTGGGGGTGACATCTGCCTGGGTTCACGTGAGGCATGATGGCCAAGACTGCTCTCAGAAGTGCAACCAGGAGCAAATGATGAGGGTGAAAACGCCGTGGTTGGTCTCTGTGGAGGCTGGCAGATCATCCCAACACGAGGGGAGAACGCAAGTCCCTGATGGGAACTGACAGCCCGCACATCCACCTTACCCTTCAGGAATCCCACCCCAGAATGCCCTGTCATTCCTCTTGTCTGCCCTCCCTTTCTAGTCAAAGGGGAGGTTTCACACTAAGATGTTGTAGACGAGAACAAATAACACTTTCTGTGAGTTTTTACCACGGACACCCTCCGATTTACTCAAGAAAACATCTCCTCAAATAGAGTTGGCCAATTAACCATTCAAATGGCTTGAAAACTTATTTAATGTCACTGCCTAATCATTTTATTAAATGTCACTGCTCCAACAGGCAAGAATTTTGGCTTTCTACCTCACTTCTCATAAGCTTCACTCCCTTTCTGAAGCAGAGTTTTTTCCCAAAGAAGTCTTAAAGTCGTAATGCCTCTCCCCTTATATGTGTGCCCCTTGTATTTGCATAGAATTATGGAATGTCAGCATTGGTCAGGAACCTAGGGATCATATTACTTCTTAAATCGTTTCACTGATGACCGAAAGGAGGCTCCCAGAGGGAAGTGCCTTGCTCCCAAGGGCAATCAAACTGTAAGTGGCAAAGCCCAGAGTTTTATAGCTGCACATCACGTGATGCAGTGAGGTGTAAATAGTACAGGATCTAGAGTAGGTGGACCTGGATCTGCCGCTGAACCACATGATTGACTTCTGCCTTTCACCCATCCATTCCTGGCCTCAGTATTTTCATCTGCTAAAAGGGGAACATAAAATCTGGAAGATGAAGTTCAAGTGTAATTTTGTCATCTTGTGCTTTAAGAGCAGTAACCACCATGCACATACTAAGTGATTTATGCTGGCACTTATTAATGACATGAGCAATTTTGTTACTTATAATATTAATTTCCCGTCTATTTCTCCTTCTCTCCTGGCTTCTAACAATAGCTTAGCTTGGCTGTACCCTCAACTCTTCCGGTAGGTGACCTCTCCTCTAGAATGATTTTCAAAGAGGAGACTCTCCTATCTCCCTCGCCAAGATTTAGCGCGCGAGCAGTGGCTGCCTCAAATCCTAACTGCTCTGCGTATCGACACACCCAGCATAAATGGAGACTGAGACCACCAGGAGGACACAGCACGGTCCCCACGGGTCCTCAGCTCGGTGACATGTCAGAGTGGTGGAGCTCTGGGTCTCATAAGCTCTCCCATTTTAAAGGCTGCACTGCCTGCTTCTCGTGCAACTTTGTCTGCACTTGATTTCCTCTATTGGCAAAAGCGTAATCCATTTCCTTCACGGCTCAGCAAACTTATTTTACTTGTGCCTTTGGTCCAAAG